>NW_020229972.1:155000-611199 GCF_003227715.2 Harpegnathos saltator
CACGCACTTTTTTAGATAGGAACTACGTATAAAATGCAAAATAAAATAATTAAATCCACGAAGTACATTATGAAGAATATAACCGATTTTCACAGTGGTATGGAAATGTAAGTTTGACTATTGTTATTACAACTACGCGGGAAGGTTAATTATTGGGAGTACAAATTAGTTCGGTCCGTTTTTTGTGTTAAAAAATGTATTTATTTCAAAACAAAATGAATGAACAGATCAATTAAAGTATTTTCCATCGCTGGCTACTACTTTCTCCCATTTCTCAGGCAATTTTCGAATTCCATCTCGAAAAAATGACTCGTCTTTTGAGGCGAATCAAGTTTGGAGCCAATTTTCGATTTCTGCGAAAGAAGTAAACCGATGACCTGCCAAATCGTGCTGCATCCTTCGGAACAACCAGTAATCAAAAGGAGCAATATCCGAAGAATACGGCGTGTGCGGTAGAACATCCCATTTGAGCGTTTCCAAATATTTTTTTACGACTTGTGCAACATGAGGCCGAGCGTTGTCATGAAGAAGAATAACTTTATCATGTCTTTGCTCGTATTCCGGCTGTTTTTCTCGCAATGCACGGCTCAAACGAATCAATTGTACCCGATACCGATCGCCCGTAATGGGATCTCCAGGTTTCAGCAGCTCATAATAAACAACACTCTTTTGGTCCTACCAGATACAGAGCATGATCTTCGAACCATATATGTTCGACTTTGGTGTTAATGTTGAGGTCGATGGCAACAATTGACCGGGCTTGGCGTAATATTTTTTCTTCTTGGGGTTGTCGTAGAATATCCACTTCTCATCTCCAGTTACAATCCGATGCAAAAAATCTTTTCTTTGTTGCCTTTGAATCAGCTGCTCGCAAGTGAAAAATCGCCTTTCAACGTCTTTCGGTTTCAGTTCATAAGGCACCCAATTTCCTTGTTTTTTAATAAATCCCATGTCTCTCAATCGTACGGAAACGGCTTGTTGAGTCACTCCTACTGATTCTGTAAGCTCCTCTTGCGTTTGATTCTGATCTTCTTCGAGTAATGCCTCTAATTCTTTGTCCTCGAATTTTTTTGGCTGTCCAGAGCGAGGCTTGTCTTCGACGCTGAAATCTCCATCCTTGAAACGTCAAAACCATTCCCTAGATGATTTATCAGTTGGAGCAGCATCACCATAAACTTCAACAAGCATTCGATGGGCTTCAGCTGCACTTTTCTTCCAATTAAAGCAGAAAATTAAAATCTCCCGCAAATGCTACTTGGTTAACACAAAATTCGACATTTTCAACACTGTAAAAAGCAAGGTTTTTGTATGAAACTCAAAGCGACATAAATTGAATATTATTGGCAAATGTCTAACCTCTCTGAAACCGCCAAAATCGGCAGTCACTATGAACCATTCATAACGGCCGGAGCCATCTTTTGAAAATGGACCGAACTAATTTATACACCCAATATTTGAGCTTGGAAAGCTCTCACCTACTGCCAGGGCGCCTGAGTTTCTCGAAGTGGAGACATAAAATACTGCTTCAGATAATTGCGTATACCTCCCGACTCTGAGCCACCTCGATTAGCGCCAGTTCTACTTAACTCTTTAGAAAATGCACCAAGACCAATAGTCCTCTACCAACCGTCACGAATAAGGCCTTCTTCGTCCTCAACATGGAGCCAATCAGGAGGACAATATTGAGAGGGACGTTTATCATTACTATTATTGCTGCTCATAATAAAGTTATGGAGGCAAAGAAGAGCTTTAATAATGTTTTTTGCATTTGCTATAGAAAAACAATCGTTTGTGCAAAATATGCCAGCGTGACACTAATATTCCAAATGTATTTTCTATACAGAGACGAGCTCTACTGAGTCGGTAGTTGAAAACACGCTGCTCGTCTATCAATCCATTGCGTTTTGCATAGGGATGCATGAGGTACGTGTTAAGAGGGAAGGCTTCATCGGCTACAATCACATATGGGAAGGGAACATCTCTTTCTAGCAAAGGTGTTGGTGGTGGAATATAGGGGTACACACGTTATAGGGACGCAGGAGTATCACCAAAGAGAAAAGAACAGCAATCTCGCACTCGTCGGTACGAGATCGCTCGCTACCACAAAATATATCCGCAACTATTCCTCAAAATTACGCAGCTCGCCTCGCGATTGTGGCCGAGCGCGACAGCCCGGGGACCCTTTCAGAGGCCCTCCGCCTCTTGTGACGGGCGACCCCAAACTCGCCACGTCACACTACATAAAGAAAACGTTAATTAATATTAAATAGAGAATGCGTATGTAGCGTTTATAATGCAGAGTTAGTTCGTACTCACATCAAAGTTAGGTTCAAACGAAGTCTGGGTGAAAGTAGTGTTCGAATGCTGCGTTTTTCTAAGTATAGATGTACCAAATTGAGCAAAAATTATAAAAGCAAACGAACTCACCGAGTGAAGTTCGCTTGGAATTATGCTTGTGGTCTAGTCCGGATGGATATTGTAGAAGTGTCTTCTGTATATGCACTTCCCAACAGTTCACATCCCTGTCAAGAAGGAAAATCGGGGTGCGCGCGTCACCGCTTTCCCGCGCGCTCGCGCAGGATCATCTCATTTTTCAGAACAAAAACAGCAAATCATTCAATGTGGAAACCGTGGGTGGGAAAAAACGCGGATGCTGTGGGAGGGAAAGTCCATCCGGACGAGACCACAAGCATAATTCCAAGCGAACTTCACTCGGTGAGTTCGTTTGCTTTTATAATTATACTCTGTGGTCTCGTCCAGATGGATATTGTAGATGTTCAGAAAGCGATTTACAGAGGGAGGTGAAAAGAAAATAAAATTAGCGCAACTGGCCCTAAAGGGGTGTATTAAACTGCAAGGAGGCAGTCGCAGAATAACAACAATAGAAAAACAATGTGAGCCTTAAGCGCGAAGAACGGAGTTTGTAAAAAACCTCCGAATGGAGGATAGGACGATTGTAAAAACATGCGAAAGCTTGGGAGGAGCCTGACCAACCGGCCGCACGTTTGATTATATCTAAAGCTACTCCCTTCTGCGCTGCCAACGAGGTGGCTGCATGACGGGTACTATGCGATGTAAACGTATCAGTTTGGACGCCGCATTCGCTAAGGCCCGCTCGCAGCCAGCGACTGATCGTTTGGGTGCCAACGGCACGATGCGGGCGTACATAAGAAATAAAAAAGGAATCGCCCGAGGAAACACGCAGGTCCTGAGTAATTTGTAAATGCTTGACTAAGGAGTAAATACACAAACTCGCGTTATCCGGGAACGGAGAAAAAGAAAAGAAAGGCTGAAAACGTCCGGGCGCATGAGTCTTTAGACGATCCAGGACTTTTATAATAAGCTTTTTTGACAGGATTACCTGCGAAAGGCGGAATGAGGCGAGCGTTTGCGCACGCTGACCTGTGCCAAGCGCTAGGAGCAAGGCCAACTTTCTGGATACGAGCGACAAGGGAAGCGAGTCGTACGGAAATATAGTAGCGAGGTGAGCAATGACCGGTGCTGGATCCCAGATAAAATCATAGCGGGGGCGGGGAGGCTTAAGCACCCCTGCCCCTTTACAAAAAACGTTTAACAAGAGCATGGTTACCAATTTCGCTATGTGTGATAAGAGAGATGGCACTACGGGCCGTATTGAGTGTCGAATACGAACGGACACGCGTGAACTCGCAAGCGAGGAAGTCTAGAAATTGCTCCGGAGTTGGTGAGAACAGAGGGACGCCCGAGGAGTGACAATAAAGCCACCAGGGGGCGAGAATACTGACGAATTGTAGAGTCCGTTAACGAAGTGACAGTAGTCTCCACCGCACTAGGTGGTACCCGGCGGTCAAGAAAAATTAGCCGGATAAGCGCCCGACCACCAGGGAAAGCGTCCGCCAGGCCGGATGACGATCCCTGAAAGGAGAAGAGAGTAAATCAGGAGCTGGTGTAAGGATGAGCGGCGTCCCGACAAGAAGACGATTGAATAGAGGGAATCACGCTTGAGATGGCCACGAAGGAGCGACTACGATCCCCTCTGCGCGGTCATTAATAATTTTACGAAGGACACGCGGTAAAAGAATGAATGGAGCAAAAGCGAAGAATTTTATATCTGCCCAGGAGAGTAAATGCGTCTACTGCCACAGAGCCTGGGTCGGGAAACCAAGAGACGTAGGAGGAACATTTTGCATTAATAATGGAAGCAAATAGGTCCACCTCAAAAGGTCCAAATGCAGTCAAGATCTTCGAAAAAAGCGGCATGCGACATTGACCATTCCGTGTCCACGCTGATGGCTCTTGATTCGCTATCAGCGATGGTATTATGAATAGAAGCAATGTAAGAGGTAAAAATGAAGATGTTACAGTCTTCGCACCAGGTCCAGATTTGCCGCGCCATCAATGTAAGGTGCGGGTATTGCACCGAACCGAAGCGATTGATATAGGCAATGGCCATAGTATTGTCGGCGCGAAGAAGAATGTCGGTTTCGAAGATCTGCTGCAAAGCAGTGCAAAGCATAAAAAACAGCTTTGAGTTCAAGAAAATTTATATGACAAAACCGTTCAGACGCCGACCACCGACCACGGGTATAATGTGATCCACACGATGCACCCCAGCCCGAGAGAAAGGCGTCCGAAAAGATTTCGCGGGTAGCGACCCCGGAACGTATAGTCTTAGCCTGATGGGGGTTAGAGAAAATGGAAGAAACCACCATCGGAAGTCACGTTTAAGATGAGAAGGAAGACGCATTGCAGCTGCATAACTGCCACCAGGACGCGCTAAGGCGAGAAACTTTTCACGCTCAAAATCCTTAATGTGTAAGAGGCCATATTCTACCGCGGGACAGACGGATACAAGGGAGTCGATCATGCTTGCGAAGTCTCGTATGCAACAGTGGGACCTCGTAGAAAATCGAGAGATCATATGAAGTAGCGCATCTCGGCGTGTCGGAGGGATCGATTGCGATACTGAGTCGAAAATAAAACCGAGATAGTGGCAATGTTGTGCAGGTACAAGTTGGGATTTCTCATAATTAAAGAGAAAACCGAGCGACATAAGCAAAGATAGAGATGCAGTCAGGTTACGAAGGCAGTCGACTCTCGAGGCGCCGAAAAAGAGGAAATCATCCAGATAAACAACCGAACAAAACCCTTGGTCACGTAAATGGGCCATGACAGGTCGTAAGAGCTTGGTGAAAATATATAGCGCCGTAGAAAGTCGAAAAGGTAATGTAGTAAATTCGTAAGTAACTGAACGCCATTGGAAGCGCAGAAAACGGCGACAGTGAGTCGCAATGGGCATTAAGAGATGTGCATCTTCTAAATCGAGGGTCGACAGCCACGAGTCCTGAGTCATCAACTGCACAACAGTACGCCAGTCTTCTAACTGAAAATGCTGCGGCGACAGGTAAGTATTCAATTGTTTGAGCTTTAGTATAAAGCGCATACTTCCCGACGCTTTCTTAACGAGGAAAAAATTCAACAAGAATTGATCGGGGGAAGAAGAGGTAATAACTACAGCTCCTTTGGAGAGCAGACGCGAAATTTCGGCATCGCAAGTCGCCGCAACTGTCCGAGAGAAAACGGGTTCTGATAATGATACCCGAGGTGGCGGTGGGGACACGAACAGGATATTGTATCCACTCACGGCACCCAGGACTTCTGGGTCGCTGGTCACCTTTTCCCACATAGACCGGAAAAACCGCCAATCGGCCCCCAGTTCTTACTTCTGTCAACGTTGAATCCGGGAGCGGAAGTGAGGGCGATAACCCCGGAGGCGGTTCAGCTCCGGGGTTATCGCCCTCGACAGTCGGGGAGGGAATACGGGAATAGTTCCCCTGGCTCCCCCCACCACGGTCCGAATGGTAGACATCCCGCAGGGGTTTTAGTCAGTAAGAGTCTGACGTAACCCCCGACCTCCCTAAAGGGTCGGGGGTATCCATGATGGATTTCCCCTGCGTTACCAAAAAAAAAAAAGCTTCGACACGGCCCCTGACCTGCGAACCGCAGTCGTCACCCGTGGAGCAGGGGCCCGCAAGTTTCCCGACGCACTGGAGGCGGCTGAGGATGATGGTGAGCTGCCGCCGTCGAGAGGGTCATCTGCGATTCTCGTCCTGCCTTCTCACAGGCTTGCGCAGATCTGAGATGTTCGGCGAGTGACGAACCAAATAGCCATTCGTCAATAACCGACTGGTCCACGGCTGATTTGCCGACAAAAGTGAGGCACGGCTTGATGAAAACTTGTTTGACTAATGAGAGGCGGAACTGGTGGTCCGCCTCTCATGATGAATCGCCTCCGCCATTTTTGCGAGGACATCCTTCACAGGGGCATCGAGCGACAGACCGTGAAAATGGCGTAAAGGATCCGAAAACCCTGAGCCAATTGCGTTAAGGCAAGCGCCAACTTGCTGTTGATCCCGCGCCTGATGCTCATCTCATTTTAGAACGTTTAAGCGTTTTCCGAGTGCTGAAACAAGCTCTTGGTTAAGTTTGGGAGGACCTAGCTGCAAGAGCTCTCCCTAAAGCTGGTACTTGGACAGCAGAGCCGCGCGAGTGTCCTCCTTCAGACCGGAGTGAAGCTAAGACTCCATGCATGCGGTGAGCTGCGGCAAACGGTTGCGGTGACCAATCAGGAGACAGACGCATGCCGGAGCTTGCCGCAACCGGACTTGCGCCTCCCTCCTGATTGGTCACCGCAACCGTTTGCCGCAGTTCACCGCATGCATGGAGTCTTAGCTTAAACCTCACTGCAAGTAGAGGCGAGGATAACTGGATCCCATGAAGGTTCAGACGCAGCAGGAGGGGGGCCGAAGAGTTCATTCGCCAACGACGACGTATTCTCCTTCTCGAAGTTGTCTAGCTCCAAAGGGAGTGGAGAAAAAACCCGGCGAAGGAGGCAGTGGCTGGCGGAGGCTGGTCCGCTGAGAAAGAAGCATGGTCAGATAGAGCAATCGGATATGTGCCTTCGGATAATGAAGGCAACGCACCTGGTACGCCGCCCCGGTTCTCAAGAACCGGATGCTCATCTGCCTGCGAGTCCTCTAGAACGTTGATGAGAATATCGTCTAGCTCCAAAGGGAGTGGAGAAAACTCGGCGAAGGTGACAGTGACTAACTGAGGCTGGCCCGCTGAGAAAGAAGCATAGTCAGATAGAGCAATCGGATACGTGCCTTCGGATAGCGAAGGCAACGCACCTGGTACGCCGCCCCAGTTCTCAGGAACCGGATGCTCATCTGCCTGCGAATCCTCTGGAACGGCGATGAGAGCATCGTCCGCCAGGGTTGGGCCAGCCACCTGCACCGCGGCGACGGGAACAGACCGAACATCGTCGGCAGGCAGAGATGCGGAAGCCCGTTGGGCTTCCTGAAGGCCAAAATATCGTGCAAGATAGTGGCGAGATCCGCCCCCGACGAGAGGGAAGCATCGCGTGAGGAAGCTCGTGGCATAACCTCCAAATCGCGTTCGCGCGAGCGATTTTCGAGGTCTTGTTCGCGCGATCTATCGCGAGGATTACGCCGACGCTTCCGGGAACGATGACTCTTATGTTTAGGCATCTTGGAGCCCCACCAGGAACAAAGCAGATGAAGAATAAACACAGCACACAAAAACAACGAACTGTAGGTTGCGCGCAACAGAAACACAATGAGATGATCCTGCGCGAGCGCGCGGGAAAACGGTGGCGCGCGCGAGTGCACGGGAAAGCGGTGACGCGCGCGCCCCCTTTTTCCTTCTTGACAGGGATGTGAACTGTTGGGAAGTGCGTATACAGAAAACACTACTACAATATCCATCTGGACGAGACCACAGAGCATAATTCAAACTGTTCTGGCCACATCCGAGTATACCCGAAACATTCTTCATGATCACTGATACTTAGCTCGCGAAATAGGTTAAGGTTGAAACCCTGCTCAAGTCTACGCCTGTTCACGGGCCGTACCCACCATCTCCGACCAATAGCCCTCTTCGTCTGAATAATGCGCCATTGAATAGTTAAAAGTTGGTTCCATAATATCACAAATAAAAAAGTTCCAATTTTTTGCAAATCCATGTTCATAACCTATACACCAACTTACGTTATTACACCGCAATGTTTAGACATTTATCGTTTGTATATAGGCGGGCAATATTCCTCGACGCTGATTGGCTTATTGTAATACTTACTACATGGCATTTTAAGCGTCGTCTATAATGGCAGTAAGCAGTAAGAAGTACGCGTAAGCGGTAAGAAATAAACCAATCACAGTCGATTATGACAAAAATAATCAACTGTGGTTGATCCATTTCTTACTGTTCACGCTTTCTTCTTACTGCTTGCGGCCATTGTAGACCACGCTTTAAGCATCGTCTACAATGACTACGTTTACACGGCTTCTAACTTCGACTTACAAGGAGATGCCACGAACTGCTAATTCTACTTTTGAATGAGCTATAATGCATTCGAAAGGGGAGGTCGAGAGTACAAACCGTATCAGAGCTTTTGGGTGTATGGGCTTTAGTTTCGGAGAAAATTTATTGTAAAATGATGTATTTTTCAGCTGTACGGTAAGTACAATGGATAGCCATAATTTTGCACGAAGCGCGCTGGCTGTGCAGGTTAGGCGTGCGGCTACTGTTTTGTCCATGCGAGCAGAGTTCAATTCCCCGTAGTGACAATTTTTTTTTGTTTTTTTTAGAATAAATAATTGTTTATGAATTAATTGTAAATTTATTTATTTATTATTCGTTATAGTAAGAGAACGTATACATAATGAAAAATATCAATAAATTTTGTGTTTTTATTATACTGTGTCTTTATTCATTATAAAATTCCGACATCACTGTACAATGTTGCGGGTGATAATTTATATAAAAACATTCGAAGCATAAATGGATCGCACACCATGAACATTTTATAAACGAAAACTGCGTATTGCAGATACATTTTTTCTTATGTACATCCGGTGGAAAACACAATTGATTAACATTATAAAATATGTCACGTTTATCTGCTAATTTTGACGCGTACCAAGCGAATTCAATCATTTTTACATATCGCGGAGCACATAATAAGTAATGAGTTAATGATTGAATTCGAATTGCATCATATAACGGACTTTTTAAGAAGTTTCTAGTATTTGTCTGTGGCACATGCGCACAGGCAACAACCGTTAGGACCGTGACTCTAAAGTCCGTTGGATTTCCCTCACTGTTCTCACGTGTGTCGATCAGTAAGCAAGTCTGCGAGCATCCTTTGTGTTAAATTGATTTTATATAATAAAAATGGAAGGGTCAAGTGTGGATTTGTTTTTGAAAGAACATATCCAAGCACTGGCAAAGTGTGATATTACAAAAGAAGATTTAACTGACAGCATTGCATATTTTAAAGGTAATAAATAATTAAATAATTTAATAATCAAATAACAATAATTAAATAATTTGTGTGTATATTTTTATAAACACTCACATTTGTGAACATATGCAGAAATATACAAAGATATTTCCTTTTTTGTTTATAAAATGTTCATGGTGTGCGATCCATTTATGCTTCGAATGTTTTTATATAAATTATCACCCGCAACATTGTACAGTGATGTCGGAATTTTATAATGAATAAAGACACAGTACAATAAAAACATAAAATTTATTGATATTTTTCATTATGTATACGTTCTCTTACTATAACGAATAATAAATAAATAAATTTACAATTAATTCATAAACAATCATTTATTCTAAAAAAACAAAAAAAAATTGTCACTACGGGGAATTGAACTCTGCTCGCACGGACGCAAAATAATAGCCGCACGCCTAACCTGCACAACCAGCGCGCTTCATGCAAAATTATGGCTATCCATTGTACTTATCGTACAGCTGAAAAATACATCATTTTACAATAAATTTTCTCCGAAACTAAAGCCCATACACCCAAAAGCTCTGACACGGTTTATACTCTCGACTTCCCCTTTCGAATGCACTATAGCTCATTCAAAAATAGAGTTAGCAGTTCGTGGTATCTCCTTGTTAGTAATGCTAATGTTATAACTCCTACTTAAGGTGAGTTGCGTTTACACATTTACGCTTATCTATTTGAAATAACTTAAT
The DNA here is from genome assembly GCF_003227715.2 of Harpegnathos saltator. Taxonomy (NCBI): domain Eukaryota; kingdom Metazoa; phylum Arthropoda; class Insecta; order Hymenoptera; family Formicidae; genus Harpegnathos; species Harpegnathos saltator. The sequence goes on from NW_020229972.1 coordinate 165,057, forward strand.
AACTTTCGAGTGAGTCAAGGATTTCCATTAGTACCAATATAAAAGGCCGAAAAATGAAATGATTGTGATTGTAGTCTGAATATAAAAGAATTAGAATATGAAAAGAATAGTATGTAAATAAATCAACAAATAAAGTGAACTTTTAGGTTATATTATGAATTTGAAAATTATAAAATATGTATATATCTATATAGTAGAATTTATATAATAAAATATAATATTTAACTAAAAATGAAATTAAAATTTTAGGTTATCAATTTTGGAAAAAATTAATCATGGAAAATATGGAAAGCGTACGCTCGTTTGTTGCTATATATTTGAAAATAGTAGAAAATATGACGATGCAATATATACTATATGTACGAAATATTTTGATTAAACGGCGAAAGCGTCAGAAAGAAATTATATTACAACATTTGTTGAATTTAACACCACTAAATCATTTGCTTGATCTCGGACCCGTATTACAATTTTCACGACATAAATCAATTTTACAATCAAGATTAAGATGTTCAATTTTTATATTGGTATTATTGTCATATTTACACTGCGTCCGTTTACACGTCTTCCCTACGTCGATGTAGAAACTCTAAGCCTCTTCACCAAATGACTTTGAGTAAAGCCAGCGGCACACGGTGCTTGTTTTCGTGCTGGATTGCTTGCTGAATGAAAATACTGCGTTCTGATTGGTGCATTTCCATTCATCTTCGGAAATGTACCAATCAGAACGCAGTATTTTCATCCAGCATGCAATCCAGCACGAAAATAAGCACCGTGTGCCGTTGGCTTTACTACATCAATGTAATAACTTCGTCGTAAAGGAGTGTTTACACGGCATCTAACGTCAGTAGTTATAACATCGATGTTATAACTTTGACGTAAATTAGGCTGTGTAAACGTAGTCAATGGCAGTAAGCAGAAAGAAATAAGCGTAAGCAGTAAGAAATAAACCAATCACAGTCGATTATGACAAAAATAATCAACTGTGGTTGGTCCATTTCTTACTGTTCATGCCACAGATGTCTATACTATACTAGATTGCTAACTTCGATCTTTGACCTATACAAGAGCTGTGTCCTGCCTATTTTCCGGTTCGGCCATGAAGACCGCCAAAACATGGCGGCGGTGTGTGTTTGTAGTGCGTACGTGAGTATCCGATGCGTGTGTAGTAGTGCTGTACTGTATGTGATACCTGATGTGTCTACATTGATGTGTCGTATCTACTGCTATTTATATTAGTAAAACTGCAAATATATAAACGAGATAATGCCAAGTACATGTTGCATTGTTAATTGCAATAATACGAATAAAAAAGGATATCACTTATTTAAGTAAGTAGAATACATTTATATATAATAAATGTTCGAGGTTTGTAATATGTGAGGGTTATCTTGCAATTAAACATTGTTAATATTTCAGATTTCCGATAAAACGTCCAGAGATTTTTAAAAAATGGATTTGTGCAATCGGAGGAAATTTTACAGCAAAAAAACACTATGTAATCTGTAGTGCTCACTTTTTACCTACAGATATCATGGAAAAAGCAAATATAAGTAGTGTTCTATTAAAAAATTTGGCTGTGCCATCAATAGCTCTGAGAGCTCCTGCTTGTGACAGTGTTTCTGCAGTGGAATGTAATAGTGATCCTCTGATACAACCTGTTACGAGTTCCATGATGGAATGTGATACTATTCCTGCGATAGAATATACTGCAGCTTCTACATCTACAGTAAAAAATATGTCATCAATTGTGTGGAGAAGTATATTAAAAGAGAAAATAGAAAATGCAACAGTTCTTGCTTCAATTCCATCACCGAAAACACAACCTGCAAATGTTACTGGTGGTACTGCAAAACTGCCCAAGCAAAAATCAATTAAAATCATGAGCAATTCACTTTTATTAATTAAGAAGAAGCAGGAAATGAGTCCACGGAAAAAGCACATGTTGAGAATAATCAAAACAATGAAGCAAAAGCTAAAGAGAAAAGAAAACAAAATTAATTCATTGGAAAATCTATTATAAACTCTACGGTATAATTAAAAATTACTCTGTAAAATATTACAGTAATATAATTGTTACATATAATTTTCCATTTAACAGTGTAAGCATAATATAACACATATTATGCACCAGGTTTAGTGTTTAGGTTTAGGTTTTAGTGTTAAGTGGAACATTATAACTAAAAGTTATTGTTACTTTGTATTTACTGGGTATAATGTACACTGAAAAAAGAATTTGACCGTAGTTGTCAAAATGTAGTAAAATAATACCGACTCGATTGTTTAGTGGATACCTAGCAAATACAATATTACATGTAACATATATGTTAGTTGTAATTTCCTACTTAACAATGTAAACGTTATATAACACATATGTTATATAACAGTTATATTGTTGAGTAGGAAATTACATATAACATGTACGTTACATGTAACATTGTGTTTGCTGGATATAAGCAAATATTTGGTCAATATTAATAATAACTTTGTTAATATTGACCAAGTATTGAACAAATTTGATACTATTTCACTACATTTTAATAACTATGATCAGATTATTTTTTAGGTGTATGCAGCTTTATGCAGATAATGATAAATATGATAATATGAAGAAATATATTAGTAATGCATATTATACAAATGTTAAATATACATATAATGTTTAGAACAAAGAATCTTCTTGAGAGAGAAGGGAGTGACATTATTACTAAGAATTTTAGTGGACATATTGGCGAAATATTCCAAAACGAATGGAAGAATGCAAATAGAAACAAGAAAGGTTACCGATACAGCGATGAAATAAAAAAATTTGCAGTAACTCTACATTTTTATTCGCCGAAAGCCTATAACTATTGCAGGTACATTTCTCAAATTGTCATTGTTATTTATAAGTTTATAAATTAATATTGACGGTATTTTCAGATCAATTTTACATTTGCCGCATGCAAGCAGCATCAGAAATTGGATATTGTCGGTTAATGCAGAACCTGGTTTCTTGATTGATGTCTTTCAAGAGATATCGAAATTTCCACAAGATTCACGTCATTGCAATTTAGTGTTTGATTCGATGGCAATTCGGAAGCAACTGCTGTGGGATGATACATCTAAAAAATTGCTTGGATATTGCGAATACGGTAATGGAATATCTATTGAACCTGCGCAGAGTGAAGCCACCGAAGTCCTAGTTTTCCTGTTGGTTTCTCTTAGAGGTACTTGGAAGTGGCCGGTGGGTTATTTTTTCGTGAATAAAATAAATGCTGTAGTGCAAGCGGAACTGATAAAAACAGCATTAATATTGTCACAGCAATCAGGTATCCGGGTATGGAGTGTTACGTGTGATGGAGCTCATGCCAATTATTCTACGATGAATATATTAGGTTGCAATTTGTATACGTCAAATTACTTAGAGTTGAAAAATACATTTAAACATCCCAGCTCTGATTATGATATACACTTCATACCCGATGCTTGCCACAATGTAAAACTTGCTCGAAACACATTAGCTGATCTCCAAATTATTAAATCTCCTACTGCGTACATCAACTGGAATCACATAAGGAATTTATATAAGCTTCAACTCGAACTGAATTAAAAATTTGCAAATAAACTTAGTACTGCACATATAAATTACAAAGAAAATATTATGAAGGTAAAGCTTGCAGCACAGACTTTAAGTTCTTCAACTGCTGCTGCTTTGGAATTTTCACAATTGTCAGAAGTTGAAGACTTTCAAGACTGTGCTGGTACGATAGAATTTATGAAGGCAATTGATGAAATCTTTGATTTTTTAAATTCGCGCAATCCTTTCGGAAAAGGGTTTAAAGAACTGATATTTTTAAATAACATCAACTTCTTGCAACAAAGAATGGAACAAATAATTGCATATTTATATACTCTAATGGAATGTGACAATAAAAAGTTATGTACTGGTAGAAGAAAAGCTTTTATCGTAGGGTTTGCAACTGCTGTTAAATCGATTTTGCAAATAGCTAAAAATATTTTGATACAACCTTGTTTTAAATATTTAATGACATACAGGTTCAGCCAGGATCACTTAGAACTATTTTTCGCACAAGTGTGACGGCGACACAGTTGGAATAACAATCCAAATGTGTTGCAATTCAAAGCTGCTATGAAAAGTTTACTAATAAAAAATTCGATTTCAGCATCAGATACAGCTAATTGTGTCAGTTTCGATACAAAAGAAAACAATGCACAACTCCAATTAAAATGGGCGAAAAAAAAGTATGTTCAAAATTGGCACAATGACATTGATAGATTGACAGATTGTGAGATGTATGATGATTTATTTGATGAAGATGAGGATGTAGAACTAGATCTTAATGTCACCATGAGTGAAAGTAGTTCCCTTAAAAACAATATTTTATATTATATGGCAGGTTTCATAATCAAAGCAATTATTCGTACATTAAAATGTAAAGGTTGCATTGCCAACACCATCAGTGAAGTCAGCGATAAGCAGCATAACATTTCGTCATACACTATGTTAATAGATATAAAAGATAAGGGAGGTTTAGTGTACGCATCGAATGATGTATTAGGTGCGCAACTAAGTTCCCGCTGTTTTTCAAGAGATGGCTCCAGTAGTAAGTGCTGGTCGATTGTGACATAACCAAAACGTCATGAACCAAGCTTAGACATATGGTAAACAAACCGCTTTGACACATTAGTGATTTTGTTTTTGCGTCATATACTTTTGGTTGTGTGAAAATGTCTGATTGTGCCAAATAATCGTCATTTGCGGGAAGTGTTGCTTTTCTTCTTTCATTCGAAGAAAATGGCGGCTGAAGCGCATCGAGAACTCCAAAAAATTTACGGAGATGCTGCTCTAAGTGAAACAACGTGCCGTGATTGGTTCCGTCGTTTCAAAGACGGTGATTTCGATGTTGATGACCGTTCGCGTGAAGGAAGGCCAAAAACCTTCGAAGACGCTGAATTGGAAGCATTGCTCGATGAGGATCCGTGCCAAACGCAAAAAGAGCTTGCTTCAGCATTAGAAGTTACCCGCCAAACCATTTCCAAGCGATTGCATGCGTTAGGAATGATTCAAAAACAAGGAACTTGGGTTCCTTATGATTTGAAGCCAAGAGACGTTGAGCGTCGTTTTTTCGCCTGTGAACAACTGCTCCAGCGGCAAAAAAGGAAGGGTTTTCTTCATCACATCGTTACGGGTGATGAAAAATGGATTCATTACAGCAACCCAAAGAGAACAAAATCATGGGGACTGCCCGGTCATGCTTCTACGTCGTCGGCTCAGCCGAATATTCACGCTGCGAAGGTTTTGCTGTGTATTTGGTGGGACCAGGGCGGTGTTATTTATTATGAGCTGTTGAAACCGAACGAAATCATCACTGGGGAACGGTATCGAACTCAATTGATGCGATTGAGCCGAGCACTGCGCGAAAAGCGGCCACAATACGAGCAGAGGCACGAAAAAGTGATTCTACAGCATGACAACGCTCAGCCTCACGTTGTCAAACCCGTTAAAACCTACTTAGAAACGCTCAAATGGGAAGTCCTACCCCACCCGCCATATTCCCCAGATATTGCGCCGTCCGATTATTACTTGTTCCGTTCGATGGCACATGGTCTGGCTAATCAGCAGTTCCGCTCATATGAAGACATCTCAAAATGGCTTGATTCGTGGATAGCCTCAAAAGACGAACACTTCTACCGTGACGGTATTCGAGCTCTGCCAGAAAGATGGGAAAAATTTGTCGCTAGCAATGGGCAATATTTTGAATGATTCATTTGTAACCATTTTTTCACAATAAAGTTGCATTTTCATCAAAAAAACAGCGAGAACTTAGTTGCGCACCTAATATATAAAATTGTCTGTGCAACGGAAAAAGAATGTTGTCAGTTATTAAGAAAAAATGTAAATAAGCTACCAAAAGATGCATACGCTAAAATAATTTGTCGAGTTACACGCATATATGCATTACACACGAATTTATTTCCTACTCATTCTGAGTGCTATGAAGGATTTGAAATAGGTAGAGATAGGCCACACCGTTTGCAATTAATAAATATTATTTGTCATAAATACTTAACACTTAGAATGTATTCACTTACAAAAACAACGAAAGATAGAAATCCTGCAAGTAACAGACACAAATTTACAAAATTAATATTATTTAATAACACATAAGTTGCATTTTATTCTTTATATGTATGTAAAAAATATTAATACAAATACTTTGACATATTTTGAACTGTATATATTCAATTTAATTTTAACCTTTACCAAACACTTAGATTAGCAACACCTTATTAATACACACATCTTTAAATGATATTCTTTCTTGTTCGTATTTTTGAAATTTACAATACTTATTCGGCATTATCTCGTTTGTAGATTTGCAGTTTTACTAACATAAATAGTAGTAGACACATCAGATGTCACATACGCGCTACCACGCACTACTGCATACGTATCGGGTATTCACATACACACTACACACACACCGCCGCCATGCTTGGCGGTCTTCATGACTGAACCGGAAAATGGGCGGGACACAGCTCTTTTGAGAAGTTAGCAATCTAGTATAATATAGACATCTGTGGTTCATGCTTACTTCTTACTGCTTGCGGCCATTGTAGACCATGCTTTAGGAGGCCTTAATTCTAAAGCGTCGTCTACAATGGCAGTAAGCAGTAAGAAGTAAGCGTGAACAGTAAGAAATGGACCAACCACAGTTGATTATTTTTGTCATAATCGACTATGATTGGTTTATTTCTTACCGCTTACGCTTACTTCTTACTGCTTACTGCCATTGTAGACCACGCTTAAAGTCTACGTCTAAAGACTACTTTTCTCAGCCATTACTCCTGCTGCCATTGTAGACCACGCTTAAAAGAATCAACCAATCAGAGTTCTTTATTGCTGAGGAGAGAAATGAAGAAAACTAATTGGTTTATTCTCTTATGTGTTATGTATTATATGTTATGCAAAAGCCTGTGCTCTTGCCATTATGTCCATGACCGTATGGTCGCGGACATAAAGGCCCATCTACAATGCAAGAATAAGGTTGTAAACAGTAAGAAATGGACCAACCATAATCGATTATTCTTATAATAATCGATTGTGGTTGGTCTATTTCTTAAAGCGTGGTCTACAATGGCAGTAAGCAGTAAGAAGTAAGCGTAAGCGGTAAGAAATAAACCAATCACAGTCGATTATGACAAAAATAATCAACTGTGATTGGTCCATTTCTTACTGTTCATGCTTTCTTCTTACTGCTTACGGCCATTGTAGACCACGCAAAAGGCTCGTCTACATTAGCTGTAAGAGTAAGGTTGTAAGGTTGCAAGACACGAAATGAAATATTTTCATTCGCTGACAACTTACGTTACAGCCTTACTCTTACAGCTATTGTAGACGAGCCTTTACTGCTTACGCTTAGAACCTTATTCTTGCAGCCATTGTAGATGGGCCTTAATAGTTTGTGCCCGTTTTTTTGCAACTTTCGGAACGCATCCCGACTCGAGAAGAATGAGAGTCAGTGTTCCGCCTGCGGAGCACGCCTGCGTAGTGACTCACAACGAAAGGCGAGAAATGAAATATATGCGGTGGGACATATTGTAATAATACAGATTCAGATGAAATGAATACTCCAGCATTAAATGGAAATGAGGGAACACAGAATAGACAAGAATCATCCGATGTAAGTCTTATACTCCGAGGGACATCCGAAAAAAGGTAGAGATAAATAAACATGTTTATGTTTTTAAAACAATTCGAACTTAATTAAGAGAATTAAGCTGCATTACGATAGTTACGATTCTGTTATACATTTATATGTGATTTGTTGTTTCAGCAACAGCCATCTTCTATAACAGAAGTAATGATATTAGATACAGAAGCAGCTGTTATAGCGAATTTTGAATTTTTGGGACATACAGACATGGACATGGAAGAGGAAGAAGGGGATGGAGAGGATTAAATTTATGATGCAAATACAGATACCAAACCAAATAAAGTAACGTTTACTATCATCTTGCGTTTTAATGATATTGTTCATGCTATTTGTTAACATAATTTCTTATTTTTCAGACATCTATCCCCCTTCTAGCGGGAAGATCTTGATACAGATGCTGAGGTAGAAGGAGTATTAAATGAATTAAATCTCCTCACAGAAATTGAAGAATCGCCACCTAGTTCTATCCATCTGGAAATGAATTTTTCTAAGGGGTTAGTAAATCCCTTTTTATTCGTGTACTTTAAGATAAAATATAAACCTATTACAATAATAGATATTTTGTAATATTGTGATATATAATCACATAATTTAATGATGTCTGTAGATTTATTACATAGAGGATTACAAGATCCAAGTCGCCCAAATAATAAAGAAGGCGGTGACTCCACGCTGGAATTAGGAGGATTAGAACAATTTTGTGTTAACAATGATGCAAAAATATCGTACGATGTAAGTTCCAAGAATTTTCCCCTGTATTTCAGTCGAGTCGCTTTTTCAGCTATGTAAGAGTTACAGTTGAATGAATACAGTTTGATCTCTTCGAACGTTTCGATGATCTCTGCGAGCATCACGGATGTGAGAAGATATCTTCATTGGGCGACTGCTATTATTGCGTGAGGGAATGTCCCGAGCCGAGGTCCGATCACACAAAGTACTGCATAGAAATGGGTCTAGATGAGTGGAATGTTATTGACACGTGGTTGTCAGATATCTTCAAATCTGGTGCTAAATTAATGCTGTGCGTTTCTCATCTTAACAGCTATGATCGAAGCGATCAAACAATTCGACATCGAAAGAAGGGAAGGTGTGAACATGAGAATAGGTGTGCATACGGGCACCGTGCTCTGCGGGATCGTGGGTACGAAAAGATTCAAGTTCGATGTCTGGTCGAACGATGTGACATTGGCAAATAAACTCGAGAACACGGGAAAACCCGGTCGTATACACTTGAGTGAGAATACCCTGAGATTTGTGGACGACCAGTACATCACGGAAAAGGGAAAACTAGTCAATGGTGAGTAAATTAATTCGGAAGAAAAGCAAGCAGACCAAAATTGGAATTTTACGTGTCGTGCGTTGTTGGAAATATCGCATAACAGCCTGGCAATGAGCAAAATATTGGAACTTGTTTATTCGTTTCAGGTGTTAAAACTTATTTCATACGGGCCTGCAAGTCGGACTTCATGAATCAATTTATCACGAACGTTACGTCACCGAAAAATATCTCACCGTTGATGCAGTCACGTAGCCGTCTGGCGTCGTGCAATACTCAGGTTAAGCCACGCCATCATTACCTCCACATGATCATCAACACAAGCAACTACCGGATGAAAGCCAATTCCTTGCCGAGTATCTTAGATTCCGAGAATGACGGTATCTGAATAAGAATCTGGCACGGTTTCTCCGCGTGAACTCTTTAATTATTGTCCTTTTTTTTTTTAAAGAACTTAAATGATCGAACACTGACACGAGTTACACATTGCCGGATGACTCTGAGACTGGCTGGATGGAAAGAATCAGGAAGGTGACGAAAGCCGCGTTAGTCCGGGAAAGCGGCGAGAAGCCGCGCAGGATTCGGGAGGGCGATAAGAGCCACGTAGGAGCCGGGAAGGCGGCGAGAACAGCGCAGGAATCAGGAAAGCGGCGAGATCCACGTTGGTCCGGGAAACTGGCGAGGAGCCGCGCGGGATTCGGGAGGGCGATGAGAGCCACGTAGGAACCGAGAAGGCGGCGAGAACAGCGCAGGAATCAGGAAGGCGGCGAGATCCACGTTGGTCCGGGAAACCAGCGAGGAGCCGCGCGGGACTCAGGTGGTCGATGTGGTCCACGTAGAAAACGGGGAGGCGACGAAAAAGAAATACCCTAGAAAAAGGAAGAAATAAACGTCTGGTCTCGACGAGCTCCTAGGAAAGAATCGCTCTACTCCTTTTTCTGTTTTAAAAAGAACATCGATTAACAACCTTTCAGCTTTCTCAGCTGCTAGGCATCATGATGTTTTTCTTTTAAAAACATAAGAAGGAAATGCCTTCAAAGCGCGAGCATGGAACTCAGAGATGAGCCACGCAAAGTAGCAAGTGAACTCAACGATGAGCCGCGAGAGCTCACCATGTATCTCCGCCCCCATGGGCTTTCGAATTAGTTATTTGATTCTACTTTTGTATTAAAAACTCCGCCGCCGTGGGCCAACCAATTAATTCTCCGCCGCCGTGGGCCAACGATTAACTCTCCGCCGCCGTGGGCCAACGATTAACTCTCCGCCTCCGTGGGCCAGCGATTAACTCTCCGCCGCCGTGGGCCAACGATTAACTCTCCGCCTCCGTGGGTCAGCGATTAACTCTCCGCCGCCGTGGGCCAACGAATAACTCTCCGCCGCCGTGGGCTAACGATTAACTTAAGATTTTTCAAAACAAAATTTTTACTTGCTAGAGAGATCCTGAAGTGTCGTCTAGGAGTTGTTCAAGATTCTTCAACAGACGGCGACACTATAAACGAAAAAGAGGATTCAAACAAGAGCTCGACGTCCACCGCTAGTTACGGCAAGAAGAAAATACGAAACAAACTATCGAAGTACTTGCAGAGGCAACGGACGACCAAGGAAATAACACCACTGGAGATAGAGGAGGGGAGAAATATCGCCATGGGACAAGCGAAACCTGAAGTCCAGACGTATGAGGAGTACAATGGGTTTAAACGAGTATGTGGACCTCTTCATTTCCCTACTTGGCATATTTCGTAGTCTCTCGACAGTTACGATTGACTTCTTCGTTGTCCTATTCAATTTTGTTTGGTGTTCCAAATTCTCAAAGACTCGACGTAATGATATATATATATATATATATATATATACAGATTGCATGAAAAGTTCGCGGAGCGGCATCTATAAGTAAACGGTAGAATTATAAATTGTAGTCGGTTATATAGAATCACTCTTCACATGAACCTAAGTTAGGTTTCATTTCCATCTGTCAATTCTTTCTGTGTTTACAAGCCAATTGAAGTTGACGTGTCAGTATATTTGTTTGCAATGGAAAATTTGAAACAGCGTGCAATGATTGAGTTCTTTGTTAAAAAAGATTTAAAGGCAATGGAAATTCATTCCGAGATGGTAAATGTGTTAGGGGAATCTGCTCCTTCAAAAACAATGGTTTGTAAATGGGCACTTGAGTTTCAACGTGGTTGTACAAGCATTGAAGATGATCCACGCAGTGGACGTCCAAAAAGCGCATCAACACCAGAAATCATTGAGCAAATACATGTTATTGTTTCTGAAGATCCAAGTGTGACTACGCGTGAAATTGCTCATACCATAGGCATTTCAGATGAACGGGTACGGCATATTTTGCATAAAGAATTACAAAAGGTGTTTGGAAAAGTGGTGCCGCATATGTTAACAATTCAACAAAAACTCGTTCGAAAGCAAATTTTTCAGCGTCATTTGGATCGTCTTAAGAAGAATAAAACCGATTTTGTGCGTTGTTTTATAACTATGGATGAAACTTGGATCTATCACCATAATCCTAAATTGAAACAGGAACGTTTACAATGGACTGAAGCTGGATGTTCAACTCCAAAGCAAACAAAGCATGAAAGATCGGCAAAAAAGGTTTTGGCATCAGTTTTTTGGGATACTAAAGGGATTTTGTTAATTGACTATCTGGAAAAAGGTAAAACAATTCAAAGGTAAAATAACTCTGAATATTATTGCAACCTTTTGGATCAATTGGACGCAAACATTCGTGAGAAAAGACCTGGTTTGCAGCACAAACAAATCATTTTTTACCAAGACAACGCACCTGCTCACAAAAATGTTTTGTTAATGTCTAAATTCAATTAATTGAAGTACAAATTGCTTGATCATCCACCGTATTCGCCAGATTTGGCACTCAGTGACTTCTGTCTGTTCCGAAGCCTGAAACAATTCCTCCGTGGAAAGCATTTTTTGTCGAATGAAGAAGCTATAACAGCCATAGAGGAATATTTCGCAGACCTTCCAGAAACACACTTCCGCGATGGAAAAATTATTGGATAGCCATTGGGCCAAATGTATTGAAGTTAACGGAGACTATATTGAAGAATAAAATCATTTTTAGAATTAGGTATTCTTTATTTCAGTTTCGCTCCGCAAACTTTTCACGCAACCTGTATATATATAAGAACATATATTTGAATGTTATATTTTTTCAATATATTTTATGTAATATGATTTTTCTTTTATCCATTATATAAAAATAATATATTTCAGTAAGAATCATATAACTTCTAGATGCTGTTACATATATTGTTAATATAATTTAATAAAGTATAATAATGAACAATATATTTGCTTATTTTTTAACTACATAAGTACAATCCATAAATTTCAATCAAAACTATATCATTTTTCTTTTTTTCTTTCAAGAATTTATCGTTAACAACTGTTTGTAAGTATCAGTGACATTATTTCATCACGTATAATTAATATAATAAAACTTCCTTAATCCTTTGATGCATGGTGGTAACCCATGTTATTACCTAAACTTCTTTACTATTTGGCAGTTCATTATCCAACTAACACATTTAGACTGGTTTTTTGTATTTTACCGCTATCTTAGAGATAGACTAATATAAAAAAATAGTTTAGGACTTATTATTTATTGCAAAAGTTTTATAAATAAACAGAGCAAAAAATCTTTTTTCTGACTTCGGATTCGTGATCAGCGACACAAAAAACAACTGTATACCAAATTTCATAAATAATGGATCAACGAAAAATATATGCTTCATATACATAATACATGCTCAAGCCCTAGACAGAATTTGTGTGCCCCGTTAATGTATGACTAAAGACATTTAGTTCGTACGAGTCGTATGGATCAATGTTAGCCAATGATAATGTCCAACAATGGATCATGCCATCTAAACCACCGCTGTAACATCGATTGCCTGTACTATACATGGCTAGACACAACACAGGTTCAGTGTATGATCTGAATGTGTAAAGTGGTTTTACATCTAACGAAGCTGATCTGAAAAAATATTAAAACATAAAATTATGATATACAGTATCTTTGAAATGAAATGTTGCGGTTTATATTTTATATATTTTCACAGCATTAATCGATATTAAATTTACTTTTTTGCCGGTATAGTCTTATGAAGATTCCACAACTTCAGTATGCGATCATCGCTTGCGGTGATAAGAAGCGGATTTGCGGAGTGGAAGACGAGTGCTCTAACAGCTTCAAAATGCGAACGTAACGTATATTTAGCGTTCCATGTTTTTCTGAAGGTCTCCTTCGTGGTGGAAACCATCTGTGTCGCAAGAAATAATATGTTGAGAGTGTCAACAAACTGTAACTCTTATATAGCTGAAAAAGCGACTCGACTGAAATTTCCCGAATAGGGGAAAATTCTTGGAACTTACATCGTACGATATTTCTGCATCATTGTTAACACATAATTGTTCTAATTCTCCTAATTCCAGCGTGGAGTCACCGCCTTCTTTATTATTTAGGCGACTTGGATCTTGTAATCCTCTATGTAATAAATCTACAGGCATCATTAGATTATGTGATTATATGTGATAATATTACAAAATATCTATTATTGTAATAGGTTTATATTTTATCTTAAAGTACACGAATAAAAAGGGATTTACTAACCCCTTTGAAGAATTCATTTTCAGATGGATAGAACCAGGTGGCGATTCTTCAATTTCTGTGAGGAGATTTAATTCATTTAATACTTCTTCTGCCTCTGCATCTGTATCAACACCTTCCGCTAGAAGGGAGATAGATGCCTGAAAAATAAGAAATTATGTTAACAAATAGCGTGAACAATATCATTAAAACGCAAGATGATAGTAATAGTTACTTTATTTGGTTTGGTATCCGTATTTGCATCATAAATTTCATCCTCTACATCTCCTTCTTCCTCTTCCATGTCCATGTCTGTATGTCCCAAAAATTCAAAATTCGCTATAACAGCTGCTTCTGTATCTAATATCATTACTTCTGTTATAGAAGATGGCTGTTGCTGAAACAACAAATCACATATAAATGTATAACAGAATCGTAACTATCGTAATGCAGCTTAATTCTCTTAATTAAGTTCGAATTGTTTTAAAAACATAAACATGTTTATTTATCTCTACCTTTTTTCGGATGTCCCCCGGAGTATAAGACTTACATCGGATGATTCTTGTCTATTCTGTGTTCCCTCATTTCCATTTAATGCTGGAGTATTCATTTCATCTGAATCTGTATTATTATAATATGTCCCACCGCGTATATTTCATTTCTCGCCTTTCGTTGTGAGTCACTGCGCAGACGTGCTCCGCAGGCGGAACAGTGATTCTCATTCTTCTCGAGTCGGGATACGTTCCGAAAGTTGCAAAAAAACGGGCACAAACTATTATGTCCGCGAGTGTACAATAAAGAATCTTCGCGGCATGTGTGATCCTACGTAAGCAGCTCATGGTGCATAGGAACGGTTATATTGAATCGATGCATAAGTTCTCGTCGATTTTTTGCAATTTTTCTTCATTGAAATGAAACAATCGATACAACATAAACCAAGCAAAGTATTTTCTATCATCTTCTATGATCTTTTCCCATTTTTTCAGCAATATGTGAATACCACGTTGAAAGAACAAATTATAGATATTCTATCTATATTCTAACTGTACTTCTTTTTCAATGTTACCACTATCTTGCAACAACATCGCAGAAATATTTTGCAACTTCCATGCAATATTATAATGTTGCAGTGTGTAATGTCTATACAACATTTCTATACTGTATGGATTAAGTCAAATTTAAACTTGAACTGTATATGTATGCACGATCATAGATAGAAAGATTATTCATAATATTTGTGTGAATTTTAAAACGTATTCCTCTTGACCAACAAGATTTTCTGATCGGGAAAATAATTTTTCCTATTGTTCAAATTGTCCCAATTATCTCATTCTTTACGCAAAAAATAACGGATAACTTCTCTGTGTCGAGTGTACTTATTTAATTAAAGAATTTCAAGAACACTTTTTCGATGAAAACGTAATAGTGTACGCTATACACCGGTACAAATTGATTAGAACATTGCATTATTTACAATATTTACACATTCATATTTAAATATTTATTACGTTATTTATAATAGTATTTTTTATATCGTAATATAATTTTCACATATACACTTCATGTAGCTTGTAATTGAAGAACAAAAATATTAATATGATGGAAATAGCGCGTAATTGTTAGATGCCGAGTGTCGGATGCATGTCTGAAAATATCACGCCCAGACGTCGGTTCAGTTGAGGTCAGACTACCTCCAGTGGAATTAACCAAAGTAAGAGAAACAAGATAAGACTAGACAAATAGAATATAAAATCCAAGAAAAATACGTAGTGACAGGACGACATAGATAGAAAATTCTGGCTCCATATAGATCGAAACAAAATCCCGTTTTCTTACTGTATGTTCCATATATTATGTATATAAATATTATATATTCCAATAAAACTTGAATATTACAATCGTAGTTCTTGAAGGACTACGAGTGGTCGAAGGAACTATTTCGATTTGTGATCGCAATGAATTTCGGTTTGATTTTTATTGTTGAAGTGTAAACATGTTACTTGCAACACAATATTTTTATTATAAATCACTTTTTTCAATAACGACTTAATGACAGCGTTATTTTTTTTATTATTAGTGATAATAACTGCTTAGATAGTAAGACATCATTTTAATTACTAAACATGTTCATACAAAAGATTTCAAGTGACTCATAAAATGGCGGTCATATATAAACGTTTTAATCATCAAAAATTAGACCAATAAGAGTTATGCGAGGATATCAATAATGGTTAATTTTTTTCTTTTGATAGGAAGATGATTTCTTTAATCAATTTTTAGTGGCTGAATATCTGAGAGTTTTATTACAAATTTAGTTTTGTTACAAATATTGCTCTTTGATAAGTCTTTTAACCCTTTCGATCCTATTAAGTTACATATGCCCCGCAATGAATCCAAAAATTTATTTTATTAGCATTATTTGACTTATTTTTTTACATATATCAACATATATATGTGGAATCCCGTGAGAAAAATTGAGACCAAAAGGATTAAATGATAGTATATTGCTGTCATAACGTTACATCTTTAAGACGTAAATTTCTCTCCTGAATTAAATGCTTTATTTTATGTTGACATCAAAATCTGGCAAAAAATGTAAATAATTGTTACATAACCTTTTAATTACACATGACATTTCTTTCGTTCATTATATAACTATGTGATCATTTGAGTAGGATGTTACAACTAACGTATATGTAAATAAATGTTATATCGCACGTTACATTTTGTTATGTAATTAGCAAAAATGGAAGTGACCCTTCATTCTTAACAGCTATGAATTATCTTTTTATTCCACGTATTTTTTGTTTCGCTAGACGTAGCCAATATAACGCTACAGATAATGGTCGCATATCGACTATTGTTGAGTTATTTTCAAAATGTTAGCTTTTTTAAAGTTTGATAAATAAAATAACAAGTTACCGCGACTTCTTATTTTTTGCATAATAACGACGGTAATGAGTTATCTTTCAAAATGAGTAACACAGTAACGAGTCATTTTTTTCTCTTAAACATATACCACTAACGAATCACTATTAACGTATAACTTCCCCAAAATGTGTAACTTTTACACGCCGATAAATCGGACATATAACTGTTTGCGTCGTGCAAATAAGACACGAGAGTACCGCCGTTTGTTCTTCGAATCCCTCGAAAAAGCGGCAGTCAGAGCCGAGAAACCGCCCAACAACAGCGATTCCTCGAGCTCGAAAATAGATCACGTTCTCTCGACTCTGCGGACGCGGATTCACGGAGCGTTTCGTTGCGCGGAGTGTTTCGTCGCGCGGAGCGACTTAGAAGCTGGCCAGAAAATACTAGCCGTGTTGCTAATTAGCATTCATATCATACCGAGCGAAGTCTCGATGAAGTCTCAAACGAATTGCGCTGTGCTGGGACTCAAAAATAGAGTAGAATTCAGCCAAGGCTGGGAAACTTACTTTTTCAAAGTAACTTCCTAGCAAACGCAAGTAACAAAATGTAACGTGCGATATAACATTTATTTACATATACGTTAGTTGTAACATCCCACTCAAATGATCACATAGTTATATAACGAACGAAAGAAATGTCATGTGTAATTAAAAGGTTATGTAACAATTATTTACATCGATAGTTAAAGTAATATAGAATTGGAATACAACTTATTCTCTTATTTTTCTTCAGCAACTGTAGATATACCAAGTTTTCCAAAAGTAACGGACCCCCCTTCCTATCTCAGAATCTATGCATTATAGGGAAAAATAACCACAACAAAAGTTTTAGGGTTCATAAAGTTCTGTTTTTTGTGACCTTAAATTTGACTTCGGCTTTGAAGGTCATTTGAAGGTTAACTTGCGTTTTTTAAAATGGGAATCCCTATTTTTTATTACACTGTTTTTTCTACCAATTAATTTGAACAACTTTTGTCCAAAACATTTTTTTGTTTGCCTAATATTTTTTTAGATATTTAATGAAAACTTGATAACTTTTTCAATATTTAACTCACGATATCTCGCTAACTATTCGTCGGAAAAAAAAGTAGTACTAGATTTTCTTGTTTTATTTAGTCTCAAGAATATATTGTTACAATAGTGCCCTGATTTTTGTTAATTTGATGATTTTGGAAAGTTGAATGATTTCCAAAAGTTGGTAAGTTAACAAAAGTCAGGGCGCTATTATAACAATATATTCTTGAGATTAAATAGAGCAGAAAAGTCTAGTATCACTTTTTCTTTCGACAAATAGTTAGCGAGATATCATAAGTTAAATATTGAAAAAGTTATCAAGTTTCCCTCAAATATCTAAAAAAATATTAGGCAAATAAAAAAATATTTTAGACAAAAGTGGTTCAAATTAATTGGTAGAAAAAAATAGTGTAATAAAAAATAGGAGTTCCCATTTAAAAAACGCAAGTTAACCTTCAAGTGACCTTCAAGATCGAGGTTAAGGTCAAATTTGAGGTCATAAAAAAACAGAACTTTATGAACCCTAAAACTTTTGTTGAAGTCATTTTTCCCTATAATGCATATATTCTGAAATAGGGAGGGGAGGGGTCCGTTACTTTTGGAAAACTTGGTATAATTATGTGGAGGAGTTTACTAATTGCTTTTAGCTAGCATAATCATATAAAAGTATCTTGCCATTCATGGTCGATTAACTATTACAATTTATTTGCGCCCATCGCCATGCTGATATTTCGGTGGAAATGATTGTTACACTGACAAAAGTAATAATCATTAATCAAAATGTATGCTACTTCGTTACAAGAGTGGGCACCACCTGAGATACAAGTTTTGTCATATAGTTTGATCATCGTTTATGTATCGTATTTTACGTACGAGAAACAGACACTATCTAAGGGACGAACCGCGACATCTGTATATAAAAATGCTACATGACATAAATGCGAACACTACACTTGTTATATAACGTGTTATATTTAAGTCATATCTCTATCATACCGCTATGAGCAGTATATAACGAAATAATGTAACAATTTTAAAATATAGTTATATTGCTATTGCAAAAAAAAAATTCAATATCAATAACTTATAACGGCAATTATATCACATAAATTATTTCTGTTACATAATAGTTATATTTTTTGCTAGGATTATTCCCGTTATTCGTTATTGAGTTTAAGAACCTTTCAATTCTGACGCTATTACCGTTGCAATTTGTCTTTTTAGTGACGACATTATTTATCTTGTTATTTTCCTTCGTTAATGATGATAATTATAGCGCAATTGCATTTCCGGTTTAACGCTGGATGGTTTAACGCTAATAGATATAATCGTTATATTACATGCCCACGTCGGAACGCGCCAACGAATTACAAAATGGCGTCAAAACTCGGTGACAAAAAGTAACGAAGATCGATCGTGACGATCTCTGTTACTCCTTAATGCAATTACGTTAACGAGTTATGTTGTTCTAAAACAAGCAAAAGTAACGAGTTATTTTTCTCAGTGAATAAGGTTGAGAAGATTATATTTTTAAAGTTGCCCTCGTTTGCATCACTCATATCAAAGAAGGTAACTTGTTACCGTTGGCATCCCTTGGGTAGGTATTTTATTGTCATTATTGATAATAAGTAGTTGTATCTTCATCATTCGTTTTGATAAATTTTGAGAATCTTTCTTTACGATTCGCTCTGTCACTTATCTCATATATGTGCATATGTTACATATATGTAAAGTAACAATAGCAGTAAGCGTAAAGTACATTCGTTACTCCGCAAATATAATGAGTTACCGTTATTAAAGAAAGAAGGGAAAAAAATAACGCCGTTATTGCAGAAAATTCATTTGTGGCCAGTTATAAGTGTTCACTGTTATAAGTGACGCGTCACTTCCAACTCCGGATTAAGAAGTTCAAGAAATATGTAAGGTTTCTTCACCTTGTAGAACACGTTTCCGCGGATTTCCAATCGCTTCTCTTTGATTTAAATAGAATCTTCGCTCAGAGAGAATTCCAAGCGAAGTGAAACACGATGCCGGCTAGATGGCACTTCCCCGTTATCGTCGTGAATAAAAGCGCCAACGTCAAAATAGCGTTTATGTACGCGTTGTACAGAAGTAAACAAGCATCATCGGTCGCATCAAAGCCAAGAAAATTACGAAGTGGAAGGGAACATGTCGCAAGTGTTCCCGCGTGAAAATATTGTGTTCCGCGCTTTACGTCGAAGAAACATAAATTAATCGCGCCGTGATAACTTCAAACAAAGAGAGAGAAAAGTGAAGAATGAAGATTATTAATCTTGCTACAAATTATGGTCATTTCCGGTACTAATTGTGTCTTTTCGTTATTTTAACAACAAGAGTATGCATACGAGACTGTTACCAACCGTATGGTAATATTTCGATCCTTATAATATTATTTGCATAATATTGATAATTATTTTGCTATACGATTTTACTGACAAATAACACTACCCAACTGTCACTTACCAATTCCAATGAAATTTGGCATGCACGTAGAACATTGAAAAATATTGAACACGTGTTTTTTTATATCGGCTGACAACGCATTTTAAGAGTGGAAATCACCCTTTGATTCTTGAACATGAAAGCACTATTTCAACCCTTTGTACATATTATATGTGATTTCCGTCAAACTTGTCTTCCATTGAACTAGTCAGTAAGGGGTTTTTAGGGTCGCTGATTACGAATCTGGAGGTAAAATTACAAAATTCAAGATGGCAGACCTAATATGGCCGACCGAAATTATAAAAAGATGGCTGATTCAAACCAACTTTGGTATCTGGAGGTTTTTGGGGCCTCTAATTACGAATCTGGAGATAAAATTACAAAATTCAAGATGGTGGAATATGATAAATGGCGAAATATGACGCAATATGACAGATCGAAATTGTACCAATGAAGGATGATATTGCCTCAGGCAATTACATTTACTGAATTTAATAATGAATCGGTATTCAAAATTGACCTGTCGCGTCAGTTTCTTTAGATTAGGAAATTGGTCTTCCAAAAGATTATTATCCGTCAGTATCCGAGCGGAATATGTAATGATATTCTGACATATCTTGATAAGATAAGATATTTTCCTTGAAACAATCCCATGCTGAATTTTGAAATTATACACCCATTTCGTTGAAGCCGAAATGATTGACGAGATAAATTAACATCTTCTCTCGCCGTGATGGTCTATCTTTTCAAATCTAAATCGTGGATGGGAACACCTTTGTCAGAAGTAGAGTTAAATTGTTCCATAACGTATTGTGAAATAAATAATAATTTATCACTTCTCGATCCACCTTCGGAAACATGTGCTTCCCATCTGTATAATTGTCGTTGATTTAAGACTTTCTTGAATCGGTTTTTTACTGTTTCAAAGCTCCATCTTTTCTTTTTTCCCGATCGCCAATATTATTCAACTACCTTCCTCTTGTAATTCAAGTCTACCATTTCGTCGAACTTCGTATCGTCTTGCACGTCTCTTTGCGAATCATATTCTGACTCTTCTTCAACTGATCGGCATCAGGAGTTACACTGGGATCATTGAAGCTTAAACAATCATAACTCTCAATAAACACTTGACTATTGATAGCATTTTTCATTAAATCCGCGAGATGAAACGCTAACGATTTTTCCTCTTCAATTATATTTGATTGTATATTGTACACAAGATCTTCGAAATAGAGGCGTAATAAATTTAATATATTTTTTGGATTCATCGACATTGCGAAATCACTCCTTCCGAATCAAGAATAATCATATAATGAATTGTTAATATAATAGCAGAACGAAATTCACAAGGAATAGTTTATTATAGCCGATTTTTTATAGCCAACAGACAATAAATACAAAAAATGAGAACTAGAAATAGAAAAAATGAGAGTTAATAATATCTCAAATAAATGTCTCTATCGTAAGAAAAAAGAAAATCGGACGTCGACTCTCATTTGTTTCGTAGAAACATTTATATGCGATTTTGATTTTGTCAACTCAGATTTATAATTTCTTTTATGTCTTATATTTATTCATTTATTTATTTTTTATTTATTTATATATTTATTCATATTCATTCATATTATTTATTTAAATTCTGGACTTGAAGAGCAAGAAATCTATTAATGTTCAAAACGTTAATTTTAACGTCCAGAAAATTTGTATAACTAATACCCTTGAAAGTTTACAATAAACCTTCTTAAAAATCTTACAAGTAAAACACATTACAATAATAATAATAATAATAAAGTGCGACAAACAAATTACATTTTGACTTCCAACTTCAGATTAATAATTAGAGGTCTCAAAAACCTACAGATACAAAAATTGGTTTGAATCAGCCATCTTTTTACAATTTCAGTCTGCCATATTGGGTCCGCCATCTTGAATTTTGTAATTTTATTGGGTGTACAAATTAGTTCGATCCGTTTTCAAAAGATGGCTCTGGCTGTTATGAATGGTTCATAGTGACTGCCGATTTTGGCGGTTTCAGAGAGGTTAGACATCTGCCAATAATATTCAGTTTATATCGTTTTGAGTTTCATACAAAAACCTTGCTTTTTACAGTGTTGAAAATGTCGAATTTTGTGTTAACCAAGCAGCATTTACGGGAGGTTTTAATTTTCTGTTTTAATTGGAAGAAAAGTGCAGCTAAAGCCCATCGAATGCTTGTTGAAGTTTATGGTGATGCTGCTTCAACTGATAAATCATGTAGAGAATGGTTCCGACGTTTCAAGGATGGAGATTTCAGCGTCGAAGACAAGCCTCGCTCTGGACAGCCAAAAAATTCGAGGACAAAGAATTAGAGGCATTACTTGAAGAAGATCAGAGTCAAACGCAAGAGGAGCTTGCAGAATCATTGGGAGTGACTCAACAAGCCGTTTCCGTTTGAGAGACGATTGAGAGACATGGGATTTATTAAAAAACAAGGAAATTGGGTGCCTTATGAACTGAAACCGAGAGACGTTGAAAGGCGATTTTTCACTTGCGAGCAACTGATTCAAAGGCAACAAAAAAAAGGTTTTTTGCATCGGATTGTAACTGGAAATGAGAAGTGGATATTCTACGACAACCCCAAGAAGAAAAAATACTACGCCAAGCCCGGTCAATTGTTGCTATCGACTTCAACATCAACACCAAAGTCGAACATACATGGTTCGAAGATCATGCTCTGTATCTGGTGGGACCAAAAAGGTGTTGTTTACTATGAGATGCTGAAACCTGGAGATCCTATTATGGGCGATCGGTATCGGCTACAATTGATTCGTTTGAGCCGTGCATTGCGAGAAAAACGGCCAGAATATGAGCAAAGATGATAAAGTTATTCTTCTTCATGACAACGCTCGGCCTCATGTCGCAAAAGTCGTAAAAAAATATTTGGAAACGCTCAAATGGGATGTTTTACTGCACCCACCGTATTCTCCGGACATTGCTCCTTTTGATTACTGGTTGTTCCGAAGGATGCAGCACGATTTGGCAGGTCACCGGTTCACTTCTTTCGCAGAAATCGAAAATTGGCTCCAAACTTGGTTCGCCTCAAAAAGCGAGTCATTTTTTCGAGATGGAATTCGAAAATTGCCTGAGAAATGGGAGAAAGTAGTAGCCAGCGATGGAAAATACTTTAATTGATCTGTTCATTCATTTTGTTTTGAAATAAATACATTTTTTAACACAAAAAAACGGACCGAACTAATTTGTACTCCCAATATCTCCAGATTCGTAATCAGCGACCCTAAAAACCCCTTACTGACTAGTTCAATGGAAGACAAATTTGACGGAAATCACATATAATATGTACAAAGGATTGAAATAGTGCTTTCATATTCAAGGATCAAGGGGTGATTTCCACCCTTAAGATGCGTTGTCAGCCGATATAAAAAAACACGTGTTCAATATTTTTCAATGTTCTACGTGCATGCCAAATTTCATTGGAATCGGTGAGTGACAGTTGGGTAGTGTTACTTGTGAGAGAGAAAGAGAGGAAGTTGAGAGAGTTACGAATGACGAATACTTTTGGTAAATATGCACATTTGGTCAACCCCCTCAAAAGTTCATGACGTCGATATATGTTGTTAAGGACATGTTCTTGAGTGTTATGCAAAAAGTTGCAGCAGTCGCTCATTGTTTATTAAAAAGTTATTAACAAAAAAAGTTGTATGAATGTAACGTAATTTTTCGAAACAGTTTAATAAGAAGGAGATAATTTTTCATCATCAGATATACATTGAAGGAGCATGTAATATATACATACATGTTATATACGTAGTGTAATGTTTTGATTTCTTATATTCCTTTGTAAGGCATTCTTACTTCGTAAGTTGACCACAATTTTAGTCAGTGTGTCACAGCTCTGCTATGTGGTAAAATCGTTCACATTGTAATTACAGTATGCAATTTTTCAAGGATTTCTTTCCTTCGTATGTCACTCATTGTTTATTAATTAAAAAATTAGGTAAAACTCCTGTTTATGGGATCCACTTTAGAAAGCTATAGATAAATGAAATTTTATAAATAGAGCCCATTTTCTTTAGACATAATATACATTAAACAATGTTAAACAGTACATATAAGCGGGAGAGGGTCTTTGCCCCTCCCCCGTACCCCCTCCCCAAACAAATCCTAACCTAACTTAACTTATTGCATCTTTATATATTTTTGGACATTGTTGAACAAGTTCTCTTAAGATCTATCACCTAACCCAATTTAAGTTGCACTTAGTAGAGTTAGGTACTTATTACTAGGTATGTAAATATGAAACCGGAATTTTTGTATAGAAAATACATGTTTATTGTATGAAAATGATAAAAAATATTTTATTCGAAGTATTGCCCATCGATAGTTATACATTTTTCCCACCTATCTGACAATTTGTGGATGCCACACCAAAAAAACTGTTGCTCTTTTGAGACAAACCAGTCATCGAGCCATTTTCGTAAGAAGTGAAGCGCTGCTCAGCAAGTGCGTGTCTCATCGATGCAAATAAGTAGTAATCGGACGGAGCTAAGTCTGGTGAGTAAGCCGCATGCGAAATTTCCCAACTAAACGCCTCAACCGTTTCTTTGACCAGTTTTGCTGTGTGTGATGGTGCATCATCATGAAGTAAAATCACTTTGTGTTGCCTTTTTGATATTCTGGTCATTTTTCACGCAAAGCTTGATTCAAATCGATCATTTGTTGTCGGTAGCGTTCAGTATTAACGGTTTCGTCAGGTTTTAGCAGCTCATAATAGATCACACCCTTCTGATCCCATCAAACACAGAGCATTGTCTTCCGTCCATAGCGATTTGGCCTTGCAGTTGATGTCGATGGTTCGCCTAAAGTTACCCATGATCTTTTACGCTTAGGATTCTCAAAATATATCCACTTTTCATCGCCAGTCACAATTCGATGGAGAAATGACTTTCTTTTGTACCTGGCGAGCAGCATTTCGTAAGTGATTTTTCAGTTTTCCTGCTGTCTTTCATTCAGTTCATGTGGAACCGATTTTCCCATCTTCTGGATCTTTCCCATGGCTTTCAAACGTATGGAAACGGTTTCTCATGTCACATTTAATTGATCCGCGAGTTGTTGTTGCGTTTGAGCGTCATCCTCATCCAACAATGCTTGCAATTCGCTGTCTTCAAACTTTTTCGGTGGTCTTCCACATCCTTCGTTTCTCACGTCAAAATCGCCACGTTTGAATTTTTTAAACCATTCAAAGCACTGTGATTTACCAAGAGCATGCTCACCGTAAGCTTCGACAAGCATTCGATGCGATGCTGCAGCAGTTTTCTTCAAATGGTAACAGAAAATCAATGCTGTCCGCAAATCTTAGCTTCCAGGCACAAAATTCGACATGTTCAACGCTATTACAAACTATGCTGTTGTATGAAACTTGTATTGTTGTGAGTTGAAAATCTTTGTCAGATGTCAACAAATGGAAATGACACGGTTTGACGGTAACTACATTGACAGCTAGAGCCATCTATAGGTAAATTCCGGTTTCATATTTACAGACCTGGTATATCTGCATACAATTAGGTGTTGTGGGTTTTAAGGAAATCTTTTCATATAAAGATGCAATAAGTTAAGTTAGGTTAGAATTTATTCGGGGAGGGGGTGTGGGGGAGGGGTGAAGCCCCTCTCCCGCTTATATGTACTATTTCCTACATTTTTATATATACACTGTGTTTGGATTAACTGTATAGAAAAATTTATGAAACTTCATTTGTTCATAACTTTGTTATAAACACTAAGCGCGGGTTAAAACTTTCAGAATATTACTCATTGCAGAACAAAATTTCTTTGCGAATGACTTTGTTCTCGCACAGATAATTTAGTAACTGGTCAAATACGTAAGTTAGATGAATAAATTGGTGTAGTAACATGTTGACCGGTTCTTAGCATATAGACAACTAAACTAAACTGTGATTAAACGCAACAAGAAGTAAGGTAAATATATTAAAACAAATATTTACGTTTTTGTATACAAGACAGCAGTCTAATCTAGGTACCAGTCTAGGCACGATTTATTTACATCTCTCTCTCACCAATTTCAACGATGTTAACATATGTTATTAAGGACATGAAGTAAGCTATAATAATATAACAATTAAGGTTGAGTTAAATTAATTCTTCTCGCGGGCGGGGGGCGCAGTCCCTCGCCTCCTATCCAAGAATTAATACGTGTTCATTTCTTAAATATATACATGGTGTCGGAAAATTTTCTATTTTTGAAAGTTCTTTTGTTAATAACTTTTCAATAAACAATGAGCGACGGCTGCAACTTTTTGCATAACACTCAGGAACATGTCCTTAACAACATATATCAAGGTCATGCATTTTTGAGGGGGTTGACCTAATGTACATATTTACTACACTTCTTTTTCAGTGCTCGATCGCAACTTATCGCGCGTATCGACGAACATGCGGAATGTTGGTCGTACGTAAGTGCTTTATCGTACATCGAACGATATTCTGAAAGTACGAAACGAGCGGAGATAACTGTCCTGTGGCGCGCGATAACTGGAAATAAAATTCGCGTATATCGTGCGGAACATCCGTTTCGCTCCTATTTGCTTGATCGCATCGCGCGCGACAGCGATAATTACGCTCACAATTACGCCCATAATATTCGGAGATTTTGTCAAGAGACACGGTAAGCACGAGATATAGATAAAACTCGACAATCTCAAGATATCACGTTCTCCATTATCAAGAAGAAAAAGAAAGAAATTTTTAAGCGCAATCGGAGAGGAAATTCCTTCTTCTTTTTCTTACAAACTTATGATTGATGCAAAAATCAATGCATTTTCTAATATTACATTAATATATACCATATACATACATATATATATATATATAAAGTAAATATATTAACTTTTAAATAATTAAAAGCATCACCGGAAAATGTTACATAAATAATAAGATATAGCATCTAGTTATAAATTTTTGCACAAGTAATACGTAAACTAAAGATTGGATTACTTCGTAGTGGAAAGTAAATCTATTGAATGTTAGATACCTATTATACAACTGTCTAACAGGCAAACAATTTTATAAAGCGAATAGACTGCTACCTAGACATGTATCTTGACAAATATTTTTATGCGGTCAATAAGTTAAACTTATTCGTTATATATCATTTTAATTAAAACGCTGATGTATGATTTATATTAATTAATGGAAACGGCTCAAGGAACGGCTTATAAATAATTATTTTTTGCTATAAATAATAAAACGGAATCATTCATATTTGTTACATTTGATTTGTTATCATTTGCATTTGTATGTGTTGGCATATAAAACATTTATTTCATGAAAAATATAAATTAATAAAAATAAATTAATTGAAAAAAGTAACTATTCGGACGGAATACGGTAGCCAAAACTTTCCGAGTGAAATTCGAGAAAAAATATTTTTATTCTATTGAAAAAATTAATACAATAATTGATAACATCACAATATCATATCATAATTAATAATTATTATTACTAATTATTATTGTTATTTCTTTTAAAAATATTATTGCTATTAAAAACTCATAATTGTATCACTACATCTCTTGTGATCCGAAGCTTCCCTTATTCGTCATTGATTAAAATGAAGAGTTTATCTCTTTCCCAGTCAAAAATTTATAGTTCTAAAAAAAAATCAGATTATTCCCTCTTCTTGAACCTTTTGTATGGCAATAGTAAATATACTTACTATTTTTTCTCTTTCATTTTTACGATGTACTGTTTACAATTTAATGAAAATAAGTATAAACCCGCATTTTTCTGATATATTAATATCTACTTTTACATGATTCTTATGGTTTTTAAATTCGATTGTTCATTTTCAATGATTTATAAAGAAATAAAGTTGGAAAAAGCAACTTCAAAAAAATTTAATTCATTAGAAAGTATTTAAGATTAAAGGCTGAAAATTTTACTGAATATATTCTTTATATGCCAAATAATATATATTTTTTCCAGAATTTTTTGCAAGCTAGATTTTATTTGTAAACAGATTATTTGAATGAATTTTATGAATCTGACATGAAATTCGTAATTAACGATCTGAGAAACCTTATATCATATATCTGATTTATATTTATCCAGAAATTAATTTATCCCTATATGACAGCCATATTGAATTTACTATTTTGAATTTTTGAAATCTGACTTCAGATTTGTAATTACTGATTCAAAAAACATAAAAATGCAAGATTTCACAGAAATCTATCAGGTAGAAGAAACGTGCCACATAAAGAATCAGAGACTCTAACTAAGACAAATACAAACAATTGTAACAAACGTCTCCTGAGTTAGGGGCATGTGCAGAGATATTTCGTTACATTCACCTTGATACATGCGAGCGTAGATGAAAAAGAATTACGCAAAAATCTAATCTGGTCTGTTATCTCATAACTGTTGGTTCGGACACGCAAGAGATATTGAATGTCGGGCAATATTTTCCTTATCATAACATCGTGCAACGATATCGATTTGCGGTATAACCGCCGTTACGTAACGCGACAGCCGCCGCGCCGGGATGGACACCACGTGCGGCACTTTGCATCTTCGCGGGATATTATCACGTACGCGCGTCACAGGCTGCTCGCGTCATCGTCGATACTGACTTCTTCTACATTCGCATGTAATCCAGATAATCTCATCCCGCCGGTACACGTGTGCGTGCGTTTTACGTTAATGATAACAGCACGGCGTGTTCGGCTTAATTTCGGTCCGGGTTCTTGGCAGATGTGCGACACCGGCACCGAATGCAACTGCTATCACGGTCGAAGTGTCGCCAGACCGATTCGTCCGGGCACGAGATGCTGGCTGTTTGTAACTGCCTTCGCATCTGCTACCGTCCGGAGCTTATTACTTATTTATTTGTCGTCAATTGACTCTTTGGGACATAATAGGATAAAAAGTGTCGTGCCTTTTTAATATTTATATATGCACAGTGGGATATTTTTCGTCCCACCTTGGAATATTAAGATAACTCGAAGTACAGGTTTATTTCATCGTTTATAAATAAAACAAATCTACTTTATGTTATATTTTTACAATAAAATTTCAGTACAAGAGTCTTTTTTGTCTTAACATCCTATACCTCAAAGTGCTAAAATGAGGAACTCTCTTTCTTTTTCTCTCCCGCTCCCTCTCCCCATTCCCTCTCCCTCTCTCTCTCTCTCTCTCTCTCTCTCTCTCTCTCTCTCTCTTTCTTCTCTGTTTCTCTCTCAAAAATGTATAAGCGTTGTAAGCGTTATAAGCGTTTTATACAGAGAAAAATATCATTTCACTATTGAGAGAAAAACTTTCTATTACTTAGTTTATTTTCCTTTTTTTGAATGATGATTATCTTCAACAAGGAATATTTTCTTAATAACAGTCTCTTAATGGCAGTCTCAAATTTAAGACAAACTTATTTTCATATAATAAAAAAATTTTCCTTTCAAGAATATTATAAAACTCAAACTTTATATAAGTATAATAAACGGAATTTTTATTTTAATTTAATCTTTAATTTATCTTTGGCGAAACTTACTAGATGTTTGAACGTATTTTGAATAAATTTGATGCTTAGATTGCAGATATATAAACTTACGAAATACTTTAAACAAGTATATATTTTTCTGTTTGCAGTAGCTTTAATAAAAGCAGTGAACAAAAAACCCGTCCAATTCGACAATGTTTTCCTTCCGATTTCATGTTTCTTAAACCAAATGAAATTTTTCTCCATCCATGTACTCTCCTCTCCTATATGTTTACTCAACATATCTACTAAGGAGAGATTTTTAAGGAGATATTTACTGAAGAGCGACGCCATGTCTCAAATTGCTTCTTCCTCTAACGAAGTAAACCGAGATATTGACGATGTTTACAACGAAATTTTGAAAAAAAATTCATAAGAAGCACGGCAATAGCCCTCTCCCCGCTGTCCTCTTGAAAGATGGCTGTCATTGATGGAACTAACATACAAAACAACCATATAACTTGTCCCGAATAGTTACGCTTTCTGAATGCAGTTGTATTCGCACAGCATTCAAGCACGATTACTGCTCTTTTCCTTGAACTTTCAATGAGCTCGAGAAAAGGGCGATGTCCAGTCCGAAAGTCTCATGAGGCGCGCGCATCACTTGAACTGACTGTACGACAACGAAGATTTATCTCCGCTGCCGAGCGTGAGCGTGAGCGGCAGTATGCGCGCGCGAGAGAGAGGAAGGGGGGAAGGGGAGAAAGAGAGCGAGACCAAGAGAGCGAGAGAGAGAGAGAGAGAGAGAGAGAGGGAGAGAGAGAGAGAGAGAGGAAAAAGCGAGGCAAGAGAGAGCGAACAATTCTTGTCGGTGCATCCTCGCCGCCGCGTATTTCGGTCCCAATAGCCACCAACAGGCCCAGACCTCCAGCTTCCCTCCCAGAGACTGTGCGGTAGGTAGAAAGAGAAGGATATAGACCCTGGAGAGCAGCCGGTCTACGAGAATTCCGCGCTAAATCTAGCCTCGTAGTTTCGCGATCATCGCGCACTGCCGGCCGTTATTCTGCGATTCTGCCGGACGACGATGATATTCGAGCGACATTCGCGTAGAGTGTCCTCGAATATTCAGGGTGGCTATTAGTAGCTGAAATATCTCTCGTTTCATTTCGTCGAGCCTTGGACGAGATCGCCGATTCCACCAACACGTGAGTCCAGCGATGACAACGACAACGACAACGGAGAACAATAAGGGGGGAGCGAGCGAGGCGGTGGAGTAGAAAATTTCGTTTGGCAAAGATCACTTGGCGACCGGACGCTTATCCGCCGGCCATTGGCTCCTATCCTGATACCGGTTCGCTTCGAGTCTTCGCCTGTCGCTCGTCGAGGACGTCATACCCGCGTAACGCCCGGCCGGTATGCATCATCGGGAGATATTTGACGAGACTCTCTCGGCGCGCGCGGCGGTCCTCCTTGCGTTCGTGTCCAACATATAAACCGTCTCTCTTTATTTTCCTGGATCATGCGCAAAGTGCAAGCATAACGAGGTCATGGTCGACAAATCGCTTCGTCGGAGACTCTAATTGAAGGATTAAAGAGCTGAATGTAATAACGACACAAGGAGATTCGCATTCGGTTTGAGAAAATGCGAAAGCCGCTCAGCTTTTGCATTTCGGTTTTTCCCAAGCCGAACACAACTCCGGACTATTTCGGATCTACGTCTGTTGATATGCATGTACAAGGTGCTAAATTTTGAACGTAACGTAAGGTCCAACATCTCGAAAACTAAATGACATTGAGGTCAGTTTTAAGTTGTATTGCTTTGAAGGAGGTACATTTTAATAAGGAAAAAGAATTTGATTTTAGGCGAAAGTGTCAAAGTCAAACTAAAGATCAAATTATTTTTTTAAACGGGACTCTAATTTTTTGAACATCTACGTTTATAGTCCTTGTCTTTAATAAAGTAAAGAAGAAATAAACTTTATTAATAAATTCTCAATAAGAACAAAAAATCTTACAAAGAAGAAGCGTCTTTTTCTTTAGAATAAAAAATTCCATTAATTTAAAATGCTGTTCTTTTACATTTATGCAAGCTTGCGGTCTTCGTTAAAAATTATTAAGCAGTTTGTAATTTGCTCGTGGAAATTATTTGACATGTTTCGCATGTTCGTTGCATCTTATTTTTCTTGGTAGTTGGAGGATTAACATAAACAATTTCTCGGATTTTATCTAAAAAATAACAATCTAAGTTAATTTCTTCCGAGTCTTTTTTCCATTATTTGACCTCTAATTATCTCAGATATGTGATCATTAAAGTCGTCGTGATAAGGGTTACAAGCGTAGGTGTTTAAAGAAATAATTTGACCTTTATTTTATTTTGACATCTCCACCTAAAATCAAAACTTTTTTTTATCAAGATATGTCCTCTTCGAAATAATAAGAAACGGATCTCGATTTAAATTTCGAGATATTTAACTTGTTACGTTTAAAATTGAGCACTTCACTTATTGGCATATCACTTATTTGCAGTAAATATATGTATGTAAAGCAAATTTTGTTATGTAACAATTATTTATAGATTTTAGACAACCTGTGTTGATTAAATAATTCTCTGGATCAATAGTATCGCTTTATCAGCGATAAAATAATGTGCAAAAATAGAGGCTAAAGTGTTTTGAAATTTTATGGCACTTTACTTTAAAGTTGAATATGGTGAAAAAAAATTTTTCATTGGACAAAAGTAACTTGGACAAAGTTTGTTAATCTTTGCAGCAAACCCAAAATGGCTGTCAGTTAATAACATCACAACAAATAAAGTAGGCAGCAGAAGTAATTTCTAAAACTTTACTCATCCTTTACAAACTTCTTTCTTACATCAGATGTTAATTTTATTTCTATAGAGAGCATCGTTCTCTCTCGCAAAAAAAAGCATTGCTATTTTAGTAAATTAGAAAAAATCCAATGTTTAAAGAGTTAATAAGTTGATTATCATAATAGCCACTAATGACTTGCACCGTAATATTACCATGTTTCACTCCAATTACGTATCAAAAGTATAATTACATATAAAAAGCATAATTTTCCTTCATAATAAATCTTCAATCTGCAATTTCCAATGATAAATGGTAAATAAAATATACAGCTAATAGGAAGCCAATTAAACGAGCCAAAACGAGTATATGTACCGTAAATTGCATTTATTTACCGTAGCTCTGGTATCTTTGATAGTTCAAACTTCAGTCGAGCATTGAAATTGACATGGAAGTCAATGTTAATGTTCCCAGTTCCTTCAACCCATAAACCCATGTTAATTTAGAAATAACCTGCACGTGTATGTTTTAGAATGTTATCATATTGTAAGACATTTTTTTTCATATGGAACGAGAAAAAGAAAATGAAAAAGACTCAACCTAAATCCAGGGACTCAGTACATTCTGTTTCTCGCGTTTACATCCTATATTCATATATTTGTATTTATTACAGAAAAAGCGTCTGGCAGAGTCTTTGCATTTGTAGGATCTCTGAACGGCGAACGGCGCGCCGTTAAGCGTAAATCCAATATGGACAACCTCACCGAATCGTAATACTTCCTGGGCGGAAATTCTGCGAAGGCGGTCAGTCTCGGCGACCGGATGCCGAGGTTGTTTCCATGATTGGCTGACGCAGCGGTTCTTCTCACTCGATCGGGCAACAACGGCTGCAAAAACAAAACAGAAATTGACGTTAAAGGAGAAAAAGAGACGCACACATGTGTAATACAGCTTATATATACAGGGTGTATCAAAAAGTATGTTACAAATTAAAAAATAAGGGCGTATTCTAGAGGTCAAAATAAGGAAAGAAGTTCCTATAAATATGAGTCCAAAAATGCTTTCCTTCCGATTTATAGCCCCCTAAAGTTGGGGGGAAAAAATCGAACTAAATTGTCAAAACCACATAAAAATGAAGGTCACTATCGAGGTCACTATTAATTATTACGCTGTGCAAAATTTTGACGATCTTTTTCCCTCCAACTTTAGGGGGCTACAACTTGGACAAAAGGCACTTTTGGACTCATGTTTATAGGGACTTTTCTCTTATGTTGATCCCTAGAATACGTCCTTAAAATTTGGGTAAATGTTCAGACTCCATCAAAAACCGCGGTATTTTTGCAGCAATTAATAGAATTAGCTATAAGAAGACATGCATACAAGGTATTAAGAGGGGGTTTAAGTATCTTGTAGGAAAAAATCTAAAAATTAAAATTAAATACATTCATATGGTACGTCCCACCTTGCGTAGAGATCTTGCTAATCTCACAAGGGAAGGACGCATGGACCGGGAAACGGTTTGGAACGAAACTTACGGAGTTAATAGTACTAATAACTCATGGTAATAGCATACGATGCAATACCTCTTCGTTTTCGAGAAAAAACGGTCTAAAGAAAAGAGCCAACAAAGTGTACGAGTTAATAAGAAGGGTATTCAACGAAGCGGCGTAGTGCAGCAGTGAAGGTAACGGACTACCAAGCTGACGGCTGAGGTTCGATCTCCGCTGTATGGTTTTTTTTATTCTGTAAGCATAAAAATGAAACAGAAAACATTAATAAATAATAAAACTGCATTTCTTAAATATATTAGTGTTTGTTAAATATATTATTAATGATTTAAATTGCAAAAAAACCGTAAATCTTATCTATAAAATATATAGTGTATGAGAAAATTTTTATACAATAATTGCAATGGAAATAGGAATAAAAATATTGTTATGAAATATATAGGAGTGCTATTAACCTTTTGCGTTCGATGCCGCCACAGTGGCGGCATTCGCAAGTCGTCGTAGAAGTCGGTGCCGCCAGACTGGCATTCATGATCGCCTGGTGCGCGGCACGGCAAACGAGGCTAGCAATAATGAAGAGAACTATCCTTCCGATGCTAGATTCAAATGTTTAGATCAACTTACAGATATCAATGTTTATATCGATCTCTTCGAAATCGGCCGACCGCAAAGGGTTAAACTAGTATGAAATAATTTTTCGTAATCTTATATTGTATATATAAAATATTTGTTTCTGTTACAACTCTCTATGTTGTATTGAAGCTCTTTATCTCTTCTGGCAATCCTCCTCCAAAAACTTCCTTTGTGTCATTCTAAACGATCGTTAGGAATGACGAAATGATTCGAGCGTCGGAACAATCGTCAGTAGAGCAAGCAGCAGTGTGCGTTTATTAGTGATACAGAGCAGTTCGGTGATCATATTTAAATTACATATATCATAACAATATCAGAGAATCCTTCAACAAGCAAAATAGTTGATGTAGAATCGCTAGAAGAAAGATCTTTTGAAAATGAAGATTTTAAAGGTGAATTCACTAATGCTCTCGTATATGGGGCATTCCATATGAAGTGATACACCCAAATTTTCAAAGTTGTACGATTATGCTGAAATTTGCACAAATTGTAGTCCTATCACAACTAAGATTTTTGGCCAAATTGTTTGACTCACGACCAACGGGTTGTCTAGTAACAGAGGTTTGAAGTTTTAGCATTTGGGCCGTTGTGTCCAACTTCAAACGCCGGTAAGTTCCAATAGACTATTCCGATTTTCAAAAACAAGGAGTGATTTCTAAAGGTCTTTTTGCGCCCTTTAATCCTATGAAATCAGTTTTGTTTTTAAGTCAAAATTTATTAAAAATTTTTGAAGGATAAGAAAGAAATTGTTTTTTCTCAAATTCAGACATCTTTGATTTTCTTCGAAAATATCTTTAAAAAAAGTAGAATTCTTGCCCTTTAAAATAATTCCAAGATCAAAATGGGCAGACTTTTAGTTTTCAAGATACAGCTGTTTTAAGACCGAGCGCGTCACGCACGGTGCAGCTCGGCCGCTGTTGCAAGTGCCACGGATGATCCGATCAGTTCTATTGCTTGTGGTCAGACGTGATGTGATCTGTGTCATATATCATATATATATATATATATATATGATCAAGCCATTTACTATAATATATAAACATCAGCAGCTTCTCTTTGCTAGGCCCATTATCACATCTTGATTAAGGGTCACTTTTATTTTGATGTCCTTATAACCACCGCGATCTTGCCTCCATTTCCTGGATCAACCACCAATCTTGCTTTCGTTTGTCGGATTACCCGCCGATCTTACCTTAGTTGGCTAGACATCTTATCATAAAAACCTCGATAACCTTGAAACGGCTGACCCAAAGTGAATATAATTATAGTATTTTGAAAGGGTCTAAATAAGAGGACTATAAGAATATGCAATAAAAGATGTAGGATTACATTTAAAAAATTCGAGGTAATTTTCATCTGACCTTGGCGACGCAACCCAAGGTCAAACTGATAAAGCTAATAAATAGTTTTAAGTCTTACAACTTTTATCTAAAACATTTTTCTTATAAAACTTATATTTATATAAGTTATATTCATATAAGTTTTATAAGAAAAATGTTTTAGATAAAAGTATTTATCTTAAAACTATTTATTAGCTTTATCAGTTTGACCTTGGGTTGCGTTGCCAAGGTCAAATGAAAATTACCTCGAATTTTTTAAATGTAATCCTACATCTTTTATTGCATATTCTTATAGTCCTCTTATTCAGACCCTTTCAAAATATTATAATTATATTCACTTTGGGTCAGCCGTTTCAAGGTTATCGAGGTTTTTATGATAAGATGTCTAAACTAGCCAACTAAGGTAAAATCGGCGGGTAATCCGACAAACGAAAGCAAGATTGGTGGTTGATCCAGGAAATGAAGGCAAGATCGCGGTGGTTATAAGGATATCAAAATAAA
This sequence comes from Harpegnathos saltator, assembly GCF_003227715.2. Lineage (NCBI taxonomy): Eukaryota > Metazoa > Arthropoda > Insecta > Hymenoptera > Formicidae > Harpegnathos > Harpegnathos saltator. The sequence continues at coordinate 201,361 of NW_020229972.1, forward strand.
AGTGACCCTTAATCAAGATGTGATAATGGGCCTAGCAAAGAGAAGCTGCTGGTGTTTATATATTATAGTAAATGGCTTGATTATATATATATATATATATATGATATATGACACAGATCACATCACGTCTGGCCACAAGCAATAGAACTGATCGGATCATCCGTGGCACTTGCAACAGCGGCCGAGCTGCACCGTGCGTGACGCGCTCGGTCCTAAAACAAGCTGTATCTTGAAAACTAAAAGTCTGCCCATTTTGATCTTGGAATTATTTTAAAGGGCAAGAATTCTACTTTTTTTAAAGATATTTTCGAAGAAAATCAAAGATGTCTGAATTTGAAAAAAAACAATTTCTTTCTTATCCTTCAAAAATTTTTAATAAATTTTGACTTAAAAACAAAACTGATTTCATAGGATTAAAGGGCGCAAAAAGACCTTTAGAAATCACTCCTTGTTTTTGAAAATCGGAATAGTCTACTGGAACTTACCAGCGTTTGAAGTTGGACACAACGGCCCAAATGCTAAAACTTCAAGCCTCTGTTACTAGACAACCCGTTGGTCGTGAGTCAAACAATTTGGCCAAAAATCTTAGTTGTGATAGGACTACAATTTGTGCAAATTTCAGCATAATCGTACAACTTTGAAAATTTGGGTATATCACTTCATATGGAATGCCCCATATGCGAATTCTATTTACGAGAGTAATGAATTATTATCAAAAAATCCTCCAGCGAAAATATAATATACTTTTACTCCTATTTCCATTGCAATTATTATATAAAAATTTTCTCATATACTATACATTTTACAGATAAGATTTACGGTTTTTTTGCAATTTAAATCATTAATAATATATTTAACAAACACTAATATATTTAAGAAACGCAGTTTTATTATTTATTAATGTTTTCTGTTTCATTTTTATGCTTACAGAATAAAAAAACCATACAGCGGAGATCGAACCTCAGCCGTCAGCTCGGTAGTCCGTTACTGTTTCTTTGAATACCCTTCTTACTAAATCGTACACTTTGTTGGCTCTTTTCTTTAGACTGTTTTTTCTCGAAAACGAAGAGATATTGCATCGTATGCTATTACCATGAGTTATTAGTAGTCAAGTACTATTAACTCCGTAAGTTTCGTTCCAAACCGTTCCCGGTCGATGCGTCTTCCCCTTGTCAGTATTATCTTTAGCATATTGTACTCATCTGATTAGTAAGGCGGATCCAATAGATATATTTTATTACCATTCTTCTGTACGCAAGATAGCATGTATCATGTGCAAAAGCATCAGCATGCGCTTTATATAGTATGTAAAAGTAATATTTTTTGGTAATTATACAGTATATGACACATGTTATCAAGGTCATCATCCTGAGCAACGTGCAAAAAGTTGTAGGCGGCGCTCGTTGTTTGTTAAAAAGTTATTAACAATAGAATTTTCATTAATCGAGCGTAATTTTTCGACACTGCGTCATCTTCAGATACCCCGTAGCCAATGAAATAATTCGTACAGCATCTGAAAATGAACTTAAGATAGCTGACTATGAATACCGACCATTGTGTTTTAAGTTATATATCTCTTAGTCGTGAGTTGTTAAAATGTTAAACAGCACATATAAGCGGGGGAGGAGCTCCGCCCCTCCCCCGCACCCCCTTCCCAAACAAAATTCTAACCCAACTTATTGCATCTTTATATATTGTTAGGCGTTGTTGAAAAGATCTCTTTGAAACACAGAATATCAAATTATACCGGGTCTGCCAAAAGTTCCGAAACGGCTAATTATTTAAAAAAAGAATGATTATTTTAAACAATGTTTGAAACAAAAGTTGTAGGGCTTAAAAAAAGCTATCAGATATTGATAATTGTTTGACTTTGGAATGACCTTCAGAAACGTTATCAAGGTCGACATAACAATCTTAAATAGGAACTCTAATTTTTTATTACATCGTCTTTTTCCACTAATTAATTTGAACAACTTTTGTCTGAAACATTTTTTTATTTACCTAATATTTTTTCGAAATATTTAAGGATAACTTAGTAACTTTTTTAATATTTAACTTACGATATCTCCCTAACTGTTTGTCGGGATAAAAAAATGGTACTAGACTTTTTTATTCTATTTGATTTCAAGAATATATTGGTACAATAATGCTCTATTTTTTGTAAATTTATCAATCTTTCGAAATTTCAAAATCATCAAATTAACAAAAGTCAGGGCGCTATTGTAACAATATATTCTTGAGACCAAATAGAATAGAAAAATCTAGTACCATTTTTTTATTCCGACAAATAGTTAGCCAGATATCGTAAGTTAAATATTAAAAAAATTACCAAGTTATCCTTAAATATTTCAAAAAATATTAGGCAAATAAAAAAATGTTTCAGACAAAAGTTGTTCAAATTAATTGGAAAAAGATTAAACAATTATCAATATCTGATAGCTTTCTTCAAGCTCTACAACTCTTGTTAACAAATTGTTTTAAACAATCATTATTTTTTGGAATAATTAGCCGTTTCGAAACTTTTGGCAGACCCTGTATGCAGATATAATTAGTTAAGTTAGGTTAGGTAATAGATCTTAAGAGAACATTTTCAACAATGTCCACAAATAAATAAAGATGCAATAAGTTAGGTTAGGTTAGAATTTATTTTGGGAGAGGGTGCGGAGGAGAGGCGGAGTCCTTCCCCCGTTTATATGTACTGTTTAACATTACAGTAAAATTGAAACATGCCTACTTTATTTACATAGAAATTTGCAAATTTCAGTCTTTTAGTCTATGTATTTAACTTTGCGAGAAAAAACACCCGTTGATGTAGATAATTTTTTTTAATTTTACCGTACAAAAAACTTAAGCCTCTTCTTAATACCTCGTATATATGTCTTATAGCTAATTCTATTAATTGCAAAAAAAACCGCGGTTTTTGGTAGAGTAGTACTTCTAAACATTTACCAAAATTTGTAACATACTTGTAGATACACTCTGTATATGTATATACATATATACAGGGTGTCTCATTTTAATGTCCCACCCCAAATAACTCTTCAGTATTGAAGTTTCAAGGAAAATAATATGAATAAAAGTTGTAGGGATTTAAGTGAGCTACCTTATGATGACCTTGACTTTGATCTTGAACTCTATTTTCAAGGTCATTTGAAAGTCAACTTGCCTTTTTTAAATGGGAACCCTTATTTGTTATTACACTGTTTTTTCTACTAGTTAATTTGAACAACTTTTGTCTAAAACATTTTTTTATTTGTCTAATATTTTTTGAGATATTTGAGGAAATCTTGATAACTTTTTCAATATTTAACTTACGATATCCCCGCTAACTATTCGTCAGAAGAAAAAGTGGTACTAGACTTTCTTGTTTTATTTAGTCTCAAAAATTTATTGTTACAATAACGCCCTGACTTTTGTTAACTTACTGACTTTTGGAAATTTCAAAATCATCAAATTAACAAAAATCAGGGCGCTATTGTAACAATATATTCTTGAGACTAAATAAAGCAAGAAAGTCTAATAACACTTTTTCTTCCGACTAGAATAGTTAGCGGGGATATCGTAAGTTAAATATTGAAAAAGTTATCAAGTTTTCCTCAAATATCTCAAAAAATATTAGACAAATAAAAAAATGTTTTAGACAAAAGTTGTTCAAATTAACTAGTAGAAAAAACAGTGTAATAACAAATAAGAGTTCCCATTTAAAAAACGCAAATTGACCTTCAAATGACCTTGGAAATAGAGGTCATGGTCAAAATCAAGTTCATCATAAGGTAGCTCACTTAAATTCCTACAACTTTTATTCATCAGATCATTTTCCTTGAAACTTCAATACTGAAGAGTTATTTGGGGTGGGACATTAAAATGGGACACCCTGTATATACACATATACACTCACACATAAAATTTTGTTCCGCACAAGATGCACGAGCGAAATCTCGTTTAATTTTAACGAACGCAGAGACTGTTTATGAACGAGAGCGACTGGCTCAAACATTTCCAAGGTACCAGCGCTCGTCGCCTCTTCTTGGCTAAGCCTCGCCGATTTATTTCCGCGGAAAATATGAGTATACCCAACGTCCAACGAACGGCAAACATTACGTAACGAGCGCGCGATGTGCGCTCAGCATTGACAGTAGTTTCTCCCCACCCTCTTCATCTCCACTCTAATTCTCTCTCTCTCTCTCTCTCGCTCTCTCTCTCGCTTTCTCTCCCCCCTCCCCCTCTCCCTCTCTCCCCCATCACTCTCCCCCTCTCTCTCTCTCTCTCTCTCTCTCTCTCTCTCTCTCTCTCTCTCTCTCTCTCTCCTCTCTCCCCCTCCCTCCCTCCCCCCTCTCTCTCTCTCTCTCTCTCTCTTTTCGACTCGAGCCGGGCTAAATGAGCATTTATACTTCTCGTTCTTCTTGAAAAAGCACCATTTTGCGTATTTACAGCAACATTTTTGCCACGATAAATGTTTATCGTCGAGTGGGACACTGTATCGATTATCGAAACGTCTATTACGGAGTTTCCAAAAACAAAACGATAAATTATATTAGGGCATCGAAGCGAGTGCGCTCGTGCTCGCGCGCACGTTACCATGTGGCGACGGAAAACGACAGGAGAGTCAACGATCGCCACAGTAGGTCGGATTCGTTCAAGAAATATTTTTGTGAAACGGGTAAGTCTGTGTGATTAATAATTGTAACAATCCAGCAGCGTGAGTTTTCAAGTACGGCCAGTGGAAGAAAAGATTGTAGCATTCTTTTTTCACTGGCTTTCGCTACATATCCGTGTGTCGATGGAAGAATTTACCCTTCAGTATATATCGGAAGACATATTTTCCTATCCGATATGTCCTGTAGCTCGTCAAGATAAAAATGATTCAACCGAATTTCCCCTGATTGTCTGAAGACGGAACTTGATAACTTTATCATTTACTGGACAAAGAAGGAGAGAGATAGAGGGAGAGAAGTTTGTTTACATCTTAGGATATGATCTTAGGATATGATGGTTTAAGCGCTTGACATTAGTAACATTGATTAACAGTGATTAACAAAGGGAGTAGTATACGCAAGTAATTACAAAAATAAATCTTACATAGTAATAATATAAATGAGAAGAGAAACGCAATGTTTGATTGTATTCTAGATTAATATGATAAATTTGTTGAATTAATAATTTTACATAAAATAAAAATCAAGCCGGATTCAATTTATATCAGCACGTTCTATTCGGGAGAAAACGATAATAACTCTCTTTAAAACTGAAAATGGAATTAAACGATCTTATATTGGCTATTGTTTCAACAGTCGATAGCTACCAACCTAAATGATCTTTCGAACTTTTCAGCACGATAAATAGATATTGATAATCTATCGAGACAGGTTCTATCACGAATAGTTATATCCTCTCTGAAAACAAACTCCCTTTATATAAGGCTGTGGATACTAGTAAAATGTAATAAAGAAGGCAGCTAAGATATTTTCTTCTCAAATGAACTTTGAATTATCCTAGCTCAGAAAAGAGAAGCGTGGTACAATTACTTAATAATTAATAATTTGATCTTGTGAACAAATTTAACGGAAGAGTTCATTGCCCATTAGAGACGAAACTTCATATCGCTAAGAATAATCAAAGATAACAACAATGCCAACGTAACCAACGGATGACCAACATAAATGGATTAAAGATGGCTATTTAAATTTAACTCATCATATATTATGAAGTTAATTTTCTTAATTGTGCGGCTAATGTGTTTTTCCCAAGATAAATTATTCATAAAAATTATCTTAAAATATTCAATCGATTCTGGACAAAGAATGCTGACCCCAAATACTCTAACAGGAGAGAAATCGGTCAAGCAGATACTTTTAACAAACTTAGAAGTACTTAGAGTAATAGTCTTCATTTTCCCAGGATTTAATAAAAGACTTATGCTCAGCTCAGACCGCTAACCGTTCTATATTTTTATTAATTAATGATACAGCCTCCTTCAATTTTTACGGATCACGGTATAAATAAACTTGTAGATTAATCGAAATTTGTAAATTAATAGAAATTATATTTACAATGTTTAAAAGTCGTATTAAAATTTGATGTAAAAGGAACAAACAACAACGGAGGACTCAGAACTGACATTTGAGGAAATTTGAGCACAAACATCAAGAAAGGCAGACAATGTAGCATCGACACCTGAGTATACACACATGATCACGTATAACCTGCCTTTGGAAGTATACAATATAAAGTTGAAGAAGAGTAACCCCTCACAATTTCCGAGTAAGCAGGGTATGAAATGCGCAGTCAAAGACCTTTGTAAAATAAAAACATACTGAGACGATAAGCATATGTCTATTCACAAATCGAATGAAGTTTGTGTGTATGTGTGTGAGAGAGAGAGAGAGAGAGAGAGAGAGAGAGAGAAGGAGAAAACAATGATACGAATTTATTGGGTTGGCAACTAAGTGATTGCGGATTTTGTCGACAGATGGATTTTACACTTTCTTTTGTTTCGTTAACATGTTCAAAGTACTTAACCTATATTTTTTTCTTATTGTTTGGACTTCTACCTTTCATTTAGTACAAAAATTATATCGATTAGTTCTTTAGTTTTGTTTTTATCCCAATTTAAAAATGGAAGAGCAAGACGTGCACTTCAGACATATTTTATTGTATTATTTCCGAAAAGACAAGAACGCATCGCAAGCACACAAGAAGTTATGTGCCGTGTATGGGAATGAAGCCTTGAAAGAAAGGCAATGTCAAAATTGGTTTGCCAGATTTCGTTCTGGTGATTTTTCATTGAAAAATGCTCAACGATCTGGCCGTCCAGTTGAAGTCGATGAGACCCATATCAAGGCCATTATCGATTCAGATCGTCATAGCACAACACGTGATATTGCAGAGAAGCTCAAAGTATCGCATACATGCATTGAAAAAAATTTAAAAAAGCAAATTTAAAATTTTGAATTTTCATTCTTATTTAAAATCCGCAATCACTTAGTTGCCAACCCAATAATTAATTCATACAAGTGAATGCTTCGATCGGTCAGAGTGATTTTGTTTCTTCAGCAGTAGAGTCCATCAGATTCAACTCGAGTCAAGATATCCATTTGCCAATACCGAATAAATTTCTCATTTGGTATAAATGAAAAGTCACTCGAGTTCGAACGATTCATTGTTACTCTGTTTCTCCGGTGCAGAATCTCTCTGCGAGAAATTCCAAGAGCCAACTTGCACTCGTTCAATGTCCATCCCGCATTCACAGGATCTTGCCGAGTCGTCTTCCGTGTAAGCCGCAGCACAGCATGCAATGCACCGACGACATTCCCTCTTGCCGACTTTTCCCTCCTCTCTTGTTCTCCTCCGAATTAAACGATTATCATCGCGTACAATAAACGGGAACGCGCGTGGGTGCGAGACTCTCGACGAGAAGGTTCAATCCTCTCCTCCGGATATTCTTATTGGCGCGATAGGGAAGGTAGGCAGTAGGTAGGTAGACATGTGGCTTTCGTATTGATCTACACCGGCGAGCTTCTAGCGACCTTTGTGCTTCTCCGCGCCTCCTCCCGTGTCAGTCTCCTCCCCCTCTCTCTCTCTCTCTCTCTCTCTCTCCCTCTCCCTCTCCCTCTCCCTCTCCCTCTCCCTCTCCCTCCCTCTCTCTCTCTCTCTCTCTCTCTCTCTCTCTCTCTCTCTCTCTCTCTCTCTCTCTCTCTCTCTCTCTCTCTCTCTCTCTCTCTCTCTCTCTCTCACTCTCTCTCTCTCTCTCCCTCCCTCCCCCCCCCTCACTCCCCCTCCCCCTCTATCGATCCCCCTCCCTCCCCCTCTCCCCCTCTATCACCCCTCTCCCCCTCTATCACCCCCTCTCTCCCGCCTCTCCCTCTCGCTCCCCCTCCCCCTCTCGCCCCTCTATCACCCTCTATCCCCCCTCTCTCCCCCTCCCCCTCTCCCCGTCTCCCCCCTCTCCCGCCCCTCTCCCTCCCCCTCTCTCTCCCTCCCCTCCCTCTCTCTCTCCCTCCCTCTCTCCCTCCCTCTCCCTCTCCCTCTCCCTCTCTCACTCCCTCTCTCACTCCCTCTCTCACTCCCTCTCTCACTCCCTCTCTCACTCTCTCTCTCACTCCCTCTCTCTCTCTCTCTCTCTCTTTCTCCCTCTCTCACTCCCTCTCTCACTCCCTCTCTCACTCTCTCTCTCACTCCCTCTCTCTCTCTCTCTCTCTCTCCTCTCTCTCTCTCTCTCTCTCTCTCTCTCTCTCTCTCTCTCTCTCTCTCGCGCTCGCTCGCTCGCTCGCTCACTCGCTCGTTCACTTTCTCTCTCTCTCTCTCTCTCCGTGTGTTGTGGAGGTGGTGGGTTCTCAAACGGGGTTGGCGACGGGACACCCGGCGCGACCTACAACAACCCGAACTCGCACAGCTGATTTCGTAACAGCGGGTGGAAGGGTGGAGGACGAGGCGGCCAGCCGATACTCCCGGAATCCCGTCGTTCTCCGGAAATTCATCCGCCGTGACCTATATACCGCCCTTGCCCGAATGTCGAAACACCACGGAATCGGACCGAGCCGATACGCGCGCAATGGCGCGTTTAATCCCCCGAGTCTAATTAGGATATACTTGCGTTCGGAGTCGATGATGAAAAAGCGCGGAATGTTTGTGACTCGCAGCAAGAACGCGAAAGGAGGGACACGAGAAAGCGAGGATCCATCGCGAGAGACCCGGCATTCTCATTTCTTACTACAAAAATAGACTTACCTTCCGCATTTTTTTCCGTCCATTTCCGAGCGTGCGCTGAAAACCGCAAAAAGCCAGATTATAAACTCCAATTTCGCCTAAATTCGGAAAAGATAATTTAGCCTGCATCACAATTTGATTGCAATCAGAGTCGTCGTGCAAATTACGTGAAATGTATATGTAAGCGCTAGATACCCGGCATACGATCGACGCAAAAACAACGGCGTAGCTGGTCTGGCTGAAAGTTAGATTACGTAATTCCTGGGAGGCGTACAAAGCGTCACGTAAAAGTCGTATACCGCTGGACCGCGAGGAGCCGAACCGGTACGTCCGATAAGAGGAGGGCTTGCGAGCTGGCTGGTGCGAGGTCCGACCTTGACCTTGGTACATGGACGAAGGGCGTCGGCCGGTCTGTGCGTGATCGATAATGGGAGCGATTCTTCGAGCGTGCCGTCGATGATGCTATCGTCCTCGGCAAGGAACGAGACTCAATCTCGAGCCAAGTGAGTATCTGAAAGAAAGAAACGAATGTGGTAGAATTTCGATCAACCTCGCAGCTCGAACTTGAGAACGAGCAGAACTCAATTCCACATCCTCGTTCGCTCATTCATGTGCTGCGCTTTATGCCCACGGCAAACTAGGGATGGCGTCCATTAAAGCCCTATTTGACTGAAGGCAAGGTTATACGCGCTCCGGAACGTTTTACTTACATAATGACGTTATCAAAGTTCACGTATAAAAAACGAAGCTCCGAAGCTATTGCGATATTAAGCGGACCGCACTTTAGATATTGGAAATTGAGAATTGCGGAGACTTCCAGGATTGAAGTTACCTGGTAAACTTACAACGATAGTGACATTCCATCAAAGTTGTGATCTTCTACTCTCAGTAACGTTACATGCTCATTTCTACCGAAGATAATCAAACTTTAACCTAAAGGAGCAGAATTAATAAAAGTGTTTTTCTGCCTCTATAGGATTTTCAAAGAACAATTTTTTTTTATATTGTATGATCACTAGGAATGTCAAAAATAACCATGAGGCAAGGAAAAAAGTCTCGATTCATAAAGCCAAAATTAATTATTAGTCTAGTTATATCGTAGAGATGTGCGAATCAAGAATTTTTATGTCGAACCGAATTTCATTTTTTAAATTCGAATTCGAATCGAATCGAATCTATGAAATTTCACTTGAATTCGAATCGAATCGAATCATTAAAAAATTTAATATGACTATTAAACATGCAAATAATGATGGAAAATTTTAATACGAAAGGAAATATTGATATTGTAATATCATCTTAAAGTAAAATATATATTTAAATATTTAAAGTAATTTATAATTAAGTTATTAATTATAAGTTAAGTTAATTACAAGTTAAGGGTTCAAATATACAAGGCCAGATGGCCCGTTTTATAGCTGATGCACGCAAACGATGATGTATTTGATTCCTATTCGAATTATTCAGATTCGAATCGAATCGAATTACATTAGATTCGTTTCGATTCGATTCGAATTCGAATAGTTCGCACAACTCTAGTATATCGTCGTGTTATCACAACCTTTTTCATCACTAATAAGTGGACTGATAAAATATTTTCGTTCATTATACTTCTCTGCCATCATATTAACGTCATGTTGACTCTTCTCCTTTGAGTCTATCTAAAGAGAATTGAAGACTAGATTGAGATTTAATTGACATTGACACGAACTGACATGAGTGGGCAAACATCAATGAGATGTTACTGGTTGGTATTCATTGGGTAGGCAACTCGTCGTATTCTTTAATCTTTATCTTTATACTTATCTTACTTATGCCTATCTATAGTAATATCTATTTTAATCTACATCTATCTATTTATCTATCTATATTATATATATATGTATATATATATATGTGTGTGTATATATATATATATATATGTATATATGTATAATATATAATCTGATATGGATTCAGACTGTTTAAAGCACTTGAATAATGACGTCATTAGTCTTGTATACAGTCATTAAACGATAGATTGCAGCACTTTTACTTCGGTAGATCTCATAATGTATCGCGAATCTAATGGAAGAGAAAGAGAGTCTATTTAAAAATATATTTTTCTATTGTATACCGGGAACGTTCTGCATGTCGAGACAAAGCTTTACGCAACCTACTTTTTACTGGCTACATAAAAAGCATGCTTTGGAAGCTATTGTAAAGCGTGTAGTATATTACACCTCAAATATTGAAGATGGAAGATTGCAAATTGAAGATTAACCAGTCAACCAATCGGTAACAAAGTGAGTCGCAGTCGAGATCGGTCGATTCGTTGCATTCCGATCTTTAATTGACAATGTCCGATCTCCAATAATCAGATACGACCTTAGCACTTTAACGACCGCTGTTACTTATATACGTGACTTTATTCTGTTAAAGATTGCCGCTTAATAAAGAAATATTTCCTGGCAAGAAATACATAATTGCAATATTATAAGAGCTACATAAAAAGTTAGGTGCATGGATATATGCATTGGTAGGAAATAATTCCCGGCAAAAGTCTTGTATGTAATTATAAAAAAATTACATATAAATATATGACCACGTATATAATCATATAGAATCGTATAAATAATATACGTCCACATAGAAAAATGCTGAAAAGAAATCCGTGGGTAATGGATTTTTTACTCTTTTTTAACATACCATATAACACTCCTGAGGCGAGATTCTGTAACTTCTTACAACAATATCAATAGCATGATATGTCGTTGCGCATCTTTTCTGCCATATTATACTTGTGCCACGACAGTGTCGTTATCGTTAACGAGTTACAGAATCCCGCTACTCGTGGCTAATGCATGAAACATTGTCAACCAATTTCTAACAAGATGTTGGCAATACTTTTAGTGATGCTTTTCTTTCTCCATACTTCTGTTGGCAATATGTTATTTTATCAATTCCTGATTACATACATACAACGGTGGTTGCTAGTGTTTGTATGAATGTTATAATTTTCATTATTTTTCATCCGCATAATGTCGAATCGTAAATGCAATATACATGATAATATTAGAAGAGAATTGTTCTTCATTAAAGATGTAAATGAAAATGTGGAATATCAGAAGAAAAAAGATTCTCGAACAAGTCCATAAATCTGATAAATATTCTGATGAATTTAAGATACAAACTCGACTATTATATATTTTTTAAACGTGCAATTTTTCTTATTAAGCATGTTTGTGATTTATAATTATTTTTTTTTTTTAATTTACGTTGGTTAATTGTGTCTTTTTATACCAATATCTCTCTTATTTAAAATGCTGTAAAAAATATAATAGATTTATTGTTGGTTTTCTTAATCTTCAACATGTTCCGTTTTTTTTACAAAATGTTCCAGGATTTTGAGTAAAAATTTGAGAATGTCAGTTAAAGAAAGAAAAAAAAAGAGCAACCCTACCCTAGCAACTAAACAAAATCCGTCCAGACACATAACCGTCTCCCCCGGTTTAGACAGCGTCTAAACGGGAGTCCTCCGCGACCTGCCGTCGACAAATCGCGCGGAACAAATGCGGAAATCATCGAAATGTTAAACACATCTTAAAGCTCGTCGCGACGAGCAAAGAGCCGCGCGGTCGGGGCGACAGCAGCGGGATTTCAGGTAGCAACGGGGGCCATTGCGAGAGAGCCGACCGAAAGTTTCCTTCGCAGAAATAGCGGAACACCGGAACGGCGCACGGCACACTCGTTCACTCGCTCCTGCGCGCGCTCGTTCGCTCGCTCTCGCGCGGCCGAGCGGCCGAGAGCCGCCGAGAGCGGCGGAAGGGGGCTTCGAGGAGGGTGGTGATTGGCTGAGCCGGACGAGGAGAGGCTCGCGGCGCTGTCGCGAGGCGATCCCGCGCCGTTCCGCGTCACGTCACGCCGCGCCGCTTCGGCACTTCGTTTCCGACTCGCGCGGCGTTCGTACGGCAACTACGATACACCACGATCGCTTCTGCTGCTCCGCTGCTACGTGTGCTTGTCCGTGCGCAGGAGTCTAAGGTGCGTCTATTAGCGCTACCGGTCGTCCCCCGATTGCATCCTCTAACCACTTCTCTCCGTGGTTGCTCGTGCCTCAGGTGAGTGTCTCGCTAGAGATTGCCGATCATCGGCCGTCGCATGATCTTTCCTTTGTTGCGTCTCTCTCGCTGACGACCTGGTCGTCGTTATGTCACCCGTACGTGACTGCGTCGGCGACCGCGATCCATAGATCCTACCGGCCTTCTCGCCGGCGAACCGAGTCCCCTTGCTCCCCGTTTCTCTTTTAAGGTTGGAAAAAGCCGTGATTCTTACGGGAAGGGTTCACCACACGCACTCTTTTCTGCTCTCCGTTCTCCATTACGGTAATCGGCGCTCTGCGACTCGTCTCTTTCTGTGAAGAGATTCCTTCGGAAAACATGTATGACGCGCCTGTCGATGGAGAGAAGGAGAGAATGACGAAATGAAGATCGAGAAAGAGTTCAGCTAGGATATTGGATTTCTGGATTCCGGTCAGCATGCCAAAATTGGCCGGTCTCTGCGTGTGATAACCGACTAGCTCGCTTTCGATTGCGTTATGCCGCAGGAATTGCAGTCAGACGCAGGATGACGAGAGAGAGAGAGAGAGAGAGAGAGGGAAAGAGAGAGAGAGAGAGAGAGAGAGAGAGAGAGAGAGAGAGAGAGAGAGAGAGAGAGAGAGAGAGAGAGAAAGAGCTGGACAGGATTAAATTCCCCGCAGCGGCTCGTTTCGCACACGCTTTCTGTCCGATCTCGGCGTTTCGTGCTTTCTTCATGTGTATTTCGCGTCTTGGATCTAAAATATCTGTTTCGTCTCGAGTGTAAAATCTTCCCATTGTGGTTCATCCCCGACAACGACGGTCATGTAAAAATTCTCATGGTTACGTCATTAAGGCTCGCGCATAAAGGCGGAGAGGCGAGCGAGATTTTATCGTTCGCACCGTTTTCGTCATTTGTTTCCTTGGAGGCAATTGTTCTTCCCTGTTAACCCTTTTGATTCGGATACCGAGAAACCCGTCTCGATCGTTTCCGGCACCGCGGGCCCGACCTTTTCAGCCGGGTTGTGTCAAGTTCTCGGGACTAAATGAGTTTTCTTGTTCACGCCGCTTTCGAAACATGGTGAAGCATACAGAAATGTCGCAGAAAAGGCCAGGCCGCTCTTTCTCTCTTATCCTGCATCTCACTTACTCGAAAATCATTCACACGCGTCCACTTCGTTTCCAAACGCAGCCGCAGAGCGACACGAGGAAATACAAACGGGCCCGAGAGGTTCGTCAGGATCGTTCGACGTTGCCACGAAGGCATTCACTCGAGAGGATCGATAGGTCGATCGATTGCCGTTGGCAGTCACCAACACCTACCGTCTCGAAATCGATCCATTTCGCTGGCCGATAACGGCGAAATATGGACGCCTCGCATAGCGTAGACGTTTATGTAATAGTGTGCAACGATGACAATCGATAAAACGTAACGATGGCGTCGCACGAACGCGGAAATCGCACTTGGAATACGTGGAATGCGTACGCACCTTCAAGCAGCTCGGTAATCGATACCGATATGAAATGTAGGATAATCGCGCGATAACGTGGCCGAATTCCTTCGCAGGCAAAATATATCGGCATTCGCACGCACTTTCTCTCGGTGTCTCCTCAGCATCAGAGTTGCCAGATATCCTTTGGGAAGGATTATCCTTTATTCTAGCGAAAATTCTTACATCCTACCAGGAACGCTATTTGTTCTTCTCTGTCGCATTGGAATTTTTTTTTTTTATCAGATATGCTGCCATAGTGACTGACTTACCGTAGTCATTATCTATTAACATTTTTGTCGGCCATCCTATTGGATGGAAATTGACGTTCGGGAAGACGCATTTCATCCGACGACCCTTTTTCTTTTGCTCGGTAAAATTTTCAGTCCTTTTCTACCAACCTACAAATCTGGCAACTTTACCTGGGCGTGTCGTCGAGCGAATTCGCTGTTTTCCGCCGGAACTTGTGGATTTTATTTATTTTATCTCTTTCACTTATTTTTTTTTGTACATTTGTATACGCGCATCAAGTATTAACGAAACTTTGTCATTTTATTAGGCCGAATTTTATTCATTTTTCTAATCGCTCCCCTCATGTATCTGGGGATATCACGCGATATAATGTGAATACGTGAAAGTGCTAAAATGACGGATCAGTTATGACCATTGTGTGAGGGTCGTAATGCGCACGCATGATATATTCAGACACGATGCGAACGATTAAAGAGGTCAACGGGAGGTTACGCCTGAGAAATGTTGGGACTTCGTTGAAACTCAGTGTACGTTGACACATGTCTCGTTTTGCGCGAGCCGCGCCGTTTTCTCTTTTCATTGTTATCGCGCCCGACGATAATTGTAGTTTCTTTCTGTGCCATCATACTGATGATGTGACTGGGCGCCGTTCGCGACACGCAAGATTCCCGCGAGAGAGAGAGAGAGAGAGAGAGAGAGAGAGAGAGAGAGAGAGAGAGAGAGAGAGAGAGAGAGAGAGAGAGAGAGACGAGAGAGAGAGACGAGAGAGAGAGACGAGAGAGAGAGAGAGAGAGAGACGAGAGAGAGAGAGAGACGAGAGAGAGAGAGACGAGAGAGAGAGAGACGAGAGAGAGAGAGACGAGAGAGAGAGAGAGAGAGAGAGACGAGAGAGAGAGAGACGAGAGAGAGAGAGACGAGAGAGAGAGAGACGAGAGAGAGAGAGACGAGAGAGAGAGAGAGAGAGAGAGAGAGAGAGAGAGAGAGAGAGAGAGAGAGAGAGAGAGAGCGAAAGGACGACGCGATTCAGAAGACGGCCACGCGCGGGACGATTAACGATGATGAGTCTCTCGCTGCATCTGCAATTGTTAGGTGCGCCCTCTCGATTGAGATGCACAACTGCAGCGCACCTCGAGCTCGCTCGAGAGAACGAGAAAACAGGATGGTCAGAAATTGCGTGCGCGATTTGGTCCGTCCGATTCGTCGTGTTTCATTACATCTTCTGCGAGCGGCGTTGCTCGTGGATTTGATCGGACGCACGATGTTGTCCCCCCCCCCCCCCGGTGAAAAATATATTTCTCATCGGGAACACCTCCCACTTCCGGTCGGCCAGAGACGACGGGCGATCGATAATCGTCCAGTTGTCTCGTTCGATGGCGATCCGCCGGCACGCTGATCGAACATGCAAATTGTTTAGGCGCGTTGTTGCGGCGAATTTCCGCCGCATCCGCACACCCATTGAAGGTGCACCGATGCAGATTAAGCCGCCGGATCTGCGCGTACGACAACCGCCGCGGAAAGCGATTACGTAAGTCGGCGGGACGTGCTTCTTGTGCACGCTACACAACCGTTGAGCTTCGATTTATCACATTCGCGCGCGCGCGCCGGATATCCCGAGGACCACCACCGCGGAAAAACAATTGGGACGTTTCGGCCGTCGGGATTCCACGGGATACGAGTCTGGGCGGCTTTTCTCTTAGCTTTCTCTTTATTATTTTCGAGCCGTTGAAGCTTATCGCCCGTGAATCCAGTATAATGTAATATACTCACTATAATGTAATATATTCATAAGAACAAATTATAAAAGAATATATGTTAATTTATATATATGTATATTACACACACATATACATATGCTCTTAAAGTTTGATTACTTATTTCTGAATACCTTGTATATATAAGAATTTTGTATATATATATAAATATAAATATAATATATATAAATATATATATATAAATATAAATATATAGAAATAGGTATATATATACATAAGAAAAATATATTAATTTGTGTATGTGTGTGTGTGTGTAAATTTTAAATACACACACACAGGATATACTAGAAAGATGGGTACTTCAGATTCAAGGTATGGCGTTTTTGATAAAAATGTTAAATATAAAAGTTTTAGGATTTAGAAATGAGCATCTAGTGGTGAACTTAAACTTGACCTAGAGATAAAATTTAGAGGTTAAATCGATTTAAAATCGTAAATGAAAACCCATATTTTTATTACATCATTTTTCTCTACCGATTAATTTGAACAACTTTTGTCTGAAACATTTTTTTATTTGTTTAATATTTTTTTAGATATTTAAGGAAAATTTGGTAACTTTTTCCATATTTAGCTTACGATATCTCGGTAATTATTTGTTGAATGAAAAAATGGTACTAAACTTTTATTCTATTTAATCACAAAAATATACAGTTACAGTAATACTCTAACTTTTGGTTTGCTTGATGACTTTGAAATTGCCAAACATCAAGTTAACAAAAGTTAGGGCATTACTGTAACTGCATATTCGTATTATTGAATGGGATAAAAAGGTCTGGTACTACTTTTCTTCTTTCGACAAATAGTTATAAAGAAAAAATAATTATTAAGTTTTCTTTAAATATCTAAAAAAATATTAGACAAATAAAAAAATGTTTCAAACAAAAGCTGTTCAAATTAATTGGTAGAAAAAGATGATATAATAAAAAACGAGGATTTCTATTCAAAAATTTCAAAGTGATTCTTACATGACTGACAATACTATTGAAGGTTATATTAATATTACTTATGTAATGTGTCACGTAAAATTCTACAACTTTGTATGAAATATTTTTCTCTAAAATGCTTTATTTTCGAGATATTTAGCCATTCCGGAACTTTTGGGCGCTATATACGCATATATATACATTTATATACGTATGTGTGTGGTGTGTGTATATGTGTGTGGGTGTGTGTGTGTGAATTACATATAATTATGTAATATATATAACTTTATATATTATATATGTAAATTAAAAAAATATAATATATGTATGTATATACACTTTATATATATACAGGATGATCCGGAACAATATATATACAGGGTATCCCGTTTTAAAAAACGCACCTCGATAATTCTTTAACGAAGCATTTTCAACAAAAATGTTTCGGACAAAAGTTGTGTGATTTCAAGGGGAATATAAAACGCCTATACTATTTTGCTTACAAATGGCACAACTTTTGAGATATTTACTGATAATTACTTTTCTTAAATGGAAACCCCAATTTTTTATTACACTTTCTTTTCTACCAGTTAATTTAAATAACTTTTGTCTAAGACATTTTTTTATTTGCCTAATATTTTTCGAGATAGTTAAGGAAAATTTGATAACTTTTTCAATATTTAACTCACGATATTTCACTAATTATTTGTCGGGAGAAAAAGTGGTACTAAACTTTTTTGCTCCACTTGGTCTCAAGAATATATTGTTACAATAGTGCCCTGACTTTTGTTAATTTGATAATTTTAAAATTTCCAAAAGTCAGTAAGTTAACAAAAGTCAGGGCGCTATTATAACAATATATTCTTTAGATTAAATAGAGCAGAAAAGTACCAGTTTTTCTTCCGACGAATAGTTAGCGAGATATCGTGAGTTAAATGTTGAAAAAGTTATCAAGTTTTCATTAAATATCTAAAAAAATATTAGGCCAATATAGAAATGTTTCAGACAAAAGTTATTTAAATGAATTGGTAGAAAAAAACAGTGTAATAAAAAATTGAGGTTTCTATTTCAGAAAAGTAATGATCAGTGAATATCTCGAAAGTGGTGCCATTTGTAAACAAAATAATACAGTTGTTTTATGTCCCCCTTGAAATCATACAACTTTTCTCCGAAACATTTTTGCTGAAAATGCTTCGTTGAAAAATTATCGAGGTGCGATTTTTAAAATAGGACACCCTATATAATAAATCTTGTCCTTAATATACCATACTCTTGAACGAATTCCAAGCGACTTCCTTTTTCTAAAATGTTGTTCGAAGCTTAGTTTTTGAGTTGTAAAAATAAGTAGTTTGTTTATTACGAGCCGGGTATACAGAAGGCAGGCAAGGACGGAACAATTGACCGTTCGCGCGCACCCCGCGTAGGCGCTGACGTTGGACACTTTATGCGATGTGTTGATCAACATGCGTGATAACATTCATATACATTATTTTTAAAACTTAAAACTTTTAATAATTGCAATCGGGTATAATGAACTTAAAACTTTTAATAATTGCAATCGGGTGTAATAGCAAATATAGTATTACAAATTAGTAAGATACAATATTATAACATAACGTTTGAGAGTACATTTGATATTACGTGAGCTTTTTTTAACTGCAAAAACAACAGCACTTACGCGGCGTGCGCGCGGACGGTCAGTTGTTCCACTTTTGCCTGCCTTCTGTACCCGACCTATAACAGACAAACTATTTATTTTAATAACTCAGTAAGCATCGGATAACATTTTGCGAAAGAAAGCAGAATCTTGATATTTGTTTAAGAATATGGTAAGGATAAGAAATTGTTTTGGATCACCCTATACAACATAATATATAAATTAAAAATATATATATGTACAAATAGTTATACAACTTTTGTGAAATTGGAGATTTAAAAGTTTGGAGATAAATTCGAAAATAAATATTTACTTATTTTTGTATAAAGTAGACAAGAGAGATATAAGTCGTGATTTACACGCTGTTAAATTGGAAGCGAATTGAAAAGCATGCTCGCGTGAGTGAAAAATTTTGCGGTTTTATTCTATCAGAAACGGTAATTCACGACGGTACGTGGAAGTAGTTTCCGGTGACGTGCCGACGATTCTAATAAATGGCACATCATATGATGCAACTTTCCTATGGTGGATGATCGCGCTGGTATGCGGTTTCTTAATCATGCGACTTCGTTAAACCGAACGACCGGAGATTCGTTCGAGCGCTCGCGTGCGCATGTGTGCATATTGTGGGTTTGGTAATTCCGAACGGAAATTGATGGTTGGCGGTCTCCCGATCTTCTCCCTCCTTCGCTGAGTTGTACGACACCCTATATACACATAACACTTCGAAAGCAGAACAACCAATGTCAATGCATGTTGCTGTGAGCGCCAAAAATACAATAAAAAATATGTGGGTTGAAAGTGAAGCATGTCATCTACAATTTTTACATAGATACGATTCTTGATTTTAAATTTTACAAAGTATAATTAGCGAGTCTTAAGAAGTATGTTATTATTAACTCTTTGCATTCCTAGCCATTAACTTTTCGTTAATTGCAGTATTTAATAGAAACAGGTTGAGGCTATAATGTATTACTTTTGTTGTACGGTCTCAAGGACTTTTTATCCATGTTAATACTTATTAATATTTTCTTTACTGTTTTTTATGTGTTTTAATGTCTGGTTTTTTTAAATATTAATGAAAGGAAAATTATTTTAATCTTTAAAAGCTATCATCAAAGAAAATCACGTTAATGTCATAATTACGGATGGTGATGGATAAAATTTCACTTCAATATATATTTTTTATTTTGGAAATCAAGAAAGTCGAACAAATGTTAAATGTTTTATTATTATTTATTATTATTGAATATTGAATTAGGTGAAAAGTAAAGAAGTTATTTGCAGCGGATAATTTAGCATTTAATACGATGAAAACAAAATTCACATGGGATGAAATTTCGCCTATAATATAAATAGCCTTTAAGGATGAAAAAGCAGAGGAAAATAATGGAAAAATTAGTATATCTATGAAACACATTGCGATCATTCATAAGTGAAAAATATTACGATTAACGGGAGTTTTAAAAAATGTTTTTAAAACTAAACACAGAAGCTGTCATGGTGGTGCCCTCTTTCCAATTTTAAATCCAGCTCTAAAATTAAAAATAGCTGGTTTCCGGGATCTCTCCAGTCTCTTTCGAATTTTATACCTTAAATTTCTGTGAATGAAATTCTACTCGAAAAATATAGTCACAACCAAGTCGTATGCGTTCCATCGCCATGGGAACAAATTTATTTTAATAAATGGGGATACAATCAATTAGATTAATACATATTAAGTATTCGCTTTAAATTTCAATTAAATATCCACCATTGTGTGATTTCGTGTGGCGGCATTTTCCCTATCGCTCTTTAAATACATTTTCACTCATTCTAAGCAAGATTTTATATCAAGGAATTTAAAGAAGAGAGTGACAGCTGAATTAATTAAATTCGAACGACTTTCCGCTCATATAGCGTGAATTTTCCGCCCTGAATTGTCGAGGGAATATTTTTACTCGAAATTGAAGAATGAATCTGACGTTACTCATACACCGTCACTGAAAAAAATTTACTTTAACTATTTAAAATATATAGATTAATATAGATTAAGATTCCATTTGTGAGTATAAAAAAATTATGTAACGTAAAACCAGCAAATATTAACAGTGAATTAACTAGCAAATATTAATCTCCTGATATAAATTAACAAATAATTTTAACAATTATGTTAATAATAATTTTAACAGATAAAAATTAACAATTTTCAAAATCTTATTCTAAAAAATGGTCGGTAACTTTGGTGATATAATAAGGTACAATGTCTGTACATGCACACATATACATATAATTTAGAATAGAATATTGATATATTAGAATATTGGTATATCAGTATGTGACTTTAAAGTTACATAGTTTTGTAGAGGGTTAACTTCCTTGAGAATAAATTTATTGAAATCAAAAGACAATAATTTAACTCTAAAGTGATATCAATGTGTCATCCACGTCAATCAATTATGTGATATCTCATCTTTTCTCGCCAAAATCAGCGATAAATGTTCACCCACAGATATGTTCATCATATTTTATCGACATTATATTCAAACTAATATCGGAACATCGAAGTAATATCTGAACGTATACATGCGTGCGCGTGCCAATATTCTCGAAGAGATTAAATATTTGCTCTTGCAGATCCGAATGCTAATATTCTCTTTACTGTCTCGAATAAAATTCAGCTTATTTTCGGTGTGATTTCGCTGCATGGAGATTGGGGGAGTAAGAAACTTTGAATGAGCGCGTTGCTACGATGCACAGTGGATCGAAGCCTAAGAAATAGCGGACATAGACCCAAAAATGGAATTGTCGAAATGTTTACTTTTGTTCATAAATTTTGATAATAAATCAGTCATAGATTACTGATATGACGTCATTCGCTTCGAATATTCCCGTAATTTTCTTATAAATGTATCAGAATATAGGTTATTCTAATGTATGTAATGTCCGCGACCTTTCCGCATCAAAGTTGTCTCATCTGTACATAGTATAGATAGTCCAATGCACGTTTCTTCTACGTTATTATTCATATTTTAAATGAACAAAAATGATATTGAAGTTTATCGTATTTCTTAATAGTAGTTTTATCGTATTTCTTAAATATCTTCTGGGACAACATGTTATCTGTGAGAAAGTACGTGTTATAAAGTTTATTTTTAAGTTATAGAAAAATGCTTGCATTCTGTATTATTGTATCATATTCAGTAAACCTTATACTATATACTTATGAAGATGTCACAGCGGTCGCTAGGTGCTACTTCGAAAAATATATAAAATTTTCTGAACGAAAGTCGCTATATATGTTTAGATTATGAACTAAAAATTGGATGGGAAAGTACATAAAGCACAGTTTTGTGAAGAGATAGAATAGGAAATTATATGAAACATACATCATCAATTTTTCAAGGAAGACAAATACAAAAGAAAAAAAATAAAGAATAAAGAAATTTACGAGCGCTTCCAAAGATACTACGACATTTAATTACACTTTAGAAATGCTTTAATATTTTACATGTATTATTATATATGTAGCACACATACTCGCCCGTATAAAAAGCCCGTACAAAAAGGAATAAATAAAATATTGCATCTTCCATATTCCATAAATAAAATAATGCATCTTAGAAAGGTAAAGATATATATTTATCAAATGTCAGCCTTAATGTCTCAAGATTATTGTTTAAAAACTTTACTATAAAATAATCTGATTTGCATATAAATATCATGATATTAATATATTTTCTTTAACAATATACAGGGTGCTAAATTTCAAACGTAACAGATAAAAAATCTCGAAAACTGAGAGATTAAAAAAGCTAAAGCACGTGTTCCATGATTTCGAAAGGGAAAGAGAATGGCATTATCAGTTCTTTATTTGGAGGGCATTTTCAAGGTCAGTTGAAGGTCCACTTAATTTTAAAAAATAGAAAACCCAATTTTTTATTATATCTTCTTTTTCTAACAATTAATTTTGATAACTTTTGTCTGAAATTTATTTATTTGCCTAATAGTTTTTGAAATATTTAAGGAAAGCTTGATAACTTTTTTAACATTTAACTTACGATATCTCGCTAATTATTCGTCGAAGGAGAAAATAATATTAGGCTTTCTTACTTTATTTACTATCAAGAATATATTGGGGACTTGAATAAGTTCTCGCTGTTTTCAGACAGATGGTGTTATCTTAGCCTTTTTGCATCGAGCAATACTACAGCCAACTTCATCGTGAAGCTCCACCATTAAGCTCGAAGTGACAATATATGTTATTCCGCCGAAGCGTAAACAATATATTTTTTTCATAGCATTAAACATGTCGAATTTCGTGCCAAAAAAAGAATATTTGCGGGGAATTTTACTGCATTACTTTCTTTAAAAAAAATCTGCAGCTGAAGCACATAGAATTCTTGTCGAGACTTACGGCGACCACCCTCTGTTGGAAACAACATGCAGAGATTGGTTTAGACGCTTTAAAAATAATGATTTTGATGTTGAAGATAAAGAACGCTCTGGCGCACCGAAAAAGTTTGAAGACGAAGAATTGGAAGCATTACTCGATGAAGACCCATGTCAGACGCAAAATGAACTTGCAGAATTATTAGGAGTTGATCACACAACAGTTGCCAAACGTTTAAAAGCATTAAAAATTATTCAAAAGCAAAGAAATTGGGTGCCGTACAAATTGAAGCCGACAGACGTCGAACGGCGTTTTTTCACGTGTGAAAAGCTGCTCCAACGGCAGAAAAGGAAAAGTTTTTTGTATCGTATCGTGATTGGCGATGAAAAGTGGATACATTACGATAACCCGAAGCGTAGAAAATCGTGAGATAAGCCCGGCCATGCATCAACATCGACCGCAAAGTCGAATATCCATGGTTCCAAGCTCATGCTTTGTATTTGGGTGTAGTATGTTATGAGCTCCTTAAACCCAACGAAACCATCACGGGAGATCGCTATCGACTATAATTGATGCGTTTGAGCCGAGCATTGAAGGAAAAACGGCCGTAATACGAGGAGAGACACGACAAAGTAATTTTGCAGCATGACAACGCTCGGCCACATGTTGCAAAACCGGTCAAAACCTATTTGGAAATGTTCAAATGGGAAGTCTTACCCCATCCGCCATATTCACCGGACATTGCTCCTTCCGATTACCACTTGTTCCGATCGATGACTCATGGCCTGGCTGAGCAGCACTTCCATTCTTATGAAGATGCCAAAAAATGGGTCGATTCGTGGATAACCTCAAAAGATGAGTCGTTCTTTCGACATGGTATTCGTATGCTGCCAGAAAGATGGGAGAAAGTAGTGGCTAGCGATGGACAATACTTCCAATGACATGTTCTTTACCAATTTTTTAAAATAAAGCATTCATTTTCACGAAAAAACAGTGAGAACTTATTCAAGTCCATAATATTACTATAATAGTGCCCTAACTTTTGTTAACTTATCGACCTTTGGAAATTTCAAAATTATTAAATTAACAAAAGTTAAGGCATTATTATAGCCAATATATTCTTGATAGTAAATAAAGTAAAAAAGTCTAATACTATTTTTTCTTTCGATGAATATTTAGCAAGATATTGTAAGTTAAATGTTGAAAAAGTTATCAAGTTTTCTTAAAATATCTCAAAAAATATTAGACAAATAAAAGTGTTTCAAAAAGGTTGTTAAAATTAATTGGAAGAAAAAGAAGATATAATAAAAAATTGGGCTTTCTACTTAAAAAAATCAAGTTGACCTTCAACTGACCTTGAAAATGCCTTCCAAATAAAAAATTGATAATGCCATTCTCTTTTCCCTTCGAAATCATGGAATACGTGTTTTAGCCTTTTTTAATATCTTTCATAGTTTTCGAGATTTTTTACCCGTTTCGTTTGAAATTTAGCATTCTGTACTACTAGGTGCGCAACTAAGTTTCCGGATTTCATACATGGATGGCGCTAACGACACATGCAGTCGACACACATGTCTGAAGTTGTGTTTTTTTATAGCTTGAACATCTGTTAACAATAACTAGTCGTAATACCAACACATATCGCAACGCAAAAATATTTTTTCTAACAACGAAGATGTCGAATTTGGTGCCAAATAAACAGCATTTGCGGGAAGCTTTGCTTTTCTGCTTTAACTTGAAAAAAATGCAACTGAAGCAGGTCGTTTGCTTGAGGAGGCCTACGGCGAACATGCACCATCGAAAACTACCTGTGAAGATTGATTTAAACGCTTCAGAAGTAGCGATTTCGACACTGAGAACAAGGAGCGCTCCGGAAGACCAAAAATAATTGAGGACGCCGATCTGCAAGTGTTATTGGATGAAGATGATACTCAAACACAAGATTGACTTGCGGAGGCATTAAACATGACTTGCCAAGGTATTTCCAAACGTTTACATGCCATGGGAAAAATTCAAAAGGAAGGAAAATGGGTGCCGCATGAGTTGACTGAGAGACAGATGGAAAATTGAAGAACCACTTCCGAAATTTTGTTTTTGCGGCATGAAAGAAAGAGTTTCCTGCATCGAATTGTTACTGGCGATGAGAAGTGGATATATTTCGAGAATCCCAAATGCAAAAAATCATGGCTTTCACCTGGCAAAGCATCAACATCGACGGCACGGCCAAATCGCTTCGGAAAGAAGACAATGCTTTGCGTTTGGTGGGACCAGAAAGGAATCGTGTACTATGAGCTGCTGAAACAGGGCGAAACTGTCAATGGGCATCGCTACCGATAACAACTGATCAATTTGAACCATGCATTGCTCGAAAAACGGCCAGAATGGGACATGAGACATGAACGAGTGATATTGCAGCACGACAACGCTCCGTGCCATCGCACTTCCATCGTCCAGGATACCATCAAAACGCTGAAATGGGATCTGCTATCGCACCCGCCGTATTCGCCAGACTTGGCCCCTTCCGATTATCACTTGTTCCGGTTGATAGCGCATGGCTTGGCTGGGCAACACTTGGCCAATTTCGAAGAAGTGCAAAATTGGTTGGATGAATAAACCATTTTTTGTATTTCTCTTGAAATTTTCCATTTTTCATTGATCAAAAAAACCCAGAAACTTAGTTGTGCACCTAGCATATAGAAAAATTGTATTTTCATTATATAGAAATGAAATCTAATATGTCCGCAATTTGATATGTCAGCACAGTGTGAGGCGCCCTTAGTCGATGCAAAGGGTTGGATCATTCAATCGTACCGAGCTTTCGCGCATATGCATGCGCGTGGCTCTACGCATATTATTGTCGTCATTCTCGTTCTCCATGACTCCGAGAGTGACCGTTGTCCAGCCATTGTATTATAGATCGATCTCGCTCATCGATCGGCCGCGCGTTCCTTGAAGTAATTCTACGCGAGATTTATAAGCGCGACATCGCTGCATATACGAAACTATCATGAACGGCTATTTGATTTAATATTTTATACGCGGGCGACGGAATATTCCGTGTTTACTTTTATTATTATAATTATGATTTAGATTCCAATGATAATTCTGCTCCGCAGATAATATCATTTTTTGGTCTGTAATTGACAGTCGTTCAGCTGCGGAGGCTTAAAAAAAATGCACAGCGAAGTAAAAACGAAATTTCCTGTTACCTGCTAAATAAGCGTTTCAAAGATAAATGCGGAATATTTCGTCAACCGTATATAAAGTATTCATGACAACATAACTACCTCTGTTAAGCTGGCAGGACCAAATCGGCAGAATGAAACGAGACCTTCCAGTTATTTAGTACTTATTTTGTACTAATTTGTGATATTAATAAAAATTTTGGACCACGTGCCGTTTTGAAAAAAATCGTGGCGCTGCTAGCTTAATCTTAAGCTAACAGGACCACATGCAAAAAAAAGAAAAAGCTAAGAGATCTCTTAGTTGAGTCATACGACTGATTTTAATGCTATGTGCAATAATTCGACACACACACATACACACACACACACACACACACACACACACACATGGCGTTTAAAATATAAAAATATTAACCTAAAATGTAAGTAGAAAAAATTCAAACAAATATAACATAAACATTTAAAATAAACAAAAAAATAAAGAGAAATTGAAAAAAAATTAAAAAGAAACACAAAAACCAGTACTCTTATAATGGCAAATACTTTGACGTGGTATAAGGGCTTAAATATTGTTTTATTATATAAGCAGTTATAAAGCAATATAACAAAATTCTGCTATTTTGTGCAAATTTAATATTAAAATATGAAAAATTTTTAAATAATTATGTGCCAAGTGCATAATATTCTTTCTTTTGTAAGTCCAATAAATCTTGTGAAATTTTGACGTTTTTAACTTTTATAATAAATGTTATTTTGATTTTTTTATTTTAAGTTTGATCTCAAACTCATGTTTAACGACCCAAAAAAACAATTTCAGTAATAAATATATTTAATATTATAAGAGAAAAGTATCATTCGACAGGAATTCAATACTTTCGTCACTCATTTTCTATCCGCCATTTTGAATTTCAGCTTTTTTTCATCAATGCCGCAGTATTACGTTGTAGAGCAATGTTTCATGAGTAAATTAAAAAAGAAAATTTTGAAATCGATTGAAAATTGTACTGTCGGTAGATTGTTGTGCAAAAAATGAGTCGTTTTGCCCACTGTGCGGCGATACGTATCGGATTCATAAAGGTAATTAAGTTGAATCATCCGTAATTGAAGTCGTATCACGCTCTTGAAATTTCTTCGAATAATATATCACTTAAAAAAATTATAATAGATTGGTGGCCGAATCGCTCGAATTTGAATAGTTTTTCTTCATTCAAAGCAAGTCTTTCATCATTTAAATTGAGCAAATGAATATTTTTATCTAAAAAACGAATCTGTAAAAGTGAAATTAATACTTTAATCGATGCTCACTATGGTATAAAAGCTGTCACTCTAAATTCGAGTCGAACATTCAATCTTGCGATTCCGAGAGGCAGTAATTTATTCACCCGTCCGCACAGTGTTGCGAAACCTCCAAATAGTGGCCATAAATACTTTATCATTAAAAGTACTTTATCATTAAAATAACATGTTCTCTAATTTTATTATTTTATATTTTATTTTTGTTTTTATTTAAAAAAATTTTTTTGTCTTTATTTTTTGTTTTTTATTTTTTTAGTTTTTATCTTCTGTTTTTTATTTCATATAATTATTAACTAAACAAAATATTTTATATAACTATTCATCGTCCGAAACTGCATTTGCTACAATTGGATTTGCAAGCAATTCAATAACTTCTTTAGGGAAGAGATCGGTTTTTTTATTTGAAATTTTTTTTAAAGAGAAAATGATGGAATCTGAGGAAAGAAGTCTTTTAAATAAATCTTCATTCGTCGCAATTCTCGTGTTAATAAAGTCGAATAAAGACTATAATGAGAGTCTTTATTTTTACTATTGTTTACTATATTATTTAATTAGAGCTTAAACATTATCGTCAATTATTATATTTGTAATTAACATTAGCAACTAACTAGAATAAAGGATTTTGATAGAGGATATAATTTTTGTGTTGAACAATATTACTTGCAGTAGACAGCGTCTGACCGTAAGCGCATTGAATGTCGAACTCTGCTCATAAAATTTATCATATTTTTGTAAGCGCTGGATATTGCTTTTTCTAC
The DNA here is from genome assembly GCF_003227715.2 of Harpegnathos saltator. NCBI lineage: Eukaryota > Metazoa > Arthropoda > Insecta > Hymenoptera > Formicidae > Harpegnathos > Harpegnathos saltator. The sequence goes on from NW_020229972.1 coordinate 229,827, forward strand.
CTTTGCTATTAATTTACTGGATTAATAGATATTTTATCTTTATTTTCACAAAGGTACAACATGGTGCGAAATGATGCAATTTTTGTATATCACGATATAAGTGATTAACTGTATATAAAAAGTGAGTCTTGTAAATCTAACTTTTATTGTATATACTTATAACTTTCTAATATACTCTTTATTGGAAATAAAACTACACAGATGAGATATTAGATAGCAAATATCATTTTCATGATAAAAAATTGTTTCAACGCAAAATCGGTTATATTATTTGGAGGGTTATAACCCAGCTATTCTTTACTTCGCATCATGTGTACATTTGAATTCACTTATCTTCGTGATACAATTGGATTTCATCAAAATGTTACTACAACTTATTAATTTGGACCTTTTAGAAAATATGTTGAAAACGGGAATCGAAAATTTCGCTTTTTATTTCTTCCTATATTTTGGCCACTGTTAGCGATTTTTGCAACATTGTGCGTCGCTTTGAATAAGCTGTCACTCGCTGTAAATAAGATCTCACATTAAAGAATTCAAAGAGTGGAGCAACAAGTCGAATCAATTAAATTATAGCAATTTTTTACTCACCAGAATAAATTCCACGTTCTAATTTATCTAGTGAATATTTTCAATCGAAATTGAAGAATGAATTTGCTGCCCACCGACGCTGAAACAAATTCATTTTAATCGATTGAAATCACCTTCATTTGCACTGACTAATAAACATTAAAGCTGCGTTCCGAAATAATGCTGACAGTACCGCTATTGAAATCAGCGTGTTAGTCGTTCCAAAAGTCGTCGGTAATTATCGCAGAAAACTGAACGCATTTGCAGTATCGTGCAATGAATAGCAGAGTAATATAACTTATCTGAATACAAAAATTGAAAGAAAATTTGAAATCATGGCCAACTCTCTTAACGGCAATTTTACTTGGTGTACGAAGTATCGCAAATTTTATTGAAGAGATAATCTTCAAAGTTCATTATAAGACGTCGAAGAAAATGTTTCATATACCGGGTGAGTCAGTTAAAGACTTGTATCTCAGAAACGAAGTATTTTAGAGAAAAATATATCGAAGACGAAAGTTGGTATGGTTTCGAAGGGAACATAAAATAACTATATCAATTTGTTTACAGATAGCGCCACTTTCGAGATATTGACTTATCATTACTTTTCTTAAACGGAAACCTCAATTTTTTATTATATTATTTTTTACTAATTAATTTTAAAAACTTTTGTTTGAAATATTTTTTTATTTGCCTAATATTCTTTTAGGATATTTAAGGGAAACTTGATAACTTTTTCAATATTTAATTTTTTACGATATTTCGCTGTTTGTTGGAAGAAAAAGTATTAGACTCTACTAAAGTATTTTTACTCTACTTGGTCTCAAGAATATATTATTACAATAGTGCCCTGACTTTTGTTAATTTGATGATTTTGAAATTTCTAGAAGTCGATAAATTAAAAAAAGTTAGGGCACTATTATAACAATATATTCTTCTTGAGACTAAAAAGTAAATATAGTAAAAAAGTCTAGTACTAGTTTTTTTCGACAAATAACGAAATATCGTAAGTTAAATGTTGAAAAAGTTATCAAATTTTTCTTAAATGTTTTAAAAATTATTAGGCAAGTAAAAAAACGTTTCAGATAAAAGTTGTTAAAATTAATTGGTAGAAAAAGATGATATAATAAAAAACTGGGGTTTCCATTTAAGAAAAGTAATAATCAAATATCTTGAAAGTGGTGTCATCTGTAAAAAAACTGATATAGTTATTTTATGTCCATAGAACTTTTGTCTGAAACATTTTTCCGTTTCTTTCATATTTCTCGAGATATTTACCTGGGGCATTAAAAATGGGACACCCTGTAGTTGTTTTATGTTTCTTGAAACCATTGTTACAACTTTTATCTGATACATTTTTCTCTAAAATGCTTCGTTCCCGAGATATTTTGCCATCTCGATACTTTGTATGCACCCTGTAGAAATCTAACATAAGTTAACAGCCTAACGCTATGCGTATTACTGAATTTGCGCTACCTCGGGACAATGTGTGAAATTAGACGGAAGTTCGCAATTCCCTAGAATCTATTTTCGTGAAAAAGGCAATAAGTTTTACTATCCTGCACACTGCAAACTACATCGGGACGCGAAAATAGTACTGCTAATATCGTCAATGCATTTCGGAGAACGTAGCCTAAGTATCCATTTTAAATTTGATCTCGAATGACAATATTTTCATTGCCGCCTTCAGAGATCTTTCATTGAGATCGCATTGAGATTTCTTTCACTGCAAGAAAATCCGAACGCTTTGCAAAACGAATGATGCAATCGCGATGAATTCAATCCAGCCACGGGTAAATCAACTCGCCGTACAATTTGGTCTCGATATCACAACAATGAGCAAGCAAAAATCAGACGTCAACCAGATCGCACGTTGGATTTCTTTTTCTTACTCAATGGAGCAAGAGAGAGAAACTTATAGCTTCTTCCTGTTAAAAACCTCCCCTCCTCCCGTCCCGCGTTGTTCCATAAATATGCAACGCCACATTCCTCGCCGATCCTGTGCACGTATATGAGCGCTACACGTGTTAAGCGTCAAGAGAGTCACAGGCGCATTATCGAGAAAGAAAAGAGAATGACGTGTTTCTCGATTCTTTAATGCTAGATGTGGCGCTCGTTCACTCGCGCGCCTCTGACGTTCGTAATGCACTCTGCATTCTATGACGTGCGTGCGCCAACGGGGCGGCTCCCTCGGCGTGAGACTTAGAAAAAAGAGAGAAACACAAAAAAAAGGAAAGAGAAGGAGGAAGTCCGATTTGTAGGTGTGTACGTGAAACAATGACACACGTTGCACGCGATTTCTCGACGCGTCGCCCATTGTCCCACCTGGATTTTTTTTATCGAAAGGGGGGAGGAAGGAGGAATGTTGCTATCACTTTGGCACACTCTATATATATGTGCCGTGTTATCAGCTGCGATTAAATCGCGCTCCGTACAATATTCGCTCCTCAAGGAAAAGAGAAGCAATCTCCGTTTCCATAATTTTTTTTATGATCCTCAAATGTCGTTTTTTTTTTTTTTTACGCATAGACGCAAACGTTGACGGCTTGTGAGACGTCACCATGGTGGCGTATAAAAATAGTGCTTCTAATATGCGCGTTATCTCTATTTACGTCGTTTATTCATAGTCTCTTTCTTTCTCTTTCTCGCTCGTGGTGATAAAACCGTTGCGCGAGAGCGTGTTCCCCTGAAGCATTCACGTCGATGTAACACGCGATAGAGCATTTTAAGGACAAACACCTGCCGACGTGTTTGCTTCCCGTGCTCTGCTTTCCAGCCCGTAAAATTAGGCGCAAGGAACATCACGCGTTTATTATTAACATTGCGCGCGTGCATGCGCACGCGGTATCAATAATAATAATATTATCAATAATATCAATAATATTATCCAACAAATGCATTTGTAAGTGATATGTCTAAAAGATTATTTAAAATTATATTTTCTACAAAATATCAATATATGATATCAATAAGTTAGGTAAAATATCAATAATTCCTATAGAAATAACAATGTTAAAATATTGTATAAATTAAAAATTAATGTTGTATAAAGTAAAAAATAATAAAAATAATAAAAAAAAACGTATAAAACGTAATATTATATACAAACATGAAAAACGCTTTAGATAGTTCTCTTAATGCTGGCAATCTTAGATTACATAAAACATTTTGGACAATTTTAAAACTTTTTCAATGACAAGAAGTTTCAAAATAAAAATCGAGAGTTACAAAAAAGCACTTGGCACGCCCCGTTGCATTAAATCACAAACTTTTAGAAATATCCAATTTCAGTTTCAATCAATGAATTGTTTAAAGCATTTAGTATAGTAGAAGATACGACACTTACAATTCATTGAAACTTATGCTTTATTGCAATCGGGCATGCAAAGTGCTTTTTCGTAACTCTCGATTTTAATTTTGAAACTTCTTGCCATTGAAAAAGTTTCAAAATTGTCCAAAATGTTTTGTGTAATCTAAGATTGCCAGCATTAAGAGAACTATCTAAAACGTTTTTGATGTTTGTATATAATATTACGTTTTATACGTTATTTTTTTATCTGTTTACTTTATACAACATTATTTTTTAATTTATACAACATTTTAATATTGTTAATTCTATAAGAATTATTGATATTTTATCTAACTTATTGATATTACATATTTTGTAGAAAATATAATTTTAAATAATTTTTTAGACATATCACTTACAAATGCATTTGCTGGATAATAACAAATCATAATTAACTTATATGAAGTATTACTATTGTATTGTAATATTCACTTGGCGCAAATTTGCTGATCTTATTATTTTTTTTTTTTAAATATCAATAGAATAACAGCAATAAAATAACAATAGAATATTATTAAATTTTATCAATAAATGTGTTCTTCTGAAATATTTTTCTGGAACATTACATTAACATATTTTTTTGACAATTTCTGAGCAAAGAGCGTATACTTGGCGCTTTTTTTTACATTTTTTTGAAAAGGTAATTTTGTATATTATTAACATCGCGCGTGCGCACAAGGTATCAATAAGTCGGATGTAATTTTCAAAGACACATTTGAGGCTTTTTTCTGTATCGAAGCGGGGACAGAAATATCTTTCGCCGATTAAATTCGAGATTATATCGCTCTCGTGCGGCAATCGCAAGTCTATAATTGTAACAGGAATTAACGATTGTGATGATCATCTGCGAGTTGTATATTCTTCTGGATTCATAAATGATCTAAAAGTATACTCTGGGTTATCCTTTAAATATTTTGTCTAAGACCAAGGTGTCAAACATGTCTCCTATATTTCAGACATGTTCCAACTTCATGTTTTTAACAAAAGTTTGAAATACTTCATTTTTCTCCTCCAAGAAGCGCGCATGCGTTTTTTAAGATATTAAGACGTCAAATTTTTAATGTAATCGATTTGTCATTTAATGAGGCGAAACATTTTTTTATTTCTATCAGTTCTGTGGAACTCAATATTTATTAAATAAATGTTCCATGTTTGAAATATTTTCCTTTCATATTTGTTTAAAACGCGTTTAAAAAATTTTCAGAGAAACATTTTTTGTTCTTTTTTCTTCAATTTTTTTTAGCAACTCTGGATAAAGCCAATCACAGATGATAATCTCTAAGCGCTGGCTTCTCTGCTGTGAACATAGCCAATGACGACAATGTGAAACGCAATTGTCACCTTGGCGTTACCAATAAGCGTAACGTGTCGCCGTGAGCGCATGAGCCGAAAGGGACATCCCCGGGAAAATTGGAGAACACAGCTGGACTGTAAAGCCTGCGGAATTATTTATAACGATATCTCCTTTAAACTTACAAGCCTTTTCGCACAGGGTGAGGCCTTGACATTACACAACTATAGCTCACGCTCGCAAGGTAATTTCGAGCGATCCGAAAGTCACTCGACGATCCCACATTGGTATTTAAAAATAGATAAAGAGGGACTTCAATCCTCTCCCTTTTTTTTTAGACATTCGCTCATACGTTTACCAGTTGCATAATCTGTATATTATCGGATTTGACAGTCTTGTTAAGATAAAATAATAAAGATCGGAACGTTTACACTAAAAATAAACTATTCTCGAAGAATATCATATACTTTTCAAGTTTTCATAACAGATATATATTCTTGAAATAAATATATTTTCTTCTTTTCGCTAACGTATCTAGAGTTCACTATAGAATTAAGGATACATTCTTCATTAGCAACAAACTATAACGACAATTGAGATGAACTTCATTATCTTAATTTCGTTATTGTGTATATTTAATATGATTACCGCGTTGTGTTGATGCTCGTATTAAATTAGTTGTGGATGATTAATAATGGTTATTTTTACATTCACGAAGAATGGACGAAGAAGTGACCAACTGTTAGAACTATTAGAACTGGACAATTTGATCAATTTATTATTAGTGGACATGTTTAAAATGTATATATTTATTAATCATGATATTTGACATTAATCATGATATTAATCTTTTTGACTAGATCTCTCAATAATTATCGAGTTTAGAGACTAAAGCGTTTCCACTCTCCCGAAAATATGCTTCATATATTTAATCCATAATATAGTATGATAATTTAGCCCATAATATAGTAGTATCGTAACCGATGCGCAATTCAAGTTATATGTAACCTTTATACATAATTTAACTCTGTTTTATATAAGAATATCTGGTACTTTTTTCATCACGGTCGTCGTGATTAATGTCGTCAGAAGCGAGAAAATACAGAAATTTTGCAAAATATGTATATTGGAATAAAATAAAATTATACTCATGAAATGACGCGATCGATTATATACAGAGTGTCCCATTTTAAATGCCCCAGGTAAATATCTCGAGAAATATGGAAGAAACGGAAAAATGTTTCAGACAAAAGTTCTGTGGACATAAAATAACTATATCAGTTTGTTTACGGATGGCACTACTTTCGGAATATTCACTGATCATTACTTTTCTTAAATAGAAACCCCAATTTTTTATTATATCATCTTTTCCTACCAATTAATTTTAGCAACTTTTATCTGAAACATTTATTTTATTTACCTAATATTTTTTGAGATACTTAAGGAAAACTTGATAACTTTTTAAATATTTAACTTACGATATCTCGCTATTTGTCAGAAGAAAAAGTGGTATTAGACTTTTTTACTCTATTTGATCTTAAGAATATATTATTACAATAGTGCCCTAACTTTTGTCAATTTATCGACTTTTGGATGTTTCAAAATCATCAAATTAATAAAAGTGAGAGCGTTATTGTAACAATATATTTTGAGACCAAATATTTTTTGAGATAGTTGCTTGGGGCATTTAAAATAGGACACCTTATAGATATGTGAAATATTCTGAAAATTTTTCTTTCTGTTCAACATTCAACAAATATAGTTGTAAAATATATGATATTTTGACTATATTCACATCTAGGATTTTTTAATTATATAATTTTGTCACATGTGGCCTTTTAGCCATAGAATTTTATGACATGTGGCATTCAGATATACAATTTTGTTAATTGTACGACTGATCATATTGAAACGGAAGAAAAGTTTTCGGAATATCTCACAGATCTCAATATCGACCGTTTCATTTTATGAATGTATATTTTAATTTCAACATAGTTTACACGAAACTTGAGTGCGTATTCTATTAATTTTTGGCGCCATTGATCAAGATAACATTGGCAAGGAACCAGAAGCTCTTACGAATTTAATTTTTATGTACGACATTTGCTTTCTTTTTTCGTTCTTGAGTGAAACTCGATCTGTCTCGTGACTGATCTGACGTAAGCTCGCGTTTGGCGCTTTGCAAAAATAATTATCCGTCGAATTTTTAGATACTCGACCGCTTTCGTCTTTTTTACAACACCGCTGCTCTCGATTGATCTCGTCGAAGTGCGGCGAACTCCGGCGGGGGAGTGAAACGCGTTCGTTCCGAGATAAATCGGTCCGCCCGTGACGGGAATGAAAAGGTCCGCGCTGTTTACGATCTTAATTTATAACTACGGTCAGTTTTCACTGTCGCGCGTACGCCGCGAATTTAGAGTGGCACGGTTCTCTCTTTATTGCATAATACAGACACCGCGTCTGCCAACCGCTTTTCACATGTACATGGATTATCGATTAGACCAACCAGCCAGCAGGCGAACGAGCGAGCGCTGGGAATATTTACCGAGCGAGTCGCGCGTACTCGGAACTCCCTCGAGTCGTCGACAGATAGCGCGGTGCTGCAGAACCACGTACGCGGATCAATAGGTAGGTGACTCCTGCCGGAGTCCAAGTTCCTCGGGAGGATACCTCGCACTTCCGAGAAGCTGTCGTTATATGTATATCTGCGCGAGTTTGCAACTGGTAAGATGAAATTGAACAGATTGAAATTTACTGCTCACACGCGCATGACGCGTTTACATGGCTCTTCATAGCTGGTATCATGTGTTACACGTATGGTTTTTTATTTATTAGATATTTCTAAAAATATTTCTTGCGCAACTAAGACATTTGGCTACTTCTTTAACTTGCCAACTACCAGTTGACCCTTTAACGCCCAACTTTTTTATAAGTGTTTTAAGAATAAAATTTGAGTCTTTTTGAACTGAGACTATAAGTAGTGATAACCAAAAAAGTATCAGAATTTTATTTATATTATTGGTTTCTTTATCGTTCGTTTTTTGTTTATTGGTAAATATGACTTGGATCCTAAAAACATATACGAAATGAGCAACCTATACAGAGAAAAATGAAAGATAATCTATACGACATAACTCTGATAGTCAGCTTGACATTTTTGAGCTGAAACTTTACTATATTTGTGAGTGAAGTTTATCATTCAGAGCGTCGAGCTTACTATTTCAGAAGAATATCTTATAGATCACCATTTAGATAGTCAATCGTCCCTTCATTTTTCGCCTAAAAAACTGTAGGTCCTCAGGTTTCACGAAAATAGGTTGATCTCTTGATTTTCATGTCCACCATATTGGATTTGCCATTTTGAATTTTTATATTCTTTTAATTTCACATTTTATATCTGAGAAAGCTTTCAAATGTATAAAATTATAACAGATACCAATCTATTCATTTATAATGCACTTCTAGATGTTAATAACAATGGTAACTATGCCTACTTGGAATTTGACAAAACATGTTATCATTAAAACTGAGCTAAAAACAGACTAAACCGAATTTACATACAATCTATATACCATTTTTTAGAAGAAGAATTCACCTTTACCTTTAGTGGTGCAAAGAAAACGAAAATATCTCCTTTTTTGACTAAATTATGAATTCTTAAATGCGTTTCTGGTAACTATAGTTACCAATAGGCGTTAAAGGGTTAAGCTAACAATTAATTAAAGAAAATTAATGTATAAAAAGCTCTGCTGATATTCCCATAGAACACGTAAAGTTGAAGAAACGTTGCTGCATCGTTAGAGCAGTGTTGCAATGTTGCAGCAATATTGCTGCAACTTCTATGCTACATGGGTTTAATGGTAGGAAAATATAAAGGATTTCTTTAAAAGCTTATGTACGCGAATATAATATCGAACGGAACATGTTGATTTTGATTCCTTTCAAAGTAAAAAAATTGGTTAGTAAGTCACTAAATTAATGACTCTGACAAAATTAGAAATTTAATCCGATACATGTCATCTCAAAACCGTAAATGAAAACTTTATCCAGCTGTGTGTGAACACAGAAGAAATTTATCTCCTTTGAGAGGCCACGAGTTAAAATTATGTTCTTTAAATAGAAACTAAGAATAGTTTTTCTCATATTTATATCGTGGATTATTAATAGCTGACAACCATCATTTTTCTTTATCGCATCCAACTTTATCGCGAGATGCAAATTCTAACGGGAAATGATCTTGACGTCTCATATTCAACGCTAGTGCGTCGAGGAAAAAGCAGTGCGTATCATCTACACCGCGTACCTTGTATATCCAGACGGGGGCAGGCAAATCGAGTTAACCGTAGTTAGCAACGTCATCTCGCGAATGTTCCGCTGCCTTTAGGTTTTCTCGTATTGATCGCGCAATTAATTTTTCGCTAGCGCGCACAATTGTCGGCGCTGAGAGGGGGGAAGGGGATCGAAGAGGGAGATGGGACCGCGCACATCTCTCGGCGAAGAAGAGATCGATTTGTCCTTTCCTTCCCCACGCCCGACCTTGAAAATGCGCGAGAGCAGACAGTGGTCCCCCTCCCTCTTCTTGAAGAGTGTGTATGTGCCAATTGCGTAACGCGACGAGCGCAATATCGCGGAGGTGGGAATCTAAAAATAAAAACGAGCCATTGATGGAAGCGCAAGAAGAAGTCTGCTCCTCTTCCTTTTGAACAATCAGAACGGAAACATATACGTATTCTATATTGCGAATCGCGGCTTCTTAAATCGGTGAGAAAATTACGCTAACGTGGAAGCTCTTCGGGTTCTCTTGTAACGTTAGTTTTCTCTTCTAAGTGTTCTCGATCGTTTCAATATAGTCGATAATAAAAAAATCTGCTACATTCTTCAATTCGTTGAGTTTCGGAATAATCGGAGATTGTGTAATCTTTCTCATGATTTTCTTTTAATTTAATCCGGATTGGGAAGCAATCCGTTACTTGTAACGAAGTTACAGTTACAGTTCTTTTTTTGTAATTATAACTTCGTCCCGTTTTTTCCATCTATAACTATAACTTAACTTGGTTACATTTGTTTGATAATTAATAACTAATTTAACAGTTACTTTAATAGTTATTTCATATATTTCAAACTTAAATTTCTGACAGACTAGCACGATAACGCACGATATCGCACAATATGCGATGCTTGATATTCAATAAGCATACCGTTATTCTGGCTGCATTTGTAAAATGTGCTATTGCGTTATTTTTCTTTATTGTTCATTAGATGTAAAATAAGGATAAAATGGTGCAATAACGCTGATAGTTTCCTCTCCGAACGCAACCTGTATTTCTTTCAGAAAAATTGTCTGCCTATTGGACATTTCCGTCGCACGTCGCCAGTCCTTATCTATTAACATAACCTGCGTTCAGCGTGAAGTGCGTTGCGTAGTTCCAGTTATATAAAAAAATTCAAGCAATGGATAAAACATCTCAATCTTCGGAGAAAGATTGCAAAATGCCATGGCCAGCATATGCAGAAATATTCGTGTTAAAGTAAAAATTTGGAAATGAGAACAACTGGGAATTTCTCTGCAAAATTTACTCTAGTAAAAAAATTATTCATACAAGTGGAACTTCAACTGCAAATATAAGAAAGCGTATGAGTGTAAGTCTTTATTTATAAAATATCAATATTTTTTAGTGAAAAAATTTAAATTTTGATGTTAAGATTAATTTTAGTATTTTTAGTATTTATTATCTTCATGAAATTCACTCACTTTCTTATAATTGTTATTAATAGTTTTAAATGATTAATATGAATTGCTTATTTAAATTAAAGAATCTAATTTGTAAAAATTATATACAATATGAGGAATATAATAATCTACAAACTACTTATATATAAAATTGAAGGAATTTACACTATTACGAAATTTAAAATAATAGCACAATTATTGTAAAAAAGTAACTGAAAAGTAACGACTCGTTACTTTCTAAATAACTGTAACTGTAATATGTTATTTTTGAAGGTCAGTAATATGCAACTGTAACTAGTTACTTTTTCAGTGAGAAAAACTGTAACTGTAACTAGATACTTTTGAAAGTAACTTTCCCAACCCTGAATTTAATGTATACGAAGGAAATGTGTCATCTCCCTTTTGTAAATGATGAAAGAGGAAATAAAAATACAATAGATATAAAATACGGATAAAATATGGATAGAAATAGACATATAAATAGAACATAGAAAATGGAGATATACAGAGAGAGATGTAAGAATGTGTGTCGAATTGGCCGAGAAGTCTTCTTGTTTTTCCAAGAAATAGTGTTAACGACAGGTTTAATGCGAGTGCCAACTTCATGTACGCATATATAACCTAAAAGTTACAACATTTCAACACATTGTTAAGAAACGTGTGAAAATTGCGTTTATTGTGTTTGGCACAAGCGTAAAGATGGGGAAGATAAAGCGTATTTTCAGCACATTATATTTTATTATTATCGTAAAGATAAAAACGTGGTGCAATCCAGAAAGAAGATATATTCGACACACGGTGAACAGACTGTAAACGATCGGTTGTGCCAATTTCGGTATGCGAAGTTTCGCACAGGAAATTCCTCTGTCGAAGGCGCTCCACGTTCGAGAAGGCCGACTAAGATTGATGAGAGATAGATAAAGATACTAATGGAAAGTAACTCATGTTAAACGACTCGGGAGATTAGAGAGATTGCTTAATAAATCGAAATCTAGCCAAATTGAAAACCATCTGCGCAAGCTTGGCTTTAATGAACCGTTACGATATTTGCACGATTTAATCGAAAAGAATTTAATGGACCGAGTCTCCATTTGCGGAGATTTTAAATTTCCTTAAAAACAAAAACAGAAAAAGAAAACATGGGAACTGGCTGAGCTAACAAAAGAGAAAAGATGAGATACTGAAGTCGCTCAAGTTTTTATATAGTTTGAATATAGAATAAAAAGAGTCTAATAATTTAGGTAAAATATACATGTATTTTTTAAAATGTATTAATGTGTTAATATTTTATTAGCGAAAAGTTCGCGAGAAAGATTCAGTTATATTTAAGAAGATCGCCACGACTTGATCTTCTTTCGTTTATTAGCAGAAATTTCTCGATGAGAATGTCTCTGTTAGGCACTTACACAAAAGTTGACTACTCCAATGTCAAAATATTCTTCTCTTTCCAAGCTATTTGCTTTAGAGCATCGTTTCTCTTCGTTTGCACGTTTAGAGTATTGCTATAAATTGTGAACTTTTACGTGTGTGATTTTCAGAATTAAATAATAAGCATTCAACAGTTTTAATACTCTTATATGAGGGCTGTATATTGATTTTTGGTATTATATCAGTTCATTTCATCAGATTCAAATAGTTTAGAAGGTGAAATTAAAAATAAGACTAAAGTGGCAGTGTAAATGAAAAAGTGAACTTTTTTAATGGAGGATTTGGGAGGTAAACTCGTAACTGCAATTTACTCGAAATTTAATCTTAATTGCGAATATCTCAATTTCCGAATAGTTAATTTTCTTCTAATCGAGCAAGTAATTGAATAATATTTCAGCTGATGTAAAATTACAGCGCTTTCCTATGAAATTAATCATGTAGTGTAATAAGATTAAACGAAATATGTTGCTATTGTGAGAATTTTTATTTATTTATTTTTTATCTGTTTATTCCTTATTATATTTACCATTGAAGAGGTTTTGAAATGTTTGAATAATATGAATAAAGTAATTTTTTGACATCATAAAAAATTAAATAAAACTGCGTTTTACTGAAGGTGAGACTTTTTATACAGCGTGTCCCATTTTAAATAAGCCAAAAATCTCAAAAAGTATAAAAGATATTGAAAAACGTTTCAGACAAAAGTTGTACGGTTTCAAAATGGACATAAGACAACTATATCATTTTGTTTACAGATGGCGTCATTTTCGAGATATTCACTGATCATTACTTTTCTTAAATGAAAGTCCCAATTTTTTATTATATCATCTTTTTCTACCAATTAATTTTAACAACTTTTGTCTAAAACGTTTTTCTTGTTTGCCTAATATTTGCCTAAAAAAATAGTACTAACTAAACTCTTTTACTCTATTTAGTTTCAAGAATATATTGTTACAATAGTGCCATAATTTTTGTTAACTTATTGACCTTTGGAAATTTCAAAATCATTAAGTTGTTTTATGTCCCCTTTGAAGCCATACAACTTTTCTCTTTGAAATGTTTCTTAATATCTTTTATACTTTTCGAGATTTTTGGCTTATTTAAAATGGGGCACCCTGTATATATGTAAAAACCCCAGGGACTATTTTATTCCGCAATCTCGATTTATTTATGCACAAAGGCCCACCCTGTCCGCCATTGGTATTGCCATTACGCGATTGATACGCGCCCTGCGCATAATGTCTGAATGGCACATACGCATACATATTATATAATATAACGTTCGCATGCGGGCATGATATACGACGACGAGAGTCACGGCGACGAGAACGGTCGCGTATAGTCCATCACCGGATGCGACCGTTTCAGCGGCTGGGCTCCACTTAATTCCGTGAGCGAAGGAATGGAGCTGAATTATTATTGCAAATTCCGCCCGCGCTTCCGCGACAGCCGAACCGCCCGGCCGACCAACTGTGCTCGACGGATGAGAAGAGACGCTATCATAAAACTCCTGGCGCGAAATTACACCTCCAGATCGTTCCCTGCTCGTTAGACAAAACATCCTTAATAGTCCCGCATTTTCCGCGGTAATCCCGCGATAATAACTGTGTTGATGAGCACATACCAAGGGCTAAAGTACTATGTAACTATATACATATACAAGTATTATATGTTGTAAACAAAAAGTATTTATTGTAACTTGGAAAGGAAGCGTTTACGGATCCAAATATACGACTTCTTTTCATCCTTCATGGTGAGTAGAATATTCTTTTAACCCTTTGCGGCATGGTGGGCGATATATCGACCACCTATCTCGAAGTTATTTTTTTGATTTTTCGAACACCAAATAGTGCATTTTATTATTTTTTTTGTAATTTTACTTCAGTAAGAGTCTTAGTATTTGGTAGGGTGTAATTTTTTTTATTATCAGTTAATTTTGTTATATAAATAAAGTATAAAAAGTAGTGTTTCTTTTTTTCACAAAAAATTCGATTTCTTTCATGAAAAATTTTATGTTCTATGTATCATTATCGAAAAAAATGAAAAAATATGAAATCTAAAAGAAGTCACCTCATTTTGAATTTTCCATTTTGAAGGCGAATTTAAAAGATCTGATGACCTACAAATAATCAGCGATCTAAAAAAGCTCTATATCTGTTCTTGTAAAAAAACAGATGAGAAATTCCTCAGCGAAATTCTTCAACATTCCGATCCGAGAAAATTCTGTACATCAATCTTCATGAAAAACAGATGAAACACCCTCAACATTATGAACCGCCATATTGAACTCTCCATTTTGAAAAAGAATCGTCGAAACCTGATGACGGATTCATAATCAGCGACCCAAAAAAACCCTCTATACCAATTTTCATAAAAATTCGATTAATAGAAAAATGTGTGCCGCAAAGGGTTAAAGAGCGTATCTATTTCTAAAACACCCTGTATACGTATACGTGTGTGTATATATATATATATATATAGCGAGAAAGAATAGGGGAGGGAAGAGGGTAAGAAAGAAATGGAGAATCAAACGTTTCCGCTACGTCGGATATTTTCACGCTCGTTACTTTGCCACTGCGCAAGAGGGAGGGCACCGTATCCGCGCGATGTTTTCATTTTTATAATGGCGGTAAAAGTGAAATTGAAGCAGAAAGTGTCGGTAAGTTGAAGAGAGGGAGAGAAAGAGAGAAGGAAAAAAAGTGTGGCCCCCCTAACGAGCGAAGTCAGCGGCGCGACAAAAATAGTCACGGAGCGATCCCGGAGTTACGTACATCGGTATGTTGAGCGTGCAAATTATCCTACGCTGTCGCTGTCTGCATACATAATACATAATCTTCCTCCTCCGTTTGCCGGCTACGAGTTAAGTTGGCAGGCGCGTGGATGTTCCGGCAATTTACTTCTCCGCGGATCGGATCGCAAATAACCGACGTTGATATAGCATGAGTTCGTTTGTTTTTCTCCTACTTCTCCGAAATGTACGTTGAGACGACGACGGAATGGCGTTAACTACACTTTATGCAATTGGGTTGCTAGGGTCTTTTAATTATACGCGATGTTGATTAACTATTTACTATTTGAAGTAGAAGAAACGAACGGTCCTGTCAGAGCGCATTTGTCACAATCACAATTTGTCATAATATTCTAAATATAAATCTGCGTTGCATTGGGGACATATAATAAAAACACATAATAAAAAGGTTGCCCTTTGAAATGCGGTTCCAATTTGTTCGTTCCCTTTGTTAGAACGGACTTTGCAGCTTCGTCCGAAGAAAATTCACGAAAGGAAAAATCTTTGCTAATCAATCTTTCTGCACTTTTTTCCGGCTAAAATGCACCGTCCATATCTCACGTCAAAATCTCACTGTCGGCTGTATCCGAGAAATATTATTTGCAATTGTTTTGGCGTCGCTAAGGATTGTTTGATTTGCAATCATGTATGCATTCATCTGTTGATAAAGTCGACGTTGCTAAGCTGCGATGGTACAGTTCCGTCGTCGGATCGCAGTGTCGAAATAAACACGACACGGCACCATGCCGTTGACGGACTGTAACGTCGAAACAAGCGCGACGGCATATCGTCGACGAACCGCAAAGTGTTAACGCAAGTGTCTCTACCTTCCAAAGAAAGGTCAATAAGTGTATTTCTCACCCTCTCACAGGATTTTCAAAAAACAATTTTTTTTTGTATTATACAATCATTAGGAGTATCAAAAGTAATTAGGTTAATAAAATAAGTGAAAAAAAAACTCGATCCACGAAGCTGAAATTAATTATTAGTTTAAGTATATTGCTGTGGTATTTAGACTTTTTTTATGATTAACAAGTGGGCTGATAAAATATATTCGCACGTTATATTTCTATCTGCCATTATATTAACGTCATATTAGACCATTAAGAAATATTATAAATAGTATAGATGATGTGCGTGCTGCCCATCATTTGTCTTACTAGACGGATGAAGATGAGGAAGAAGAATCGTCGAATTCTGAGCAGTCATTGTCAGAAGATGCTTAAGAGGCATGATTGTAGTGTTTAATACGTTAAAAAAAGAGAGGAGCTTAAATAAAAAATTAATATATAAAAAGCAAAGTAAAAGAAATTAAAATGAAAAAAGAGAAATTAAAATTTCTACAATGATTACAACCTTGACGCGACCTGTGAAGCCTTAAGTCTGTAGGTAATTAATAGCGATCTGTTTGTTATTAGCACCTATATGTCAGGAGTAATAAAAAATTAATTTTTTCGCCATGACCTTTCATCTTGGGGACGATACATGTAATCTAAAATAATTAGTATGATGGCAGAGAGAAGTATAATAAGCGAAGATATTTTATTAGTCGACTTATTAATGATGAAAAGGGCCTAGACACCACCATAGTGATGTACCTAGATTAATAATTTTGACTTTGTGGATCAAGTTTTTTCTCACTAATGATGATTTTGGACATTCTTAATAATTATATAACACAAATATTTGTTTTTTGTAAATCTTAAAAGTGGGGGCAGAAAAACACCCTTATTGACCATCCTCTTTTCTTGGAGTGAAATTTCATTCGAAGAGCCAAATCATTCAAATTCGAGTCATTTTTCAGTTTGGTTTGTCGAGTGAATATCTTTATTCGAAATTGAAGAATGAACCGTTAAACGAATTCACTTCGATCGATTACGTTTATTCGTATAGAGTCAGAATCTACTCTAAACTTGAAATATTTACAATATTTTATTACGTTTATTCGTATAAAGTCAGAATCTATTCCAAACATGAAATATTTACAATATTTTGTATTCATATTCTTATAATTATATAACATTCACTCCTATGATTGGGACAAGTGATAGTATTTTTACTGTCGAGCGAACTTTTACATGTTTTGAAACGACATTGAAGTTTGGAGCGTTCTTCGAGCGAAAATTGAAAATAGCTTTTATTAAAAAAAAACCACATAATATAAATGTAAATACATATAAAAGATAAATTTGTGTTATATATGACATGATATTATAAGAAAGTCTTGTTCTCCCCGAAAATTACGCACATATAATCATTCATACAGATGATAATTTCCACAGGACGTCCAAACACTTTGTGCTGTCAATTTTTGGCACAAAGCGCTGAGATGAACGGAAGCAATTATAATCTGTTTGAGTGTGGTGATATGCACACAATTTTCGGGGAGAACAAAAGTGTTCCGGGATGCGATTGCTATTAAACTATTTTTTTTCTATTTTCCCACATACCGGAGGGTGAAAATGCACTATCAGTTTTTGGCATATAGCGCTGAGACGGACGGAAGCAATTATAATCTGTCTGAGTATGGTGGTATGCGCACAATTTTCGGGGAGAACGAAAGTGTTCCGGGACGCGATTGCTATTAAACTATTTTTTTCTATTTTCCCACATACCGGAAAATGAAAATGCACTATCAGTTTTTGGCACAAAGTGTTTGGACGTCCTGTGGAAATTATCATCTGTATGAGTGATTATATATGCGTAATTTTCGGGGAAAACAACTTTCTTATAATGTCATGTCATATTTGACACAAATTTATCTTTTATATGTATTTACATTTATATTAAGTAGTTTTTTTTTAAATAAAGGCTATTTTCAATTTTCGCTCGAAGAACGCTCCAAACTTCAATGTCGTTGTTTTGAATGAAATTTTATTGTCGGATATTTAATAGATATGTCGCTGCCGTTTGTTTAGGAAATTTTCCTCATTAACTACTTGTTGTTATTTGATGTCTCATGTATATTATGTTTTTTGTCATTATGTAAAAACATTTGGTTTATATCAGGTGTAGTAAAAAGAAATCCATTATTTTTCCAATAGATGGCTTTAGTTATCTGTATCTCGCGTTGTATAAGTCCGATCGGGTTCCACTAGATGGCGTTAGAAAGATGAGATTTCGTACTAAAAAAACTTTTGTGACAGTTTTGTGATTAGTTGACTCAGTTTTGTTTGAGCGCGCGTCAAAGATGGACACTAGCAAAGAGAAAATACGCTATATTTTACAGTTTTTCTTCAATAAAGGCGAAAACGCAAGCCAGGCGGCTGAAAATGTGAATAGTGTTTATGGTCCTGATACTGTAACAGCCAATCACGCGCAATTTTGGTTTCGTCGATTCCGTTCCGGTAATTTCGATGTCAAAGATGCACCACGCACTGGAAGGCCAATTGTCGAAAATATCGATAAAATCATGGACATTGTCGAGTCCGACCGTCATGTAAGCACTGTTTCGATTGCCCAAGAGCTAAAGATTGCACAAAAAACCGTTTGAAACCATTTGAATAAGGCTGAATACAAAAAGAAGCTCGATGTATAGGTACCACACGAGTTAACGAAAAAAAACCTCATGGACCGAATTTCCATCTGCGAATCGCAACAAAATCGACCCATTTCTGAAGCGGTTGGTCACTGGTGATGAAAAGTGGATCACTTACGACAACGTCAAGCGAAAACGGTCGTGGTCGAATCGCGGTGAGCCGGCGGAAACGGTGGCCAAGCCAGGATTGACGGCCAGGAAGGTTTTGCTGTGTGTTTGGGATTGGCAGGGAATTATCTACTATGAGCTGCTCCCCTACGGCAAAACTCTTAACTCGGAACTGTACTGTCAACAACTGGACCGTCTGAAGGAAGCAATCGCCCAGAAACGGCCAGCTTTGGCCAATAGGAGAGGAATTGTGTTCCATCAGGACAACGCCAGGCCACACACATCGATAGTGACTCGCCAGAAGCTCCGGGAGCTTGGTTGGGAGGTTCTTATGCATCCACCTTATAGTCCGGACCTGGCATCAAGTGATTACCATCTGTTCCTGTCCATGGCGAACAATTTTGCTGATGAAAAATTCGCTTCAAGAGAGGCTTGTGAAAATCGACTGTCTCAATTTTTTGCCAATAGGGACGAGGGCTTCTATAAGAGAGGCATAATGAAATTACCTTCAAAATGGCAACAAGTTATCGAACAAAACGGCGCATATTTGACCTAAATCGGATCATTCTAACTATGGTAATTAAAGCCTTCAATTTCATGCAAAAATAATGGATTTCTTTTTACTACACCTGATATGAGAAAAAAATTGTCAAATGTGTCGCAAGGTTAGTGAACGTGTCAGTAAGGTCGAAAATTATGAATAAAAATAAGATTGAAATGAGAGATCGGTTCCCCAAAAGGATTCCGATAAACATTTATGTCTTTCCTAAATTTCTTGTAGTGAAATCTCGTACAAAATGAATGAACATTCACTCGAAAAGATAGATGTAGTCATTCGGAATCGCAGACTTCATTAAGTTACGTACAAAATGCCACTAATTTGGAAAATAGATCGTACAGTCAATACAGAATTAATGGAAAGATTCAAATTGTGTTTTTCTACCGTATGTTTAGTCATTCAATTATCAGCTTTTATTACACTTCTGTATAATTAGTGAAAATCAACACTGCGGTGGTTAACATGTTAACATCAAATCGCAGATTCTTATCAGGTTGGCAACAAAGTCATGTCGTTTTTCACGAATATAGATGGCTTTAATGCATTCGGTAAAGAATTGTTTGTTTAACAATTGTTTGTTTTGAGTTAAAAATAGAAAATCAAAACGAGCATTTTCGCCATGTTTTACTTTTTTACTTGTAAAAAGGAAAGAACAAGCTCTTTGCAAGCCCGTAAAAAGTTATGTGCTGCGTATAGTGAGGAATCTTCAACAGAACGCCAGTGTCAGCGTTGGTTTGCTTGTTTTTGTTGAGGAGATTTTTCTGTGAAAGACGCACCACGGTCAGGCTAGCCAATTGAGGTCGATGACGACAAAATAAAAGTATTGCTTGAATCCAACCGCCATTATATGATACGGGAAATTACTGAGAAGCTAAACATACGAGCATTGAGAACCATTTAAAACAACTTGGATACGTCAATAAACTCAATATTTGGGTTCCACATGAGCTCGAAGAAATTCATCTCACCAAACGCATCATCAATATCAGTGATTCTCTCCTGAAACGTGAACAAAACGATCCGTTTTTTTAACAAATGTTAACTGGCGATGAAAAATGAATTGTTTATGACAATATGGAACGAAAAGATCGTGAAGCAAACATGATAAGCCACCACAAAGCACTTCTAAAGCAGACATTCACCAAAGGAAGATTTTGCTGTCTGTTTGGTGAGATTACAAAAGTATTGTGTTTTTTGAACTGTTTAAACGTAATCAAACGATTGATTTAGAATTGTACTGTCGTCAATTGGACAGATTACACGAGCAATCGAGCAGAAGCCCAGAACTGGTGAATCGTAAAGGTGTTGTCTTTCATCATGACAACGCTAGACTACATACATCGTTGGTCACCTGCCAGAAATTGTTGCAGCTTGAGTGGAACGTGTTACCACACCTACCATATTCGCCTGATCTTGCACCATTAGAATATAATTTATTTCGTACCTTGCAAAATTCCTTGAAGGGAAGACAATTCTGATGTTAAACGATACTTGGGTCAGTTTTTCGTCGAGAAGAAGCAGAAGTTTTATGAGGCCGGAATAATAATGGTAAAAGGTCATTGAATTAAACGGACAATATATTACAGAATAAGGTTTTTGCTTTGTATGAAAAAATTGTTTTTCATTTACATAGAGAAAAAACGACATGACTTCCTTGTCAGTCTGATATTTTATGGGAATGAATATTTTAATCGACTGAAATAAAAGTTTGTCCTGTGACAGTCGAGTCACATTAACTTTATTCTTCAATCCTGAATGAAAATATTTACTTGACTATTCAGAGTGGAGGATTCATTCTACACGAATCTCTATAATTCACTCTGTAAAAGTTGCTCAACTTTATGTAACTTGGCTGCTATTCCGCTTCTCGAGTGGAATTTTACTCGGAAAGCTTAGAGTATACACTGTACTTTATGAGAACTTTGAATGTAACATTGAAAAATACCTGTAGTCTCTCTCTTCAATCCACAAGTATATTATCTTTGTTGTACGTGAAAAGAAAAGGGAGAGAAGTTTGACGTACGATTTGAAGTTTGCTGTGGTAATATACATACTCACGGAAAAGAACGTCCTCCTTATCTTCATATGTATGTTGTAATTTAAGATTTTAAGATTTAGTATCTCTCCAAATCATTTTTAACTTTCTTCTTTCGCGAAGTACTTAACGTGTCGTCAACTAAAAACGATGATAAAAAGTTCAAATTTTTTCTTATCACGACATTCACTTACTAAGTCAAAATGACGAGACATAAATAGTAAGAGGTGAAGCTCTCCATCATGTTTTCCTCTTTTGTTATATTTTTGTGATAGCAGTCGTTGTATAAAGACAGATAGATTGTACTTTGTGGGACATATCTCCTTCTAATCAGGTATTTACGGTTTTTTTTTTAAAGCACTTAGCCTTGTAAGGTTCGTTTTCGTCAAATTTTGATTAAATTACCTGACGATTGATTAAAACGATTACTAATATTAAAAATAAAATAATTGTTAAAAATGATTGAAAATCTTCTCCTTCCTTCTTTATTGAAATTTCATTATTAATCAAGTATTTGCTAATATTACTTTACATTTCTAACACAATGTATGATTAATTTTTTTTATCATCTGTCATTGTCAGATTTATTGTGATTTATTTTGATTACTACCAAATAATATTACATAATGAGAAATTCCGCTATCAGCGATCTGTCGTCATGATTGATCGTGAAGTTTAGTGGGAATCTAGTGAGACTCGCCCTTAGTTTATGGATCATTTGTTCGATCATTGAATTCCTTTTACGAGAGACGCATCTGCCGCAGTTTCATTCGCGAAACGAGCGTGACACGCACGGTTGACGTAGCAACGATCGTCATCGTTGCGAGGTTATCCCCATAATACTACGGGCAAACATTCACGTTGCAATCAGTAGCTCTCGCGGGATTTGCATCGCACAAATAACAGCGAGAGAAAGAGAGAGGGAAGGGGGGAAACTCACGGCCTGCAGCACTTGGCGGCCGCAGCCGAATTTAGCGTGGCGTTGCCGTGCAAATTTATCTCCCTCTCTTTATCAACGCAATCGCAGATTACTCATATCGCGTATACTTTCGACCGTTGACTGTTGTCACCGGAGACTTTTTTAATATGGCCGTTTGAGGTTCTGCAACGGCGGTTCAGCGGCTCGAGTGAATGAGACCTTGGGGATGATATCGAAGAGCATTCTTTGACTTGCGAGTGGCTCGAATATTGACACATCGTGATCGAGAAATTGATAATTTCTCGCCGAACCGAGATATCCGCAATTTTCTCGAGTACATTTCTCATTTAATAAAAAGAAGGAAGAAGTATTAGAATCATGACAATTGACAGATTTAATTTCCCAAGCTGCACTTGATCTTTAGCGCAACACATTAACCCTTTGAGCACGTATTTTTAAAAAAATCCGAATCACATGAAAATTTATATACGGGGGTTTTTAGGGTCGCTGATGATGAATCCGTTATCAAATTTTCGAAATTCTAGATGGCGGATCCAAGATGGCAGACGTAAAAATGAAAAATCATGATATTTTCGGCGACAATGGGTATTGTGGGGTTTTTGGAGTCTCAGATTACAAATTCTCGTTATCAGATTTTCAAAATCCAAGATGGCGGATTCAAGATGGCGGCCACAAATATGAGAAATTAACTAACCAGAAGACTCAAGAATGTCAAGTAAATATATTAGAATTCCATGATCCGCCAACTTGAATCTGCAATCTTGAATAATGAGTTTTGGACCTTAGATTCGTAATGAACGACCTTGAAAGCTAACTAAAGTACAATTTCAGTTAATCATATAACAATTTTGTGATCCGCCATCTTGGAAAATGAATTTTAGAATGTGGACCTCAGATTCGTAATCAGCGACCTCAAAAACTAACCAGAGTACAATTTTAGCTAATTTAATAAAAATTCTATGATCCACCAACTTGAATCCGCCATCTTGGAAAATTAATTTTGGAATATGGACCTCAGATACGTAATCAGCGACCCAAAAACCCCTAAATTTTGATTTTAAATAAAAAATTCACTCATATTTTGTGGAAAATGATTTTTCTGTAAAAATATGTATTTTTCACACTTGTTTATTTGTAATAAATGAACAATTTATACAAAACATTTTTCAACCTTTCATATTATATTACCATCTCATATAAGAAGCTGAAAAGCGCGAGAAACCCGACAAAATCCCTCAAATATGAAATATTTCATGAAAATGTGAGAATAAATAGGTGGTAAGTATACTTACCACTGTGCCTCAAAGGGTTAAAACTTGTAGAAATCCTTTGTAGAATGAAATTTAAAATTTTCAGCATTGTGAACTTAATTTCTCCAGGGGTAAAGTGACATTGACAAAATCTGCCGAATTCAATATATTTCTCGTTGATAATCACTTTTCGAATGTGAAGTTTGTGATCGTAATGTTTCATTTGTCGATTAAACGCGGCGAAGAATCGACGATGACATCGCGGGACGTCATCGTTGCATTCGCATGGTTCAAATATTGACTCCGACGACGACACTCTCGAGGCGATATAAATCATTGCGCAAGTTGTCACGCGATTGTAATCGCGGCGAACGAAAAAGAAACCCGATTAAATCTACCAAGGCCGCAATTCGCACTTTTTTATCGTTGTCGCGGCGAAGGTTCGTTATCGTCGTGATCGCGGTTATGATCGTCGAGAGGGCGAGAAAAACGCGGGGCATCCGCGAATTCGCGTCGCTCGTATCGTCGCTCGCCATACGCATATACACCCGCACACACATATACGTATCAGGTATCCGGTGTCGCGATAATAACGCTATCGCGCCCCAGAGAGACATCGCGAAACATGATAGTAGAGATCGCAATCGACACGTCGATAAGAAACATCGCTCTTGAAATGGCGACCAGATGAAATAATCAGAGTGAGAGGGCGCGGGAGAGAGAGGTGGGAGAGGGGGACCGCGCGAAACCACATCCGACAATTTTGTTTAATCGCAAACTCACTTCATCACGTCGCGTAGACGGGGAGAGTGCAGGTCGCCTTAAATTTACATGGCGTTGATGCTATGCTGCCGCGGTTTCTCGCTGGCACTTAGAGCCGCCTTTTTCATCGCCCGACGACGAGTCTTTTCAACGGCCTCCTCTCCCTCCTGCCTCTCCTCCGCGAGGCTGAAGAGGCTGCGAAGTGGTGGACGAGGAGGCGTAACGAGTCCTTTGAATCACCGCTTCTCGCTTCCGGCTGTAATAATAACGACAATAATTCCGAAGCATTTGCGCAAACCGAAAGAGGCAGGGGGGGAGGAGGGAAGACAGTAAAAGTCGGGCCCGCCCGGCGGTTATCTTCCGATTTTTTTTTTGTTTTTAGCAGAACGAAAACGATCGCGAGTTCCTTTTTTCCTCTCTTCTTATTTCCTGTCTTCTTCCCACAACGCGCTCTCGACCACGCATCATCACATGTCGTGTCAATGGCGACTCGTAAGCGTGCGGAGAATTTGGCCGCGGCAAGTTATCTAAGCTGGTGTAGACGTGCGTAAAGTGCAGCCGACATATTTTGGCTTCATTCCGAAACAGTGCTGACAGTATTGACAATGCTGCTACTAAAACCACTGTATTACTCGTTCTAAAATCGTCGGTAAATAATGAGCAGCGCGGAGAACGGAAACGCAATATAACCTATATCTGAATATAATATAATATAACCTATTTAATATAACTCATCTGAATGTAATTTTTGCAGAGTAATCTAACCTATCTGAAAGTAAATTTGGAATTATAGCCAACTTGACAGTCCTACTAGCAATTTTATTTGGTGCGCAAAGTATCGCAAATTTTGTTGAAGATAATCTTCAACGTTTGTCATCAGACGATGAAGAAAATATTTCGTATTTTTATCTTCATTCCCGTCAATTATTATGTATTTTTTTAGTAACGATATTTTTTACACTTTTTATTTATACACGGTGTTATAAAAAGGTGCGGCAAAAATTTAGGGAAATATTCCTCACACCTAAAGGATGAAAAAATGTTATATGAACATAAATGCGGAAATGCTTTTTCCATGAGTTACATTGAAAATATTATTGACTGTATTACTTACACAAGAAACAATTTAGGATTAAACATCATGGACGACAATCGTTTAATGAGTAGGTTTATTTACATTTGTTTTTAAAGTGACCTTGAGTTGACGGTTACAACAAATGTTGAAAATGTCCATCATTCGCCCGCATACAAGCATTGGCACGCATTGGTTCACGGACATGTTCAAATACGCCTGTCGTATAGCGAATTGTCTCGCAACCTGCAGAGATACGGTTATGAAGATTCTGAATATCGCGTACTGGCATGTACGATTGTCTTTAAATGTCCCCGCAAGTAAATGTCTAACGGATTGAGATCCGGGGAATGTGAGGCCACGAAGTAAGTCCATCTCTTCCTATCCACCGGTCACCGTAAGTTTGATTTAACCCTTTGAAGCATAGTGGTAAGTATACTTACCACCTATTTATTCTCACATTTTCATGAAATATTTCATATTTGAGAGATTCTTGTCGGGTTTTTTGCGTTTTTAGCTTCTTATATGATATGGGAACATACATGAAAGGTTAAAAAGTGTTTTGCATAAGTTGTACATTGATTATAAACAAAGTGTGAAAAATACACATATTTATAGAAAAAAAATCATTTTCCACGAACTATGAGTGAATTTTTTGCTCAAAATCAAGATTTGAGGGTTTTTTGGGTCGTTGATTACAAATCTGAGGTCCAAATTCCAAAATTTACTTTCCAAGATGGTGGATCTAAGATGGCGAATCATAGAATTTTTATTAAATCAGCTGAAATTGTACTCTGGTTAGTTTTTGAGGTCACTGATTACGAATCTGAGGTCCACATTTTAAACTTCATTTTGCAAGATGGCGGATCATAAAATTTTTATATGATTAGGTGAAATTGTACTTTGGTTAGCTTTCAAGGTCGCTGATTACGAATCCGAAGTCCAAAGCTCATTGTCACCGAAATTATCGCTATTTTTCATATTTGCGGCCACCATCTTGAATCCGCCATCTTGAATTTTGAAAATCCGATAACGGATTCGTAATCAGCGACTCCCAAAACCCCACAATATCCATTCTCACTGAAATTATCGCGATTTTTCATTTTTGCATCCGCTATCTTGGATCGGCCATCTTGAATTTCGAAAATTTGATAACGAATTCGTCATCAGCGACCTCAGAAACCCCCGTATATAAATTTTCATATGATTCGGATTTTCTGAAAAATACATGCTTCAAAAGGTTAAAAAGTCACGAGCAATACGGCTGAAATGAGGGGAAGCTCCATCATGCATGGAATATATGTTTTGTCTAATCATCAACGGACCATTGTCTAGCAGAATAGGAAGATGATTTTTTAAAAAGTCTTTGTAAACCCTGACCCTGTGAAATTTGGTGGAAATTAATAAAGTCCTATTAAATAATTATCGTTTTATATCTGTTAAAAACCTGGGGTTAAAGGTCAATATATTTCTGATTTCTGCTTGGCAGATGAGGAGGTACTCATGGGATACTCCGATAAGGCAGATGAGATATTTTACTTAACCGTAACATCGCATATTCAGAAAAAAAAAACTCTAACTCATGGAAAAAGCGTTTCCGCGCCCATGTTCATATAACATTTTTTCATGCTTTGAGGTTTCAGGGTGTTTCAGGTGTGAGGAATATCTCCCTAAATTTTTGCCGTACCTTTTTAAAACACCCTGTATAAGTCTAACATCAGTTAACAGCCAAACGCCATACGCATTATTGAGCTTGTACCACCTCAGGATAATGTGTGGGAATTAGCCGGAAGTCGGTGATCCCTTGAACCTATTTTCGTGAAAAAGGCAGTAAGTTTTACTACCTTGCGACATACTGAAAACTACATCGGAATGCATAAACGGTACTGTTAGTACTGGCAGGATATTCCGGAACGTAGTCTTTCTCGATATCTTTCACTTTTGCCTGTTAATGCTAAAACGAGTATCAGCAGCCGGTATTTCGGCGATCTAAAAGTGATCCACCGGAGCGCGACAAAATCGCGAGGGCATATTAACGTGCGAACGTACGGCCGCAATCACATTCGCGTAAAATCGATAATATTGCGCGAGAGTGGAAGAAGTCCGGCCTCGGATGTCGGTGAGGAAGTTTTTGTATGCGTAACGGGAGAATAAAAATTCCGGTCGGCCGATTTCGAGAGCGAAAACTTCCCAGCGATAATGATAGACGAGGCCAACGAGCCTCACGCTAATTTTCACTATCCTTCTAAGCGGCGACGACAAGAGTCCGTTGATTCTTAAGTTTCTCGATTTAATTCGGGTCCGTGAAGTGTTGGCACCATGTAATGAACTGCGAATTTTTATGAAATTCGTGTGGCAATTCGTTCGTCTACAATATTTATCTACAATTTATCCATAAATAATTTCAAGGTTTCTCTTGGAGCATATGCACTTTTTCTACGTTCTAAAAGAAATATTTTGCTACTCCTTTTCGTTGTTTTCCTCATAATACGACATGATTGGCCAAATTGATACCAAGTCTTCCTTACAAAGTAATCTCTAATTCCCCGGGAATCCGGCAATACGACTAAACGATCCTATTAGATCCTATTAGATCCTCTAGAGTTTTTATACGAAACAGATCAGGACAGTCGTTGTGAAAGTATTTGGAAAAGTTTAGGAGCATAATCACATGTTTTTTTCCGACAACATAATAAGACATTTAAAGGATAACGGCATTATTTTAATTGGAAACTTTTTCGAGCAACGCGATGATGTTCGAAGAAGATTCATATCGACATACTTCCGTCATCCTCTAAATTTTTTTATTGTCTAATAAAAACAATTATCCCGACCGGAACCCCTTCAGTTTCATGACAATTCCAGAGGAAACTAATTGAGGATGCTTTCCGATCGTTATAATCTGATTTTTCCTAGATAATATAATGGAACATTTGTTATGATCCGAATTGTTTTCAATTTTTCTTCTCAAATTATCCATAAACAAAAATATTTTGAAACGAAAAGCGTTTACTCAATTTATTGTTCTCTTCCTTCAAGTAATGGTTATCCTCGCCAAAGAATATTTTCTTAATAATAATTTGAAAATATTTGCAAATTTTAGAAGAACACTCATCATACATACCCCAAAAAAGAATTTACTCTCTTTGTAAA
Organism: Harpegnathos saltator; assembly: GCF_003227715.2. Taxonomy (NCBI): domain Eukaryota; kingdom Metazoa; phylum Arthropoda; class Insecta; order Hymenoptera; family Formicidae; genus Harpegnathos; species Harpegnathos saltator. Next base: position 258,401 of record NW_020229972.1, read on the forward strand.
GATATTATTAAATTTATGCTCTGTAAGTAGCGTAGTGCAAATTTTGATTTTGATTTAATATTCTTGGTCGAAACGCTGAATTTATTATAAAATTCAAAACGTATTTTGAGTAAATTTGATTCGCGAATATATAGGGTGTCATAGACTATCTCTACTACTCGATTGTTTGTAAACGCGACATTTTAGGGAAAAATGTTTCAGACAAAATTTGCATGGTTTCAAGAGAGGCATAAAACAACTATATCATTTTGTTTACAGATGGTGCCACTTTCGAGATATTCACTGATCATTACTTTTCTCAAATGCAAACCCGAATTTTTTATTATATCATCTTTCTCTACTAATTAATTTTATCAACTTTTATCTATCAAAATCTGAAACATTTTTTTATTTGCCTAATATTTTTTGGAGATATTTAATGAAAACTTGGTAACTTTTTCAATACTTAACTTACGATATCTCTATTTGTTTGTTGGAAGAAAAAGTGGTACTAAACATTTTACTTTACTTAGTCTCAAGGATATATTGTTACGATAGTACTCTAACTTTTGTTAACTTATCGACTTTTGGACATTTCAAAATCATCAAATTAACAAAAGTCAGGGCACATGTATTACAGTAATAAACTTACACCGAGCATACTAATAATAAACAAATAATTGCTTTCCTAAATCGATTAGAATGAAACGCGATATTGAAATAGGCCGATCATCCCAATGATGAAAGTCGCTTCATAACAGCTGCCGGGGTCAGTTTCCGTGTCATGTTGGCTGTTTTCCGAAATAGTGCTTGTGCAGTATTGACAGTACCATTATTGAAAGCAGCATATTCCAAAATCGGCAGTAAATAGTCAGCAGCACGGAAAACGGTACGCATTAGCAGCTCATCATGCAATGATTAGCGCCGGTGTGAAGTTGGCACCTCATTTTTTAGCACTGCAAGTTTTAACGATAGTTCTATTGGCACCGATAATAGTTCTACAGTTCCTGATAAGTTATATCAATAGTTCCACCGAATTAGTTAACAAAATGGCAGATTGAAAATATGAGGTGCTAACTTCCAGTAGCACCGCAATTTCCAAAAAAGCCATTTCAAGCACGAAAACTTATAGTTCTAGAATAGTTCTATAGTTCCTGATATGTTTTAACAAAAGTTCTGGCTTCTAACAATTTTTAAATAATTTTTGAAACTTAGCGCCAGCACCACACCACAGAGTAAAGTATCAGTTTACTGGCAGTTCCAGCCGACTTCTGGGTTTCTTTTAGTAGTTCTACAATAGTTCCAACGCTTTAAGTGGGTTTCGTCGCGGGTGCCGGCCTTTAACTATTTTTAAATAATTTTTGAAACTTTGAGCCAGCACCGCACCACGAGAGTAAAGTATCAGTTTGCTAGCAGTTCCAGCCTTCTTGGTCTCATTTAGTAATTTAGTCTGCCAGCAAACTGATACTTTACTCTTGTGATGCGGTATTGGCGTTAAGTTTCAAAAATTATTTAAAAATAGTTAAAGGCCGGCACCTGCGACGAAACCCACCTAAACCGTTGGAACTATTGTAGGACTACTAAAAGAAACCCAGAAGTCGGCTGGAACTGCCAGCAAACTGATACTTTACTCTTGTGCGGTGCTGGCGCTAAGTTTCAAAAATTATTTGAAAATAGTTTAAGGTCGGCACCCGCGACGAAACCCACCTAAATCGTTGGAACTATTGTAGGACTACTAAAAGAAACCCAGAAGTCGGCTGGAATTGCCAGCAAACTGATACTTTACTCTTGTGCGGTGCTGGCGCTAAGTTTCAAAAATTATTTAAAAATAGTTTAAGGCCGGCACTCGCGATGAAACTCACCTAAACCGTTGTAACTATTGTAGGACTACTAAAAGAAACCCAGAAGTCGGCTGGAACTGCCACCAAACTGATACTTTACTCTTGTGGTGCAGTACTAACGCTAAGTTTCAAAAATTATTTAAAAATAGTTAAAGGCCGGCACCCGCGACGAAATCCACCTAAATCATGGGAACTATTGTAGGACTATTAAAAGAAACCCAGAAGTCGGCTGGAACTGCCAGTAAACTGATACTTTACTCTGTGGTGTGGTGCTGGCGCTAAGTTTCAAAAATTATTTAAAAATTGTTAAAAGCCAGAACTTTTGCTAAAACATATCAGGAACTATAGAACTATTCTAGAACTATAAGATATCGTGCTTGAAATGGCTTTTTTGGAAATTGCGGTGCTACTGGAAGTTAGCACCTCATATTTTCAATCTGCCATTTTGTTAACTAATTCGGTGGAACCATTGATATAACCTATCAGGAACTGTAGAACTATTATCGGTGCCAATAGAACTATCGTTAAAACTTGCGGTGCTAAAAAATGAGGTGTCAACTTCACACCGGCATGATTAGCAAAGTAGTATAACTTATCCTTATGTAAAGATTGAAAGTAAATTCGGAATTATGGTCAACCTAACAGCAATTTTACTTGCGTACGCGCAAAACATCGCAAATTTTATTGAAGATAATCTTCAAACTTCATCGTTAGACGACGAAGAAAATATTTCATATGTTTTATCTTCATTTCCGTCAATTATCGTGTATTTTTTTAGTACCATCTTTTACACTTCTTGACAGCCATGCGTCATATGCATTAGTGAACCTCCGCTACCTCAGGATAACGTGTCGAATCAGCCGGAAGACAGTAATTCCCTAGGATCTATTTTCGCGAAGAAGGCAGTAAGTTTCGCTGCACCTTTCGCAGCATACCGAAGTACAGCCTACGTCAGCTCGTTAACGACTTTCGTTTTCCTCCCGCGCGCGGGTTACCGCATGCTCCCCCGGATTTCTTCTCAAGGCTCCCGTACGGCCGTGCTCGCCCCATGCGCACGACGCTCGCAGGCGACCGAAGGGTTTAACGTCGCGACGTGCGCTCGGACAAATCGGGGGACGTCCGCCGAGTCGAGCGCCGGAAATTCGGCGCCGTGGCCTAAGTCGCGAGCGCAACTACCACCGCCATCTCCACCTTCTCCTCCGCCGCTGCTACCATCACCGTCGTCGCGAGCGCCGTTCCCGCGCCGGTGCAACACGTACATGTATGCTCACGCACGTGTGCGTGAGCTTCCCGTACGCAGCAGCGGCGAGAGAGGCCCGCCGCCGGCACCGGTGAGCCGGCACTGGCGGCGGCAGCGGCGGCGGCAGTATGGGTGTAGGTGCGTGCTATCGACCGGGTATCCTGTGCCGCTGGACGGTGGCGGCGGTTGTGCCCCACCCTGCAGAGAGAGGAGTAGGGAGCAGCCCGAGAGCGAGCGAGCGAGCGAGAGACGTTTTCAAGCAGGCGAGAGCGCGCGTTGGACGAAGACGAGGAGCTCGATGGTGAGAGGGAGAGAGCGAGAGAGCGCGAGCGAGCGAGCGAGCGAGAGAGAGAAAGAGAGAGAGAGAGAGAGAGAGGAGAGAGAGAGATATCACAGTACGCAGAATGCCTCCTGCTTAGTGATAGCGTAGAGACTGTAGTGTTCACATCTCACACCACATACCACCATCAAAAATTCACATTTTCAACCGCGCGCGCTTCAAAGGAAAGTTCGATACATATATATGTATATATATATATGTATGTATATATGTATATATCCGCGTCACGTACGAATTAGTCGCTGTTCGACCACCACCGCACGCACATCGCACACGCACGTACTCCTGTGACAGATCATCCGACCGCACACAAACGTCTGTTGTATGTGTACAAATTATACATATGTACATTCGCCGCGCGTTCTTACACATACATACGCAGTCGGACGTAACGAGCGCGTATACACGCGTGCCAGCTCCCAAGATTGTACCTACGCGCGAACATACGTCTGTAGAGTTGCATACACGCGCACCGGCCAGCGAAGGGCGCGTCCGACTAGCAGGAAGAACAACCAGAGGAAGAAGAAGGAAGACAGGAGGAAGAATAGGAGTAGGTGCCGCCGAGTGACCACGAACGACTCCTCGGAGAGGAGGTACCGGTGCTCCTGTCCTCGCCCTTTCTCCCTCTCTCTCTCTCTCGCTCTCTCTCTCTCTCTCTCGCTCTCTCTCTCTCTCTCTCTCTCTCTCTCTCTCTCTCTCTCTCTCTCTCTCTCTCTCTCTCGCTCGTCGGCCGGCCGGCACCACCTGGTCATCGCCGGCCGGCCTGCTGCGTTTTCCTCCCCCGCAGTTATCACCGATAGGAATTACGTTGCTCCTCGCAGCCTCTTGTTTCCCCTGAGCCGCGCGCGTAGCTCCGGTTGCCAGTGGGATCTCAGTGAAGTGGTAGAGCTCGGTTTCTGGTGCGTCTCTCTCTCTCTCTCTCTCTCTCTCTCTCTCTCTCTCTCTCTCTCTCTCTCTCTCTCTCTCTCTCTCTCTCGCGTGCGCTCACACAGCCGTTGATCGATCTTCTCCGATCTCCTCCGATCTCTCTTCGTGAGAACGAGTCCTCGCGGCTTGTCCTCGTCATCTACGGGAGTTCCAGGAGAAGAGGGCGTTTCGTAAACGCGGGATGGTCTTCAAGCGGCGACTCGCATCGCCGGATAGGTACATGTCGAGTGTCTCGTCCTGTGCGTCCTGATGGATCTTGCAGGCAAGGCCCGGCATTTGGTTATCTTGCCAATTTGTGGGCTTTATCGCGTTGAAAAGCCGTCAGTGTGAGAAAACGCATCTCGAAGGGTCTTTGTCGCGAGATGTGCCTTGGAAAATCACGCGCTCTTCTTGCCAATTAGTACTCCCCATCCCGGGGGCGTCCTGCGAAACTACCCCCGGTGCTACATTGTTCGGCCGCCGCGAAGTCGGAGCTGAAACGTCACGGTGTGAGTCTGAAGCCCGAGATCGAAGCAGCGGGCGACAATCCGACGCTTTGATTTTCCCGTGATAATCCCACCGTGCTGATGTTTAACATGAGAGTCCCTGCGATGAATTGTTCGCACTGAAAGTCCGGTCGGAAAACTGCGCGCAATTCGGAATTTAAAGAGGAGTCCGGCGAGTCCTTCGCACTGACCAATGACGACGGGTTCAATTAAGCTCCGTTAAGCTCGCATCAAACTACCAACTCTTAGCGGCGACCAATCACAGCGAGCCAGGCGCTGATGGGCGGAAAAACACGTCGCACACGATATTCTGCGAAAATTTCTTGTTCATGTTGCGTATATTAGGCTGGCTCTACTAGTGAGTTTTAAGCCGTAGGAAATTGACTAATCGCAATTGGTTATTCTTCTCATATTCGACTGTGGTTGATCGTTCTCCTCAATACTTGTAGAGCTTATAAGCCTTATGGGTTTTCTACGATATCGTATACTTTGCGAGAATCCGAGCCTTGGAATCGAAAGGCGAGGCCGGCCGCAATCCAGTCGGCGTCTCACCGTGATTGATCCGCTAAGAGTCGCCGGTCGGCCCCCGCGAGAGTCCTCGGTAGTCCGATAGACCGGCTTGGGGCGCGTATGACTCGCCGGCACGGTTGGCTCTCGTCGCGCTCGGGCTGTATAATTGCATTTCAACGTGTGTGCGCGCTTCGAGCCCGTCAGGATAAAGTCCACTCGCTCGATATAGCACAGTCGTTGAACGCGAGTGTGTCCTAAGGGCGACGAGGGTTGCGTTTAGCGAGCACGCGCGCGCGCTTCGGGCTGCGGGTTTTCGTCCTCTCTCTTTGACGAGACCGCTCAGCTTTGGCGTCCCGAAAGAGGAGTAAGAGAACGGTCGGCCGAGTGCTCGGAGAAAGAGAGAGAGAGAGAGAGAGAGAGAATGTCACTCTTTTGAGATTTTCCCCCCGATGCCACGTACTCTCCTTCATCCCCTCTGTGCTCCTTTTACGTCGCGAGAAGTTGATACGAGCGCACAGAGGAAGACTGTTCACCTTGTCGCGATTTGAAAAAAGAAAAAAAGATAAAGAGATAGGACGCTCTTCTTTTATCACGATACTCTTAATTAACTTCCGCAAACTTGAAAATTATTTCTCGTCGGACACGCTTCACTCGTGATATCGCCTTGTGCGAGTCGCGCTGACAGAGAGAGACAGAGAGAAAGAGAGAGAGAGAGAGAGAGAGGAGGGAGGGAGAAGAGGAAGAGATAAATCGAGATTTCTTCCTCATCGAGTCTCGACGCGAATCGGCGCGTCGCGAGGTCGCCGGTTGCGGCTGAAGGTCACCGGTTCGCGTCGAAATTCTCACCCGGCCGGGCGATCACGCTCGAGCAGCGCTCGGCTTCGACTTCCACGAGCGCTGCCACGCGCTCCGTTTCTTGCCGGCTGACTTCGCTCGGCATTCGCGGAGGAGAGTGGTAATCAGCTGGTGCCGAGCGCGCGTTGCAGCCGTGAATTAGCGTGGCAACCGAGCTGGCGCGAGAGCACCAGCACCTACATTGCCGTCGGTGCACAGATCGCGAGGAGAAGGCGCGACCGGAAGTATTCCATTCGACGGGACGCATGCGGCAGTGTCTGAGCGATTTGAAGGAGCGAGACAGGTGAAGCTTTCGACGAGGGAAGACGACGAGAAGAGGAAGAGCGCGAGAAGAGAGTCGACGTGGAGGAGACACACGTGAGGAGCGACTAGGAAGGAAAGAGAGGAAAGGAGAGGTGTCTCTCGGCGGCCGCACGCGACCTTTGGCTCTCGGTCTACGCAAACGGAGGATATACCCCTCTAAGGACAACGTGATTGATATCGCGGAGGGATTCGCTATAGCGCGCGCGAATCAGGAAGCCGCCGCGGCAGCTCCGCGGAAACGACGAGCAAGTGCAGCAGCAGTGTCGCCGACCGGAAGTTTCAGCGCCGCTCGAAAGGGGAAAGGGTCAAAGGGCATCGAGTCATCCACGAGGACCTTACTACGACGACGACGACGACGACGGTGACGACTCTCCGTTCACGGCCGCGTTTCTTTCTTTCTTCGTCCCGCTCGCCCGTTCGTCTTCGCTCGGTCGTCGTCATTTTGTCGCGCCGGAAGCGTGCACTTGCTGCAGCGCTCGCGTCCGCTTCAGGGTCGTAACTTTTGATCCGTCTCGCGCGTGAAGGAAGAGCTTCTCTTTCTCTCGTCTAGTCTCGCTCTCTCGCTGTCGCGAGAGCGTGGTTGAGTCTCCGCATCAGCGAGAGCAGTCCTCGCTCCTGTCTTGACCTTCCTCCCGTTTGATCACTCTCTTTCTTGGCCCTCCTCCTCCTCCTCCTCCTCCTTCTCTTCCGCCTCGTCCTCTCTTCCTAGCTCCCCTCCGCTTTCCGTCCGTCTTCTTCTTCTTCGTCGTCTCCCTTTTGCTCCCGCTTTCGTTTGTCAGGGGCGTCGTCTCTTCTCGTCGTAGTCTTCGTCTTCGTTGCAGCGGACATGGGCGGATGTACTTCGAAGGATACCACGTCGGGCGACGAGTACGTATCCGTGAGAAAGTCTCTCTCTCTCTCTCCCCCCCCTCTCCCCCTCTATGTCTTTCGCATGATGTGAGAAGCGTACCTTTTTTTCTACCTCTTCGTTCCCCCCTCTATTCCCCGCATCATATTGTACATATTGGGCATATCATCATCGATACACTCGATATGTATGAAGTATATTCTTCATTTTGTCGCACTGTGCAGTGCGAACTGCTGACGCGGTTCAACCGGGATCTCGGAGATACAGTTGATTTTTTTTTTTTTACACTCCGAGCTGAGACACAGCGCGCTATGTGTTTGTTGTGCCGTCACAGCGCGAGCTGTCCCGATTGATCTCTCGTTCTTTTCTTTTTCCCCCCTCACTTTTCCCGACCTCTCCGTCTCGCTTGATCTAACGAAAAACTTGTGCCAGGCTGCTCCGTGTCTCGGGCTTATGACGGCCGGATGAGACTTTTACGACATATTCGGATGTGAGAGAGATAGCGCTTCGTTTCGTAGCGAACCGATCCGTCCGCCTGTCGGCTCTACCGCCTTCTATCTCCGCATGTTCACACGCACGTAGAGAGGATTTCGCATGTGCTGAGAGCTGTGCCTCTCTTCCGTCTCTGTCTCTCGTCCGGCTCGAATCGACGATTCGTCAGTGACGAGCGACAATCGGCGCGTACCTAATTGCTGCCTCTCACGACACGCGCGATGGGCGGCGTATGCGCGTCGCTGGGTATATGCGAGTCGGACGACACCAAGGTCGACGACGACGTGTACGTATCTCCGTACGATGTCCTCTTGACACTAGGATGCACTCCGAAAAACTGCGACAAAAGGTGCATTTGTCCCTTGAATTGTTGCGCGTCCGAGTATCCTCGCTCCTTGGATCAACATTCTCGTTGATCGTAAAAGATCGATCCAGCGTGAAACCGGAAGAGATCGTTCAGAAATTCGACTCAGGCTGGCCATTAAATAATTTTAGTCCAGAGTGTAGAAATTTTGTGTTATAATACATCTAAAAAAATTTATACGATCTCAGAATCTGCAAAATTGATTTAGATTCGATTTAACCGTTACTTTCTTTCTTGTATAATTCAAATCCGAAATATAAAAATCCCATATTAAGATAAGATCGGAAAGTTTGTACGTTTGATTAGCTTTAATTGCCAAAGATTAATCTCTCGTAGTCAAGAAAATTAATTTCATATAGCTGTGGTAACGAAATAATCTGAATCTGTGAAATGCGAAAATATTGCGTACAAGGAATTGTATGTACGGAAATTCTTACGTAATATTTGAATATTTCAATTTAATTTGGCTCGATTGATTTAAAAGTTCTTCCGAGAGAAAATGAAAGTGTCAATCGAACAGTGCATCCTAGAGTTAACAGGTAGACAAACGCACAGCACCGAAAGCCTTTGCACGAGGCACATGTGCAGCATCGAAAAAATAATTCTGTACCTTGGAAGAGCGAAAGGTTCGAGTCGCACTTCTTCGTTTACAAAAATCACAAAATTCTCCGATATCATTTTAATATCCTTTCGTCGCTGAAATAAAAAACGTAATTACCCGTCAACGTAACTGACGCGTTATTAGTACGTATCATTCTGTAAGTTACAAATTTGAAAAATTATACAATTGAGAACCGGAAAAGCGAATCACATTTGGTTCTCTCACCTAGAGATGGAAATGACTTAACCTTTTTTTTTTTTCTTTTGTAAATGACGATAAATCACCGGTAATTTTGGATTGTTCGGTAAAATGGTAATTTAAAAAAAAATTATAGAAACGAAAGAATTTTTATATAAAGCTCTAGAGGAAGGGGACTTCTACATAAGTAAAAGCTTCCGCTAACACACTAAAGGGAAAATTAAAAGTATTTTTATTATAATTTTCACAAAAAAAGAAAATTTAATGTGTGTCTGAACTTGCATTTTTATGGGAAGCAAGAAAGAAAAAAACGGAAACACATTTAACGCATTACATTAGAAATTATAAATTACTTTGTTTAAGTATGTAATAATGCAACTCCAACGGAAAAAAAAGTAAAACGTCATTCCATCTTTATTCTAGCTAATTAAATGTAAACTTGAACATAAAAATAGAATAGACTAATAGCACTGATATTTATCTGTTCTGTATAAATAATTGTATAAAAATAGTGGTTTAATAATGCCTATGGACGAAACTATAAGGAAAAAACGGGTTTTATAATATCACATAACACGATAAATCACAATTTTACCATAGTAAGTAATTTTTAAATCTGACGGTAATTTTCCATCTCTACTCTCGCCCATATATATGGTACAGAATTAAAACAAATATTCTATAATAAAGCAATGTTGCATCGCCGGAGAGAGCGTAAAAAAAGAAAAAGATCGGCAGAAACACTTGTCGCCGCAAGGAAAGATCATTCTAAGTTGAAACAATGACGACGATGATGAGAACAACGTCCTTAGTCAAGTTTAATCCTGACTGTTCGGATCAACACGGGGGGCAGATGTTCCCTCGAGTACCTCGCACTCGCAATTAAGTACCTCACGAACTTTTAATTAAGTACCTCACGAAAGAACGCAATTGCAGCTGGCTCTCTTGAAACACACGTTCCTGCGGGGTAGTGTGCCCTTTCGTTTAATGTTGTTCGTATCTTTGTGTATTCGCATCTTGAATGTTTTGCACACGTTTGCAGAGGGTTGGGAAAATTGCTCTTTAAATAATTCGTTATCCGTTGGAACGAGTAACTTGTTTTACTGTTATCCATTGTGAAAAATTTATTTATTTAATTAGGAGAATCATCTTTTTTTAGTGTAATAAATTAATAATCTAAATAAGGGAAATTGTAAGAAAAAAGCATGAAAAATTATTGAAATAAGGAAAGATGTAAGAAAACAAAATCTTTTATAGCACAAGGTTATAAATTCGAGACATTCGACTCTTAAAATGGCTGATAAAGAGAGATGATGATTCATATTATTATCGTTACTCAAGAAGCAACGAATCGTTAGAACTTCTGATACATTTTGCAATAAATTCTGGAAATTTCTACAATACATTTCTACCTGTTCCATCATATGTGTACAAGGTATAGTGATAAAAATAATATCTATTTGTTACTAAAATGAAAACCAACTGAAAATACAGTTGCACTACTGTTACTATTGTTGAAGAAAAAGAAGGAAAGAAACTCCATTACCAGACTGTTATTGAAAAATGTAACGTGCAATGACGATCAATGGCAATAATGTCACAAGTAACGCTTTACTTCCCAATCCTAGTTCTGCATACAAGGTGTTCCACAATTCTCACGGCCTCATATAATAATTCTAGCGAAGAGATACAAGCGATCGGGAAAAAGTGAGTTTCTTCGCAAACTTCGGGCGAGCAAATAGATAACAAAGTCATTTCCTTTAATTAACCTTCGATAAGTGAACTTTAATCCTTTGTGTGGCAGTGGTAAATATACTTACCTTTTTCTCTTTTATTTTCATGATATACTGTTAACAGTTTAATGAAAATAAGTATGATCCTACATTTTTCTGATGTGCTAATACTTGCTTTACATGTCTCCTATTTTTATATTTGATGTACATTTTTAATTATTTATAAATAAAGCTGAAAAAAGTGATTAAAGAAAGTTTAACTTCTTAGAACCTATTATGTAAAATTACAGTCTGAAAATTTTATATTGAATATTCTTCACGTGCTAAGATACAATATATATTTTTCCCAGAATTTTTCGTGCACTAGTTTTCTTATAAACTAATTATTTGGACGAATTTTGTAAATCTGACACGAAATTCGTAATTAACGATCTGAAAAATCTCTATATCGTGTACCTGATTTACATTTATTCAGACTTACACTAATTTATTCTTCTATAGGGCAGTCATATTGAATGTGTCATTTTATATCTTTAAAATCTGACTTTAGATTTGTAATCAGCAACCTACAAAACATAAAAATGCAAAATTTCACAGAAATTCGTCAAGTAAAAAAAAATGCCACACAAATGGGTTAATAGAATTTTAATACTACTTAACTGTACATATATTATATAAAGATATGTTGAAAATTGAAAAGTCGCCGTATAAATGATAATCTTCGAAAATTTATTTTTAAGTTTGTCCAGGCGACCTCCCGGTAAAGCGAAGACCGCGAGCTCTGGGACATCCTGTATAATAAACTTGTGTACAAGCTGAATTGAATTTCAAGATGAAAAGTAACTCCGAGTTATTCACCTGATCAATTTTTCATTCTTATTACAGTAAAAAGAGCAACAATATGGTGGACGCAGCTGTTTTGGACAAACTGGAGTCTGGCTTCGCCAAGCTGGCTGAATCCGACAGCAAGTCGCTGTTGAAGAAACATCTGACGAAGGAGATATTTGATCAGCTGAAGACACGCAAGACGTCGTTCGGCTCCACGTTGCTTGACGTGATCCAGTCCGGCCTGGAGAACCACGACTCCGGCGTGGGCATTTACGCACCCGACGCCGAGGCTTACACAATCTTTGCTGAACTTTTCGACCCGATTATCGATGACTACCACGGCGGCTTTAAAAAAACCGACAAGCATCCGCCCAAGGACTTCGGCGACGTTGACTCCTTCGGCAACCTTGATCCTACTGTAAGTATCAGCGACTTTCTTTGAACGTCGGTAAATCAGTGTATTAAAACGAAATAATTATTTATGAATTTAATTACTCAGCCTTGTGCTCTGTAACTGTATCAATGTCACCTTTTCGATATCTCTTTGTGAATGTAGGTTTGTTCACATCCTAGTTAGATCTAAGCATTTGGCTATCGTTTCGCTCTTCAGGTATGCTCTCTTGAGATTGTAATTCATCATACAGAGTGGCTTAAAAGTTAATTATCATTTCCAATTTCCTAGAGTTCTGATAGAGTCTGCAGAAAGAGTTCCAAATAAATATTGACTATAAACGAAATTATAGGACGTATAAATTTGCCACGGCTGTATTGAGTCTAGATTAATTTTCTTAATTTTTCAAGATTAGTTTTTTTATAATTGAGATTAATCAGATGTACAAATTTTATATTTTAATACGAGCTTTTCATATTGCAGATTTAGATTATGCAATTACTGGTTGAATAAAATATAAACTAATGTTCTCGATTATGAATGCTTTTGAATAAATAACCGACTTTTGGATCTCTCTCTCTCTCTCTCTCTCTCTCTCTCTCTCTCTCTCTCTCTCTCCTCTCTCTCTCTCTCCTCTCTCTCTCTCCTCTCTCTCTCTCCTCTCTCTCTCTCTCCTCTCTCTCTCCTCTCTCCTCTCTCTCTCTCCTCTCTCTCTCTCTCTCTCTCTCTCCTCTCTCTCTCCTCTCTCTCTCCTCTCTCTCTCTCCTCTCTCTCTCTCCTCTCTCTCTCTCTCTCTCTCTCTACACATATATATATATATAACTCTTGATGATATTAAATACTTCTGTGAATAAAGAATATCGTAATTATCACAGGATAACAATATTAATCATCGCCGTCTAAAGATGAATTTTTCTTGGTGTGTTATCGTTTTAATAATCTATCATTTTCCAGGGCGAATATATCGTCTCGACTCGAGTAAGATGCGGCCGCTCTTTAGACGGATATCCGTTCAACCCATGTCTGACCGAGGCGCAGTACAAGGAGATGGAAGAGAAGGTATCCAGCACGCTGTCCGGCTTGGGCGGCGAGCTGAAGGGTACCTTTTACCCACTCACCGGCATGAGCAAGGAAGTACAGCAAAAGCTGATTGACGACCACTTCCTCTTCAAGGAGGGTGATCGTTTCCTGCAGACTGCCAATGCCTGCCGCTTCTGGCCAACCGGGCGCGGAATTTTCCACAACGACGACAAGACCTTCTTGGTGTGGTGCAACGAAGAGGATCATCTCCGTATCATCTCCATGCAGATGGGCGGTGATCTCGGTCAGGTAATGAGAACACAGCTATCATCTTAATTCGGGTTTAGTTAATGTTTAAGGCTCCTGGTATCTTGTCGTCGGTCATCCTAGATATTGTAACATCAGGAGTCAGAGAATTCACAAATGTATGTCAAAATTCTTACGTTGAAATCAAAAGATATGCTCATAAAGATACTTGCGATGACTTGAGTAGACTTGTAAAATACTTTGGAGGTTTTCTCCTTGTATGAAAGATCAATAAATCACCATTATGCAACGTAAAACATCACGTTATGTAATGTTGCATAATCTATTTTTTAAGTACCTAATTTTGCCAAGTTATTTAATCGTTCTTGCTATTTAGCTAAGGCGAAATACGAGATTGTCGAAATGTCCATTCATTATTTTACAAATCTTTGCCGAATCGTTTATGTCATTTTATCGATACATCTTTTTATCTCAATGTGCCTTATAAAATTTCTCATGTATCTATTCCCTCATATCTGAAGTCGTCATCTGAAGGTGCAATTTGCTGTGGACACTTCAAAATATTTTATCCACACGATAATGTCATTGATTCGCGCATATAAAAGGACATTTCGAAACGATACGAGGCGTCCAATAGGTTGCACCTTTTGCGAGCTATCGCGACGAAACGGGAGCCTCATTAATTAATCATCCGCTGACCTTCCTATGTGTTTCCACCAGGTATACCGTCGTCTGGTGACTGCCGTGAACGAGATAGAGAAACGGCTGCCATTTTCCCACAACGATCGCTTCGGCTTCCTCACGTTCTGCCCGACGAATTTGGGCACGACAGTCCGTGCATCCGTGCACATCAAAGTGCCGAAGCTCGCTGCCAACAAGGCCAAGCTCGAAGAGGTCGCGGCCAAGTACAATCTCCAGGTGCGCGGCACTCGCGGTGAGCACACTGAGGCCGAGGGCGGAATCTACGACATCTCCAACAAGCGGCGCCTCGGTCTCACCGAGTACCAGGCTGTGAAAGAGATGAACGACGGTATCGCTGAGCTCATCAAGCTCGAGGCCAGCCTCTAAGCAACACCATGTCGCCCGTCCCCAATCCACTACCTCCCTTGAAAATCCCCTCTGCTCCCTCCTTCGTCCCCGACATGTATTATTATTCGTTTCCTAAAAACAGAAAAAAAGCATTAGCCTCGTCGTCTCGGACGTCACATGTCTGTCTATTTGTGTGTGTGTGAGAGAGAGAGAGAGAGTGTGTGTGACGTCATGTTCGAAACATACGCCCTCCCTAGAACCGCGCGCGAAAATAACTGAAGACTGTTCGGGTCTTTCAGGCGTGAGAGAAAGGAGAGAAAGTAGTTTGTTATTATCGCACTGTATCTTTGAATAATTTTTTTTATCAGTTTCGTTCTGTTCGTTTTTTTACTATTCTTTTTCTTCGTTTTTTGTTTCCCTTCCCCTTCTCTTTTTCCCTCGGTAATTCTTACGAACACGTTTCCAGGGGTAAAAATGTGTTCCTTCGCTCTCGTTTCGTTTTCTCTTTTCTTTCCCTTCTTACGTCTTATGTCGTTATGCGTTTACCCACGTTAGTTAGTCGGAAAGAATAGTCGTACGTTCAACATGTGTAGTGCTCTAACACTTTAGTCCTCACGAAATTCGTCGCGCTTGTCTATTAGATGAGAGATTATAAAGAGAGAGAGAGAGAGAGAGAGAGAGAGAGAGAGAGAGAGAGAGAGAGAGAGAGAGAGAGAACACGGAGGACTAACAAAGTCGTTACTCGAACGGTTCATTTGCGACGATGACGATTACTACCACAACTACCAGGTCTATTACGATGACGATAACAACGACGAAAGAAATGAAGAAGAAGAACAGAAGAAGACGGTCGTTGATCGAGAGGATTGCGAGGCAGAGCAGGCGGATTCGTAGCTTGCGATCTTTTTACGGAACCGAGCGGGGGTCGAGAGCGCGGTTTTTCGGCGCTCGACGGCGGTTTTCTAGTCCGGTGAGAACGGTGTGTGGAGAGCAACGATTCAGCATTTTTTCATTCTCTTTTTTACTGTGTGACGAGAGGCCATGAGAGAGGAACATCTGCGACGGATATAATACGACGCGCACTACTACTACTACTATTACACACGCAGAAAAAAACGTTCAAGGCAGAGTTTAAAAGCTACTGCGACGATATATTAGAGACAGCATGTACCACAGCCGGTTCGACAAACCAAATGTACGAGAAAATACAAGTATCGAGACACGAATAAAAAGACATACACACATTATGTATATCGTAGCCTCTGCGACTCATTTCGCCCTGCCCGATTTATTCTGTTGGAGATCATTCAGTTCGAATTCATGTTGCGCTACGAAAAAGCACGCTCTATATGCGACCGGGATTTTATAAGATTGCCGCGAATACTTCATCCGTGTGAATCGATGACAGACGTAAAATAGAAAAAAATTTGTATTCTGAATTTTAAATAATGCTGCTCGAATGAGAACCTTCAACAATATTGAGCATTAATGAATTGAAATTTGAGTTGACTAAAATGATGAAAATTTAATATCGAGAAAATTGTGATTACATCTCTCTCCAATGATTGGTTTTAGACCTTTTTGACTATTTTGATTTGATTGATTATATGTTGGTTGGTAATTTCATCGATTAAATTATTCACAATTATAAATATGAAAATTGATTAAATTTGATTACAGATTTGCTTATTGTTTACCCAATTATGATTCTTATCGACTAATACTAAACTCTAACCTTTGAAAACACCGGCAGTTCACAGCGAATTTTTGTTCTGAGCGCACATATATGCCATAAATTACGGTGAATGTCTCACGCTGAGCCCAAAATCGTTTTTTAATTAGTTTACACAAGAGATTCATTTTGGATGCAGAATACGTTGCAAGATTTGTCAACGAAAAATGTTGCATCTTTCAACCAGCTGTATATACTTCACAAATTTGCCGTCTTCACGTCTTATTTGACAACAAAAAGAAAAATCTGTCAATATATTAGGCCATTAAGTATGAAATGTCTGATTTCGAATTAAAAGTTTGGTTTATTGTATCTCAAACTAGAAATAATACCATTAATCAAAGTATGCGCTTAAATTATCGATAGTTTTGCCATCTCAATAGTAACTTATTTATGCCAGCAATGAAGAAGCCTGAAGAGCGGATGACGATGAAATCGCGGAAGGTGTTTACCACAACTTGTTGAGAATTGAATATTTTCCCTTGCAAGAAGTGGCCCAGTGCCTAGAAGAAGTCGTAGTCAGTTAGTGCAAGTTCTGACAAATACGGTAGATGACGGAGTTTCCAAGTCTAGCTTCTGTTGTTTGAGCAATGTTGTTTATGCAACATACGGTCGTGCGTTGTCTTGCAAGAAGATTGTCTCTATTGATCAACCTCGGCTGATTAATCGCAAGCATGCTCATCACTTCGTCCAGTTACAGTAGACATCCGCTGTAATCGATTCAATAAGTTTTATGAAGTTGTAGTGGATAATACCAGCGCTGGACCATCAAACAGACACCATTAGCCTTCTTTTGCGAATATTCGGTTTCGGACTATGTTTCAGCACTTCATCTATATGCAACAATTGCGCCGAACGTTTGCGATTGTCGAAAAGAATCTATTTTTCATCACACGGAGCAATACGATGTAAAAATGATTCGCCTTTATATCGTGATAATAAAGAAAAGCAAGTTTCGAGACGATTTCTCTTCTGATGCTCGTTTAATTCATGCGGAACCTATCTATCCACCTTCCTTACTTTGCCGATTTGTTTAAAATGATTCAATATTATTGAAATAATAACGTTAAATCTTGCTGCTAATTCACACGTAGTTTGGGACGTATCCACTTCCACTACAACTTCCAACTCATCATTATTCACCTTGGTCTCGGATCGCCTACGTGGCTCATTTCCAAGATTAAAATCGCCAGAACGAAACTTCTCAAATCATCGATGTACTATGCGTTCACTAGTCATATCTTCGCCAAACACTTCGTTGATATTTCGAGTTGTCTGCGCTGCATTGGTTCCACGACAGAACTCGTATTCGAAAATAACACGAACTTTTGACTTATCCATGGTTACATAAAAATTGCTATAACAAAAACAACTCGAAAGATAATTACGACCCAAAACATGAATTTGAAAAGTGATGATGTACCTACGAAAAAAAAACCAAGAACTGTAAAAGTGAAATGTCCGAAATATCGACTGTCGAACTTAGTACTTAAGGAAATCGGACATTTAACGACCTTTTATTAGATGTACAACTTTGCTTCCGCCGTTTTTTTTTTCCGAAATTCGAGGCTTTATTGTAAAAAACTGGTTATATATTTATGATTCAAAGTATTGTCCATCGCTGGCCACTACTTTCTCCCATCTTTCGAGCAGCGTACGAATCCCGCGTTGAAAAAACTGGTCATCTTTTGAAGCGATCCACGAATCGATCCAATTTTTTACTTCTTCATAAGACCGGAAGTGCTGGTCAACCAGGCCGTGTGCCATTGATCGAAACAAGTGATAGTCAGAGGGAGCAACGTCTGGAGAATACGGCGGGTGGGGTAGGACTTCCCATTTCAACGTTTCCAAGTATGTCTTGACCACTTTCGCAACATGGGGTCGAGCATTATCATGCTGCAAAATCACTTTATCGTGTCTCTCGTTGTATTACAGTCGTTTGTCTTTCAATGCTCGACTCAAACGCATTAATTGCGTTCGATAACGATCGCCTGTGATTGTTTCAGTCAGCTTTAACAGCTCATGATACACTACTCTGAGCTGGTCCCACCAAATACAGAACATAACCTTGGAGCCGTGAATATTCGGTTTGGCCGTCGACGTGGAAGCATGGCACGGGAGATGCCCATGATTTTCTGCGCTTGGGGTTATCGTAATGGACCCATTTTTCGTCCACAGTCACAATGCGATGCAGAAATCCCTTCCGTCTTTGCTTTTCAAGCAACTGTTCACAAGCAAACAAACGCCGTTCATTCTCTCGGTTTCAACTCGTACGGCACCCAATTTCTTTGCTCCTGAATCATTCCCATGTCTTTGAGGCGTTTTGAAATTGCTTGTTGAGTCACTCCCAATGATCGTGCCAATTCTTCTTGACTTTGACATGAGTCTTCATTAAGTATTGTCTCCAATTCTGCATCTTAGAAAACCTTCTCTCTTCCACCGCTATGCCGGTCTTCGACGTGAAAATCACCGTTCTTGAAGCGTTGAAACCACTCACGACACGTTCTTTCACTAATAGCGGCCTCACCATAAGTATTTGAGAGCATTCGATGAGTCGCAGCCGCAGATTTCTTCATATTGAAGCAGAAAATTAAAACCTCCCGCAAATGACGAGAATTTGGCTCGTAAACTGACATTTTCAATTGAGAATAACTTTATGATGCAGACACAAATCGACTAATGTTTCTATGGGGTTATGTTGACAGATGCCCAAGTTTATTGCATGACGTTTATGATCTATTTATTTCGACCACTACTTACTGTTAAAGCCATCTATAGGAAAACGGCGGAAGCAAAGTTGTACACCTAATATATGTATATGTATTGCGTAAAACACATATATTAGATGTGTGAATTAATTCGGTCCGTTTTTTCTTCCAAAAAAATACTTTAGTATGAAAAAACATGAAAAAGTACACTAATCAAAATATTTGCCATCGCTTGCTATTATTTTTTCCCATCTGTCTGGCAGTTGTTGCATTCCGTGACGGAAAAACGACTCGTCCTTCAAAGCGATCTATTCATTGAGCCATTTCTCTATTTCTTCATAATTGTTGAAGCGCTGGTCCGAAAGCCCGTGTGCCATCGATCTGAACAAGTGATAATCGGATGGAGCAATGTCTGGTGAATACGGCGGATGAGGTAAAACGTCCTAGCCAAGTGCTTCCAAGGTGGCCTTCACAATCTTTCCAACATATGGCCGAGTGTTATCGTGCTGGAAGATCACTTTATCTCTTTGCATATTCCGGCCACTTATTCTTCAATGCGTTGTTTAAACGGATCAATTGTTATTAGTAAAGTTCGGCAATAATGATTTGGCTCTGTTTTAATAGTTTATAATATACTACACCCTTCTGGCCTCACTATATACAGAGCATTACTTTCTTGCCGTGAATATATTCCGCTTTGGTATCGATGTGGATGGTTGTTCTGGGTCGCCAATGGATTTCCTTCGTTTGGGATTATCGAAATATATCCACTTTTCGTCTCCAGTCACAATACGATGCAAAAAACCTTTTCTTTTTTGCCTGGCAAGCAAGATTTCAGACATGGCTTTTCGCTTCTCGATGTCTCTTTTTTCAATTCTTTCGTATGGCCAGGGTTGGGAAGTAACGCGTTACTTGTAACGCCGTTACTGATATCGTTACTTTTTTGAGTAACGATTAGGTAACGCCGTTACTTTTTGGTGTCAGTAACAAAAAAGTAACGGCGATACATTTTTTTTGTAACGAGTAACAAAACGTCCGTTACTTTAATCGTTACTTTTTAATTTTTATAAAATTAAACTTAATTGTATTTAATTTCTATGCATTTTTTGTTTTATGCTGAATTTAATGAGAATCAATAAAGATGGACTCACATATTGTCATCCATTGGCCGTAGCTATACAGAAAGGTTTAAAAGAAAGGTAAGTTGGTGTAATTTGGTTAATACATATGTTCATCAAACAACATTCATCTGATCAAAAAGAAAAATCAATATGTTTATATTTAATTTTATTGATTTAACTTTAGGTTTTGTACTACACTCGAAAAAGAATTGATAATTGCCAGCTGTTTGCATCCCAAATTGAGTTGGTTAGCTGAAGATAAGAAAACTTGCGCAAACGTATTTAGAAGATTTATAAGGAATTCCTTCAATTAAAAATTTTTTGTTGTCTGATAAGCACAATAATAACGATGACTTTTTAAATTTTAAATAGCAAACATCAAATGAGAAATCTGCCTATGATTAATGGCAAAGATTTTTAAAGTCAACAGGCACTAATGTCCAAATATTAAATTCATATCCACTAATTAAGAAACTATTCATTAAGTACAATACTTAATAACATAAAATAATAAAAATATTTAAATATATATGTATATATATATATTTCTAATCGTCTTATGTCCGATTTATATCTTGTCTTAGCACCTTTCTTATAATCCTGAATTTACAACAAAAAAAAGTAACGGAAAGTAACGAAATAAAATATCGTTACTTTCAAGTAACGGTAACGCGTTATTTTTTAAGATCAGTAACGAGTAACGGTAACGAGTTACTTTTTACCGAAAGTAATGGTAACGGTAACAAGTTACTTTTAAAAAGTAACTTTCCCAACCCTGCGTATGGCACCCATTTTTCTTGTTTGTAAATCTTTCCCATGGTTGTCAAACGCACAGAAATTGTTGGTCGATCAACATTCAACAATTGCGCGAGCTCATGTTGCGATTGACACGGATCTTCATCGATTAGTGCCTGCAATTCCTCGTCCTCGAACTTCTTCGGCTGACCTGGACAAGATTTGTCATGGACACTGAAATCATCACTTTTGAAACGTCGAAACCATTCTCTGCATGATTTATCGGTGGGAGCACTTTCACCATAAGCTTCTACGAGCATTCGATGAGCTTCAGCAGCTGTTTTCTTCAAATGAAAAAAGAGAATGAGAACTTCCCGGAAATGATGCTTTTTTGGCTCGAATTTCGACATTTTCGAGTCAGATAAACACGATGTTATTGTTACAAACCCAAACGTTTATCAACTGAATATTATTGCCAGATATCAAAACTAAAAAATAAAGCCTTTTGCAGACATTAGAGGTTAGAAAATTACATAGTACAGCAATTGACCGCCAGATGAACCGAATTAATTCACACACCTAATACATGGGTGCACATACGCTATAAAATATACAATTCTCTTGCATAATAAATCTCTCTTATATTAATATTTATATAACATGTAGGCTCTTGTCAGGATGAGCAAGTATACACTTTGAGCTTCGTAAAACGGTTTCTTTATTGTTTTCGCCCGCCTCGCAGCTCTTCTTCTCAATCTCTTTTCCTTCACTGCTCCACGCATGCCCGCGTGCCACGCCTTTTTACTTTTTTCACAGCGCCACGCATGCACGCACGCTCGCTCGGTAACGCGGGAAAACAAAAAAAACATCTCCGAACTACTGTTCGCCTACAAACATAATATATTTATACATTTTGACACACATGAGTCGTAATTCGTTTCTGGTAACATCTTGGGAAGATTGTATAGCGTTCTATATTATTTAGTCATTGGCTGACCGGACGGTCTGTCTATATTCGGAAGACAGCTCAAACACGCAAGAAGATAACAAAAGAAACAAGATATAAAGATATAAGATACATAAGATAATAGTCACGTTTCCGTTAAGATCGCCAATTAATATTTTGCGATTTGGGCAGACGGGGAAAGTAAAGTAATTTTTAGACAATAGAGAGCTTCGCGAGATCGAACTTACCGAATACAAAAGTCTCGATCACCCCTCTGCGATTGTAAACTTTGTGCTAGTTATCATTACATAAACGTATTAAAAAAATATAGTAAAATACTTTAAAACAACATATATACCGTATAAAGTGAGTATGTATAGAAACTATTAACGTTGAAGAAGTATTTAAGTTCTTAGTTACAATATTGGTTAATCCTACAGTTAAGACTCTTGATTCCTTGCTGCGGAACTTCTGATCGAAGACATCATAAGCGAGAAACATATACTCAAAATTCTTGCGTATTATTTCAAGATAAGAAAGATACTTGTATGAAGAAATACTTCAGGTCGCTAGAGCATACTTGTAAAACGTTCCGAACATTATGTTTCTTCTTTGATAATTAATCAACAAGCATAAAATGACTAATATATGGTTGGTCATACGAAATGATTGCGTGTGCGCATAATTAGGTCCCATATTACATTTTATAGCGTCGATCGACTATCAAAGCGTATAGCGTTTGATGTATTTTATAAATATGCTTTTGGAATCTGAAATATTTTTCCACACGCATATATAAATATCTTTTGAGATACTTATTTTATTTAAGATTTTTATTTTATTTATAAATGTGATACGGAAGAATTTCTCGCCTCTGATGTCACTGTCCAATATGGCCACGGCGAGAATATGTAGGGGCCTCAATGATTAGTAAAATTCTTGAATAGGCGCATTATCACATAGTTAATCGTATGACGTATTTAAATATCTGCTTTTTAAATGATTAAACACGCTTATCGCATAGCATACTTAAATATTTTTTTTTATAGTGCTTTTAAAGGCGCTTAAACTTGCGAATGTTCAATAGGATTCCCTGATATCAAAAGACACAAACTTCGACGGTAAGCTAGCAATCTGCATTAAACCCACTGCGATTCTCAAAATACATAAAGTCCTGAAAGAGAAAACGAAGATATTAAGATGATATTAGGATAGAGATTATTTAAAAAGCTAAAAATTAACATTGTTTAAAGAATCAAAAATTATTAAAGAATACTTAAAAAATTAATTGTAGTTAAAGAGATCAGAATGTTTCAGAGTCTTGGTTAATATTCATGCGTTGACGTGATACTTACTAATAAAAAACATGCTCCCAATAATACGGCTTTTATCTTCACGTCAAGGTCTTGCGGGAACTGTACGCCAAACTGATCGCAGTCTGTAAAGATCTCTCGACCGAAGCCGCTCCAGTGTTTCTGAATAACGCCGACATTGTGTTTTTCGTCCAAAGATTTCACCTGTAAAATATTCAGCGAATGACTCGTATTATCTTAATCCTTTATTACCCTGTTTCCTCCTTACTCTTAAAAATATTGACATAACAGGAAAACATCAAGTATTGACTAGACTATGGGATATACAGGGTGTCCCATTTAACCTGACAAATCGTAATATCTGGAAAACTACATGTCAGATAAAAAAAAGTGGGTAATGAAATTTGTTCATCTCGAAGGGGGACATCCAATGATATCAAACTCGACCTCCCACCCCACTCCCGGGGGGTGAGGGTGGGGGACAACTTTGAAATCTTAAATGGGAACCCTCATTTTTTATTGCAGATTCGGATTCTACGCCACAAAATACGTAAGTTTCGTCTGAAACTTTTTTTTGATTCGTGATAGATGGCGCTGTAATCGCAAAAAATTAAATTTTCTGCAATTCTCCAGAAATGATCATTGGATTGAAAAATAAAAAAATACCTGTTCAATATTTTTAAAAATATTTTTAAAAAACATAATAACAGTTATTCCCCCATCCCCTCGGGGTAGGGTGGGTGGTAACGTTCAAATCTCAAATGAGAACCCACATTTTTCATTGCAGAATTAGATTTTACGTGAAGTTTTTATGGAAACAATTTTTTTCATTCGTGATAGATAGCGTTGAATTTTTCCGAGAAACTACTTTTAGCGTTACCTAGGAACAACGACGAGGACGTAGTAGCTTTCTGTTCCCTTCGGGGTGCTTGTTTTAGGTGAGTCCACTCGCCTCTCACCATCGGGGGACTCACCTAAAACAAGCACCCCGATGGTAAGAGGCGAGGGGACTCATCTAAAACAAGCATCCCGATGGTGAGAGGCGAGGGGACTCACCTAAAACAAGCACCCCGATGGTGAGAGGTGAGGGGACTCACCTAAAACAAGCACCCCGAAGGGAACAGAAAGCTACTACGTCCTCGTGGTTATTCCTGAGTAACGCTAAAAGTAGTTTCTCGGAAAAATTCAACGCTATCTATCACGAATGAAAAAAATTGTTTCCATAAAAACTTCACGTAAAATCTAATTCTGCAATGAAAAATATGGGTTCTCATTTGAGATTTGAATGTTACCACCCACCCTACCCCGAGGGGATGAGGGGAATAACTGTTATTATGTTTTTTAAAAATATTTTTAAAAATATTGAACAGATATTTTTTTATTTTTTAATCCAATGATCATTTCTGGAGAATTGCAGAAAATTTAATTTTTTGCGATTACAGCGCCATCTATCACGAATCAAAAAAAAGTTTCGGACGAAACTTACGTATTTTGTGGCGTAGAATCCGAATCTGCAATAAAAAATGGGGGTTCCCATTTAAGATTTCAAAGTTGTCCCCCACCCTCACCCTCCGGGAGTGGGGTGGGAGGTCGAGTTTGATATCATTAGATGTCCCCCTTCGAGACGAACAAATTTCATTACCCACTTTTTTTTATCCGACATGTAGTTTTCCAGATATTACGATTTGTCAGGTGGGACACCTTGTATATGGTACATACAGGATGTATAAAAAGTATCGGGACAGTGAAATATCACAAAAACTAAGCATTTTAGAAAAAAAATGTTTCAAATAAAGATTGTAGGGTTTGTATTTACTGTATTTATGAGTTTGACCTTGGGTGGCGTCATCAAAGTCCTGACTTGTCCTGATAAGGTCATCTTGAATTTTTTAAATGGGACCCGCTATTTTTTATTGCATATTCTGGTAGCCCTTCTTCAGATCTTTCCAAAGCGCTATAATTTTTTCAACTTTGAGTAAGCTGTTTCGAAGTTATCGAGCTTTTTATGATAAGATGCCCAGCCAGCAGCTGGAGCAATTTTGTAATTTGTATTTCAAACACATGTAATATTAAAAAAAGTAATACTAATGTACTAAATTTATAACAGCATTAAAATTCACCTTCGAATCATTTCAAATCAATTGCAATGAATTTGACTTGAAATAGAACACATTACTTGTACATGATACGCGTTGTTTCATACGGAAAAGATAAGTGATTTTTCTTACTGATTTTTCTTTCTTTAATTGAATTATCGATTTTGTTATCTAATTAATACAAATTTCTGTTTATTGGATAAATCTTTTTGTTTCCTAACTTATTCGTTTCCTAACTTATTCGTTAGACTTTACTTTTTCTTTTAGAGATTAACATTAATCTCAAACGCTTTTATAAGGTCTTGGATGGCTGGATACTTCTTTGATCTTGCCTTGGCTGGCTGGACATCTTATCATAAAAAGCTTGATAATTTCGAAACGGCTTACTCAAAGTAGAAAAAATTATAGTACTTTGGAAAGATCTGAAGAAGAGCTACAAGAATATGCAATAAAAAATAGGAAGTCCCATTAAAAAAATTCAAGGTGACCTTGTCCTGATCTTGGCGATGCCACCCAAGGTCAAACTCATAATGTCAGTAAATAGATCTTTTGAAACTTTACAATATATAGGATAGGCCAAATTTCAAACGTAACAGGTCGAATATCTCGAAAACTAGATGATATCGAGATTCGAATTTTTTATTGCATTGTTTCAATACATTTTGATAAAAAAAAATAATTTTGTGGAAGCGTCAAGATATTAGGTCTGTGCATAAGTTCCTGGGGTTTTTTTGGCTACTTAGTTTATGTATTAGGTGTACAAATGAATAATCCAAATTATTTTAAGCAGTTATGAAATCAATTTTAAATTTAATAGATTTTCCCGCTCTTTTGTGATTATGCAATGTTGACAAACAGCTATTAAAAAGAACATATAGTTTGGTGAAAGGCCTAACATAACCTTCAAAAGTATTCAGTTCAGTACAGTCGAAAATGGCAACAGATAAGGTACATATCCGACACTGCATTCTTTACGAATTCCAACAAGGAAAAAATGCTGCAAGAGCGTGCGAATCGATTTGTTCCTTTCTCGGAGAAGGTGTTGTATCGTACGATGTGTGCGCATTTTGGTTTAAACGGTTTAAAAGCGGTAATTTCAGTCTAATCGACAAACAACGCCCTGGAGGCCCTCCGAAGTGTGATAATGATGATTTGGAACAACTGCTCACTGAGAATTCGGCACAAACACAAAAAGAGCTTGCAGAACAGTTGAGAGTAACGCAGCAAACGATTTCCAAACGCCTACATGAGGTGGGAAAGATCCAGAAAGAAGGATGGGTTCCGCATGAACTCACTGAAACCAACAAAAATCAACGAGTGGCAGCGTGTTTTTCTCTCCTCAATAAGCAGCGTCAAAAGTCTTTCTTGTGGAAAATCGTTACGGGCGATGAGAAATGGATACTCTATGACAATCCGAAACGCAGAAAGTCATGGGTAAATCCCGGCGAATCATCAAAATCGGTTGCAAAACCCAATCGCTTCGGAAAGAAGGTTCTTCTCTGCATTTGGTGGGATATCAAGGGCGTGCTTTATTATGAGTTGTTGGAACCGGGTGAAATAGTCATTGCGGACTGCTACCAACGTCAATTAATCTGCTTGAGTCAAGAATTAGAACGAAAACGCCCGTATAGTGGCAAAGGAGAACGTCCAGTGAAATTGTTGCATGACAACGCCAGGCCACACATTGCTTCCAATACAAAAGACACCATAATGAATCTTGGCTGGGACGTCTTGCAGCACGGCCGGCGTATTCACCAGACATTGCTCCATCCGATTATCACTTGTTCCGATCGATGCAACACGCCTTGTCCGATATGCACTTCCAATCAGTGGATGAGATCCGAAGATGGCTTGACGACTTTATCGTGTCCAAAGACGTAACATTTCTCCGAGATGGAATTCATCAGCTGCCTGAAAGATGGCTTAAAGTTATAGAAAGCAACGGCGAATAATTTGATTGAATAATTTAATTTACTTTCTTTTAAAATAAACCTTGAATGTAGCTGCAAACATTGGATTATTCATTTGTACACCTAATAAATTGAAAATTTATTTAAATAAATATGAACTGTTATATGTAAGCTTGAATTCAGGTTAACCAACAACACTAATATAAAACATAATCTAGTTGAAAAGTGTTCCGAATTGGAAAATCATATCGGCGGATCTGTGTGCTCATTAACATCGTCCAGAGGATTCTCACGGAGCGTGTGCTGGAGGCTGGTAACATCGAGTCACCGCTCGGGCAAATCACCCATGTTTACAAGCAAATTATTTGCTCGATCTTTGTCTTGCCGATTGGTATTGTCTCGGCGCGTTACACTATATCATTGTGTCGGTGACAATAACACTCTTTCCATCAGAAGAAACTTGCGACAGTCTAATGTCTCGTGACTAACGGCAAAACAATGTATTTACCGCCAAGATCTTTGTGTCAGCCAAACAACGATTTGTACAAATCTGCCAATCGGCTTGAGCCGCATCAGAGATATAAAATTATAAATATCACAGTCGATATCGTGATGATAGAGTTCAGTAGAATTCAGCTTTCTAACTCAATTCTCTCGAGTTCCGCTCGGCTACCGTCGAATCTCTACAATGCGTCGCCCCGGCGCATGATTACTTTCGCCGTCTTGTTATTGATATGCGACTTCATTGTCTGCGATCTGCAAGCTGCTGTACCGGGTCAAAGCACAATAAAACGCATCGGAATCGGAGACTCGAACAAGTTATTGCCCAGAGCACCGATCGGTCCTCTCCTTTGGCTGACTCCCGTCGGCTCCAGCCGCACTCGCTCTCGCGCCCAAGATCTGGGTGATCCCGGCGTTCAACGGGTTAACGATTCGGATTCAACCCGCAACAAAAAGTTTGTATATTCATATGACAGCGCTATTCAAATATAATCCCAGGAATTTATGCACAGATTTAATAAAATAAAAATCAAAATTTTTTTAAACAGAACTAATTGATCACCTATGTTTGTAGCACTTGTCATGATGAATTCAATGGCACATACCCAAGATGATTAGAGGTTAAATAGGGTAACTTAGGATATGATGGCCATCACCACTGCCCGGCACGAGAGGACACGGTGCAGCACACCCTGGCAGAATGCCAGGCGTGGGAAGGGCAGCGGCGTGTCCTCGTCCGGGCAGTGGGGTGCCAGGGGGAAGCCCTCTCGCTTCCGCACTTGCTAAAGGCAATGTGCGGGAGCGAGGAGATATGGGGAGCGGCGGCCTCCTTTTGTCGGGACGTCATGTCCCGCAAGGAGGCCGCCGAGTGGGAGCGCCGCCCACCCCGTCGCAAGGAGCAACGGAGGAGGCGGCGCTCCCCAGGGGAGGGGAGCGGACCTGAGGTGGCGCCAGCTGAGGACCGGCCTCCGATTCTTCGGAGGTGTCCTCGGTCGCCTCGGGCCCGTCTTCGACGAAGCGGGGGGAGTGGAGAGGAGGGTTAGATAACTCTCCACCCACAACGCGCGTCGGTGATAGAAGGGAGAAGAGGAGTGGGGCTTGGTTGGGGCCAGGCCTCACTCCCCTGCCCCCCTACATACCCAGTAAGGTAAGGGGGAAGGCGGGACGAGGAGGGGGGCGGCTGTCCCCTCTCCTATATTAAACCGGAAGGCCAACCCGGCCGGGGCACCGCGCCCGTGACTTCCAAAAGGGAGGGGCGCAGTACTTGGGCGTGGGGCTCCATGAGAGCCCTGGGGCCGGGGTGTCGGGGAGGGAATGCAGGCGTAGTTCCCCTGACTCTCCCCACTTCAGTCCGAGCGGTAGGCACCCCAGTGGGGTTTTAGCCGGTAGGAGTCCGGCATAACCCCCGCCCTTCCCAAAGGGGCGGGGGTATTCAAGATGGATTTCCCCACTGTTATAAAAAAAAAAAGGGTATGATGGCTATACGGAAAAAATGGCTATAAATTGTAATTTCCCCAATAATTGCAAAATAGTGTGTTTTTGTAGTCATTCTCAAAGATAATCGATATTTACAGTAGTTTATGTGCGTATATTACTCAAAATAATGATATTGTAAATATTATATCATGTTTTCATTTCCGACTGCCTTCAAAGTTTTTCATGTGTCCACTAAAAACTGCTATAACGTCGAATAAATTATAATTAAGTTGTCAGCATTAGATACACAACGAAGATATGTAAATTATATTGTAATTATTAATTTTTATTTTCGTTTTCATTATTTTTTTTATAAATACTATGACCATCTTCCCCTCATAGTTTGGATAAGATGACCCACTCTTTTCAGAGTAAGATGGCCAATGCTTATATTTTAATATTTTGATAATATAAAATTTCTATTAAATATTTTTCTTTAATTTCCATAGTATAACCTAACCTTAAACTTCAGTGAAGTAATGTGCCAAACACTATTAAAAAAAGCCAAATTAACATGTTTTTGCATTTAAAAACATTATGTATATATATAGGGTGTCTTATAACTAACCTGGCAGAGATCGTGGAGACATAGAGCGGGTTAAGACAAATATAAAAGTCCCATACCGTTTTGTGAGATTCGCAATAATTATTGAGTTATTAATGACAGAAATTAGAGGAATGAGCGCGCACCGAGACGTTATGGGAGGAGCATCTAGCCGCTCAGGCTAGAGAGCACTGCCCAGTCGACAAAGGAACTGTTGCCGGCGCGCGGCGAGAGGAAGGACGACGCGCCAATGTTTATGTCCTTACCTCGCCGCTCTTACATCCCGCCGCACCGCGTCTAAGCTCGCGCCGATATGGCCGCTGAATATTCGTGATTACAATTATGAGATTATTTTATGAGGTACCACAGATAGCTCATATTGAATTGTAAAGTTCAAGGTTCAAAAGTTCTTTGATCAAGGAAAACATCGAAAAGGAGAAAGCGATAGAGAGCGATGAGATCTACAGAGATTCTCATCGTTTTCTATCGCAATCTATCGTTTTGCTGCATCGGGTCCTAAAGAAATGATATCGCGTAAAGATAGAGTACGATGAACACTTTTCATCGTACTCTATTGTACTCTATCGTTAGGAGAATATTTAATTGTTAGAGTATGATAGAATTTGCGTAGAGACTCATCGTGTCCTATCGTTTTATTCAAGTCTACACGGAAAATATGTTTGGTTGAATGAACCCATTTTCTGACGAAATGAGAGAGAGAAAGAGAGAGAGAGAGAGAGAGAGAGAGAGAGAGAACTATTAAGAAATTTTGATTGAAAAAAGCACAATTTTGTTTAAGTTAACCATAAACCTTGATGAATTAGATTCAGTGTTAATATTTTCAGTTAATATTTCTCTGTATCGTTCATATTTCATTTGCAAGCTGTATCATGGACCAAACATTTTTACCATATATCATGCATAAATTGTTGTCTTATATCGTAATTCTTGTCAGTGGTATATTAATGACAGAAGGAACTGAAAGTTCTGTATCGTACAATTGCGAAAAGAGGACCATCGTTGTCAATGGTGCACCAACGATACTCGGCATAAAATTGATTCCTAGGTATAATCGCAATACAACGCAAATCCGAGTGTATTAATTTGACATGCATAAATGTATGATTGATTGACGCTTTCTTTACATGTTTCTTGTCGTCCTTGAAAATCTCGAAAACCTCTAGAAACCTATTTTTATCAAATTTGAAAATTTTAACATTGTCTTTACCTCCCAGGGCCGAACTATCACTTAAGTGGTGGTCTCCGTGATCAGTACTTTATTTACGATGAATATACGTATACAAAGTACTGATATAAAGTACTTTGATAGAAATATAAAGTATATTTTTATCGATTTTCTTCGGGGAATTTTGCATCTCAAAAGGCCCTCTAAAGGTTAATAACACAAGAAAGAAATAAACTTTATTAATAAATCTTCAATAAAAACAAAAAATCTTTAAAGGAAGAAGCGTTTTTCTCTTTAAAATATAAAACTCTATTAAAGTATGCAAAATGTTGTTCCCTTGCATCTATCGCTGAAAATCATTAAACATTCTTTATAATTCGTTCGTTAAAATTATTTAATACGCTTCGCGAATTCATTACATCATATTTTCCTTGATAGTTGAAGGATTAACATAGAAAATAACTGTAAAAAAGTTAAAGTCAACGTCTGATGTGTCCCGAAGTTTATTTGTAACTTTATTACTTCTTTGCTTAATTAAAATATTCTTTTTTTTCTTTTCTAAGTTCTCTGTTCTATTACTTGACCTCTAACCGCCTTGAACATGTGGTCATTGAATTCGTCGTGACTAGAGCTACAAATGTAGGTGCTCGAAAAATTAGAGTTTTATTTAAAAAAATAACTTGACTTTTATTTTATCTTGACGTCTCTATTCAAAATTAAAATATTTGTCTTTATCGAAATGTGTCTTCTTCGAAGCAATGCAACTTAAAAAGAAATATGCAGGGTCCCAAAAGTAACGGCCCTAATAACCCTAATAACCCTAATAACTCTTCAGTATTGAAGTTTCAAGGAAAATGATCTGAATAAAAGTTGTAAGGGATTTAAGTAAGCTACCTTATGATGACCTTCACTTCTATTTTCAAGTTTGAAAGTCAACTTGCATTTTTTAAATGGGAATCCTTATTTTTTATTACACTGTTTTTTTCTACTAGTTAATTTGAACAACTTTTGTCTAAAACATTTTTCCATTTGCCTAATATCAGGTGTAGTAAAAAGAAATCCATTATTTTTGCATGAAATTGAAGGCTTTAATTACCATAGTTAGAATGATCCGATTTAGGTCAAATATGCGCCGTTTTGTTCGATACTTGTTGCCATTTTGAAGGTAATTTCATTATGCCTCTCTTATAGAAGCCCT
This sequence comes from Harpegnathos saltator, assembly GCF_003227715.2. NCBI lineage: Eukaryota > Metazoa > Arthropoda > Insecta > Hymenoptera > Formicidae > Harpegnathos > Harpegnathos saltator. The sequence continues at coordinate 290,117 of NW_020229972.1, forward strand.
CGTCCCTATTGGCAAAAAATTGAGACAGTCGATTTTCACAAGCCTCTCTTGAAGCGAATTTTTCACCAGCAAAATTGTTCGCCATGGACAGGAACAGATGGTAATCACTTGGTGCCAGGTCCGGACTATAAGGTGGATGCATAAGAACCTCCCAACCAAGCTCCCGGAGCTTCTGGCGAGTCACTATCGATGTGTGTGGCCTGGCGTTGTCCTGATGGAATACAATTCCTCTCCTATTGGCCAAAGCTGGCCGCTTCTGGGCGATTGCTTTCTTCAGACGGTCCAATTGTTGACAGTACAGTTCCGAGTTAAGAGTTTTGCCGTAGGGGAGCAGCTCATAGTAGATATTTCCCTGCCAATCCCACCAAACACACAGCAAAACCTTCCTGGCCGTCAATCCTGGCTTGGCCACCGTTTCCGCCGGCTCACCGCGATTCGACCACGACCGTTTTCGTTTGACGTTGTCGTAAGTGATCCACTTTTCATCACCAGTGACCAACCGCTCCAGAAATGGATCGATTTTGTTGCGATTCAGCAGCGATTCGCAGATGGAAATTCGGTCCATGAGGTTTTTTTTCGTTAACTCGTGTGGCACCCATACATCGAGCTTCTTTTTGTATCCAACCTTATTCATATGGTTCCAAATGGTTTTTGTGCAATCTTTAGCTCTTGGGCAATCGAAACAGTGCTTACATGACGGTCGGACTCGACAATGTCCATGATTTTATCGATATTTTCGACAATTGGCCTTCCAGTGCGTGGTGCATCTTTGACATCGAAATTACCGGAACGGAATCGACGAAACCAAAATTGCGCGTGATTGGCTGTTACAGTATCAGGACCATAAACACTATTCACATTTTCAGCCGCCTGGCTTGCGTTTTCGCCTTTATCGAAGAAAAACTGTAAAATATAGCGTATTTTCTCTTTGCTAGTGTCCATCTTTGACGCGCGCTCAAACAAAACTGAGTCAACTAATCACAAAACTGTCAGAAAAGTTTTTTTAGTACGAAATCTCATCTTTCTAACGCCATCTAGTGGAACCCGATCGGACTTATACAACGCGAGATACAGATAACTAAAGCCATCTATTGGAAAAATAATGGATTTCTTTTTACTACACCTAATATTTTTGAGATATTTGAAGAAAAATTGGTAACTTTTTCAATATTTAACTTATGATATCTCACTAACTATTTGTCGGAAGAAAGTGGTACTAGACTTTCTTGCTTTATTTAATCTCAAGAATATATTGTTACAATAGCGCCTTGACTTTTGTTAACATACTGACTTTTGGAAATTTCAAAATCATCAAATTAACAAAAATCAGGGCGCTATTGTAATAATATATTCTTGAGACTAAATAAAGCAAGAAAGTCTAGTACCATTTTTTCTTCCAACAAATAGTTAGCGAGATATCGTAAGTTAAATATTGAAAAAGTTATCAAGTTTTCCTCAAATATCTAAAAAAATATTAGACAAATAAAAAAATGTTTTAGACAAAAGTTGTTCAAATTAACTAGTAGAGAAAACAGTGTAATAAAAAATAAGAATTTCCATTAAAAAACGCATGTTGACCTTCAAATTACCTTGAAAATAGAGGTCAAGGTCAAAGTCAAGGTTATCATAAGGTAGCTTACTTAAATCCCTATAACTTTTATTCAGATCATTTTCCTTGATACTTCAATATTGAAGAGTTATTAGGGTGGTCCGTTACTTTCAGGACACCCTGTGCATACAAAAGAAATATATACATGGTGCTAAATTTCAAACGTAACAGGTAAAATGTCTCGAAAACTATGAAAATATTAAAAAAAGCTAAAACACGTGTTCCATGATTTCGAATGGCAAAGAGAATGGCATTATCAGATTTTTATTTGGTGGACATTTTCAAGGTCAGTTGAAGGTCAACTTAATTTTTTTAAATAGAAAGCCCAATTTTTTATTATATATTCTTTTCCTACCAATTAATTTTAACAACTTTCGTCTGGAACATTTTTTATTTGCCTAATATTTTTTTAAATATTCAGGAAAAACTTGGTAACTTTTTCAACATTTAACTTACGATATCTCGCTAACTATTTGTCGAAAAAAAAATAGTATTAGACTTTTTTACTTTATTTACTATCAAGAATATATTACTATAATAGTGTTCTAATTTTTTAATTTAATTTTTTAATTTAATAATTTTGAAATTTCCAAAAGTCGATAAGTTAATAAAAGTTAGGGCACTATTATAGTAATATATTCTTGATAGTAAATAAAGTAAAAAAGACTAATACTATTTTTTCTTTCGACGAATAGTTAGCGAGATATCGTAAGTTAAATGTTGAAAAAGTTACCAAGTTTTCCTTATAATTATAAATATTTCAATAAATATTAGGCAAATAAAAAAATGTTTCAGACAAAAGTTGTTAAAATTAATTGGTAGAAAAAGAAGATATAATAAAAAATTGGGCTTTTTATTTAAAAAAATTAAGTTGACCTTCAACTGACCTTCAACTGACCTTCAACTGACCTTGAAAATGCCCTCCAAATAAAGCTGATAATGCCATTCTCTTTCCCCTTCGAAATCATGGAACACGTGTTTTAGCTTTTTTAATATCTTTCATAGTTTTTGAGATTTTTTACCTGTTACGTTTGAAATTTGACACCCTGTATAATAAATAAAAAAAAAATATATATATATATATGTGGGTGTGTGCGCGTAGCGTGTATGTGGGTGTATGAGTATGCGTAATGCGTGCGTACGTGCGCGTATGTGTAAAATCTGTTTGACAAAAGCATATCCGGCAAAACTCGATAAACAATTTATTATAATGACTTGAAATAAAATACACAGATTCTACTTGATTAGAACTGTGATGCTTTGTTATTAATAATTTATCCTAATTTATCATGATTCAGAATTCAGAAATGATAGAAAGAGCAAGAGCATCATTTATGAATCATATTTAAAAATATATTGAAGTTGGAGGGCATCACTTTGAACACCTCCTTAACTTTTTGTTAAATTTTTATGTTAAATTTTTATGTTAAAAGATATAAATGTTTGACTTTTGTGTTTCCCTCAACATATGTAATTTTCTATGTTCAAGATCATTTAAAACTCATATTGTCATAGGTCGCTAAACTCCTCTCGATATTGGCTATAAAAGTGTGCAAATAAAATCATGTAGTTTCATTTTAAAAAAATTGCTTTAACCTTTAGATCTTTGAAAAAATGACCTTGAAAGAAAAACTTTCACTGTCATTGTCTCATCTAATCCCATACAGCACAGAAAGTTGCAGTAACATTGAAACATTACATAGTGTAGTGCAATATTACAAAGACAGCTTTCCGATGCAAAATCCTATATCCTCCATCGGAAAGCTGTTTTCTCATTGAATATCGGACATCATATGTCGGATGCCTTGCCTGGTATGAATCTTTTATAATCAGAAGATATACGTTTAAAAATACTGATGAAATATATTGAAATAAAAAGGTATGTCCATAAAGTAATATTTTCAATAAATCAAACATATCTGTAAAATAGTCCAAAGTCTTGTTTTATTCTAACAGTTAAGAAATAACCGAAATAACGTAAAATTAACGTGACAGAATAATGAGAAAAAATGAATTAAAAAAGTAGGATGCACATTATATTAATTTTATGATTATTTATTATCACAGCAAAAAGAAAGTATTTAAGCTATTTTATAAATTTACTCGATCGATCGCAAATGTTATTTTATGAGTATACCTTTTATTTCAATATTTCAATATTTTGTAAGAATTTTGAATGCATCTTTTTATTTCTACTTGGTATGTTAGTCAAGAGAACTACTCAATTAAAAAGACTACGGCTGAAAACCAGGAGCCTCATAATGACGTTATTATACAGTTAGAATGATTTGAATGATATCCTTAGTTAAGTAAGATTTAAGCGACAACATAGGATATATCTTAGCATGGAGCATGGAGCTAGAAAGTTACGATTATAAGGAAGAAGGAAATAAATAAAAAATGAAATTCTATAGGTTTCCGAGGTGTTGCAAGATACCTTGAAAACTACTTCAATGCAGAAACGAATGATCGGCCCTTTTATTATTAGTACGGGATTGCCAGACGAGTCGCGGATGGAGAACGTTGGCCGCAGGAGACTCCACTCTTGGGTAATGCTGCCGAGTAATCTACCATCGGAATACACCTCCATAACCTGCAAACAGTGTATATCGATTATTGTACGCTGACTAGAGATTTTCATAGTTCGATCGTTTACTCTCGAATTGGAGTTTTCAGTTTAAGCTTGTACCAATTCCGTCACTTGGCCTGAATTGTGTACTTTTCTTAACGCATGTGTCGTATAAATGTAACATATTTATACTGTCAAGCATTATCATCACATATAAAATTTTAGCAACTATACGCTTGGTTTTAATCAGCCTAATGGATGGAAAAGTTGTTCGTAACTTCTCGTGTGAATTTCGGAATATAAAGTAAATTCGAGTAAAAAGGCCATAATATAAATTTTATAATATTGTTATCCTTATGGGAAATTCTGATAAAAAACGATATAAATATTTTCAAAATCTATAGAAATCTCATATAAACTAATCTTAACTTATCATTTCTATTGTACTTTATGTTTTAAGTTACACAGAAAATTGATCAATTTTATAAGTTTTCTATCATAAATTACATAAGATCATAGGGTAAAAAAAAGTATTTTGTTCCAAACAGAAGACTAACTGTTTCCTACATATTAAGAGTATGCAAAAGTTTCCATCATTTTTAAGGTAATGTTTTTTTACTAATATTATTATAAATGACACAGTATCTTTAATCAAAATATTTTTCAGCATTATCTATCACTTTTTGCCATTTTTCAGGAAAAAGATATCACGATAAAAGAAATCTTTGCTCTTAGAATGAATGAAGTTATCAATGAATTGTTGCATTTCCACAACATTACGAATTCTTGTACCAGAAAGACTGTGCTGTATAGAACGAAATAAGCGAAAATCCAATAGGGCAATATCTGAAGAACATGCCGAGTATGGTAAGACTTTCCATTGCAATTCTATTAAAGTTTTCCGAATCGTCAATGTAACATGAGACTTGTCATGCAGAAGAATCACTTTGTTTTGTTTTTTCGCAAAATATCGCTATTTCTTAATCAATTGATCATTCAACTGCCTCAATTGTCGACTGTATAATTCCACTGTGATAGTTTTAGATGATTTTAACTATTCATAATAGAGCACTCTTTACATGTCCCACTACATACGCAGGAGGACCTTATGACCATATGGATATTTCGTTTTGGCTATGACGTAGAGGGTTCTCCAGGATTTACCCACGATCTTATACCGTTGGGATTGTCATAATAAATCCATTTTTCGTTTCCAGCCACAATTCGATGCAAAAAAGACTTGTGTCTGTGTTTATTGAGCAGCGAAAGGCAAATGGTGACTCGACTGGTAACAGCATTCTCAGATAATTCATGGAGAATCTTTTTCCTTCCTTCCTTCAGAATTTTTCCTATCTCATGCAAGCGTCAAATTACTATAGTATAGTATAGTGTTCTGTATAACTATAGTATAGTGTTCTGATTAATATGTAACTTTTTCACAAGTTCTATACTCGATTGAGTTGAATTTTCCTGCAATAATGCTTCCAAGTCATTCAAATTCATCTCCTGTGGTTGCAAGAGATACGCTCCTGATCTCTCAAGTCAAAATCGCTACTTTTAAAGCGCCGAAACTACTTACGATATGAACTTTCAGCTATTGTCCCTTCAACATAATTTCGCAAATGATTCTGGTTGTTTTGACAGCTGTTTTGCGCTGTTAAAATAAAAAAAACGTACAATGACGAAAATATGTCTTATCGATTTCCATCTTCATATGAATTAAAAATATTTATGTCAAATATATATGATTTATTATACATCAGTTTCTATGCAGGTTAACTAATATTGACATAATCTAACAAAATGCAGCTTTCATGTGTAAATAATACACAATCCATACATGAACGATAGAAACTTTTGTATACCCCTAATAAATTAAGTACATCCCTAATAAATTAAGTAGATATAAAAGTTTTTCAAATCGTTTACTAGTTACTATTGTAATTTCGTCAGATTTACAAGAAATTCGAATTTTTGGAAATTCTCAAAAGTCACCTAGATTAATTTTTCGTCAGTAAGAAACTTTCATTTTAGAGCAAAGGCATCATACAGTTTGAAATTTAAACTTCCTATAGATAGACATTGCGATATGAAGTCTGGCGTTATCATGGTGAAAGACAACTCCACGTCTGTTGACCAGTCGAGAGCGCTTTCGTACGATGGCAGCCTTCAGTTCGTCCAGGCTATATTTCGCCACGTTGATGGTTTCGTTTGGCTGAAGAAGCTCATATTACTTAAAATCCTACCAAATGCTCAGAAGAACCTTTTTGTGAAGCCTCAGGTTGGCCATTGTTTGCATAAACGCGTCGCTGGTTCTCTACGATTTTTTGCGGCTAGTTACATTATTCATCGTCTGTTATAATCCTCTTCAAAAATGATTTTTTTTAGTGCCGTTGCAGCAGTATATCGCAGATGTTTACACGTTCCACACCAACTGCTGTACACTCATTTCGTTAGCACCCAAACAGCCAGTCAAGTTAAGAACCCCAGCTGCTTCAGGTAGTCATGCACGGTAAAGATGGATTTATGGAGAATATCAGCGAATTTTCTAACGGTTATTTGTGGATTTTCGCACATCAAGTCCTCAAAAAGCATTTCGTCAACTTCCTGAGACTACCCAGGACGAATTTGATATTCCACATTGAAATCGCCAGTCGAATCTTCGATACTATTTCCGAACTGTTTAATGAGTGACGGAGGCATTTCCATATACAGAAAACATCTTATTCAGGGTCTGCGAAGTCGTGAAACTACGCTTGAAACAATACAGCATTATGTGGCGAAAGTGGACTCTTCGGTTCTCCATTTTTTCAAATTAATTTTTGACGAATTGATTGCAATTAGGAAAGTCTGCGAAGTTTCTTGGACGAGCTCATAAATCCGGGAAAGTTTGAGAAAGAAAGAGAGAGGGAGAAAGAGAGAGAGAAGAGAGACAAATTATTAGCACGACTTCTGACTGGATACTGCCTTTCTGCTTTCCGTTTTTTTTTCCAAAGTGTGAATTCTCCCTGAAACTACAAAAAACACATTACTTATAGTAGTTATTGCAGAAATTACAGTCTATGGCTGTCTTTTTTGTATGCCATCTTATCTGAGTTTGCCCTGTTTGTCGAATTGTTTGTAGAATTTTATTTTTAGTGAAGAAATTCTTCCATTGAATAATACAGATGTGTACTAAAATTCATACAAAAGATTACGGACAACTTTTTTGTTCAGGACTGTACCTGCGTTCTATGATTTAGGTAAAGTTGCTAGATACGAAATGACTTTCCGGCAGAGTTGGGAAAGTTACTTCGTAAAAGTAACTGGTTACGGTTACAGTTTTCTTCACTGGTTACGGTTACAGTTTTTTTCACTGAAAAAGTAACTAGTTACAATTACAAATTACTGACTTTTAAAAGTAACATTTACAGTTACAGTTACTTAAAAAGTAACGAATCGTTACTTTTCAATTACTTTCCTATAATAAATGTGCTATTATTTTAAATTTCGTAATTGTGTAAATTTCAAATTAATTTAAATTATACCTTAGTTAATTATACTTATTATGAATATTATTATTGAATTATTATGAATATAAAATGTTATACGTTACAACGTTACTTTATTATAAATATATTGAATAATGAATAATACTTCGAATACTTTCGCATATGCTGGCCATGGCATTTTAAAATCTTTTTTTACTAATTGCGATATCTTATCCATTGCTTCCATTTTTAAGTAACTGGAACCACGCAGTGTACTTTACACTAAACGTAGGTTATGTTAACGACTAAGAACTGGCGACGCGCGACGAAAATGTCCAATAGGAATATAATTTTTTGAAAGGAATACAGATTGCGTTCGAAGAGGAGACTATCAGCGCTACTGCGTCATTTTATCCTTGTTTTACATCTAATGAATGATAAAGATGACGCAATAGCACACTTTCCGAACGCAGTTAGAATAACTAATGCTTGTTGGATATCGAGCATCGCACGTAGCATTATCATGCTACCCACAGATGTCTATGCTATAAGCATCTGTGGTACTACCAGAGACTTAGGTTTGAAATATATAAAGTAACTATTAAAGTAACTATTAAATTAATTATTAGTTACCAAATAAATGTAACTAAGTTAAGTTATAGTTACAGATGGAAAAATGGAACAAAGTTAAGTTATAGTTATAGTTACTAAAAAAAAGTGACTGTAACTGTAATTTCGTTACAAGTAACGAGTTACTTTCCAACCCTGATTTCCGGGACATTTTTTAGGTGATGGTTGAAAAATAGGTTGTTAGAGAATTTCAGTTTGAGAAATAGACAATATATTGTCTTATTTGAACTTTATTTCCCTGGAATTTTGAGTGTACATTTTCTTACTCCTGACGCCATAAATCATAATGGCTGCGGTGAATAGCTAGCGCCTTAAGAATCATTTGATGATAAAACTTTTTAATAAACATCATATAATAGTTGCGCTAAAATGCTTAACGATAAAGATATTGTTATTAAAAGTTACAAAATAAGCGCATAGAGTTAGAAATTAAAGGAAGGGGGAGAGAAAAAGAGAAAGAGAAAAACGAAGTTGCGTCGATGGATGCTTAACAATTATTTCCCTGAGAAAAAGATCGATTGTTATACGTAGTTGAGGAAAAAGAATTCCAGATTTACAGAGTAGATAGATACAGATAGTTAGTATTCATTATATTAGATAAAATATGTTTAAGTACAAGTCGAGAAATCAACACATATTCTTCCAGATTTTTTTATCTATATTTATTAAGAACTTCTTATTTAGTACAAGTACTATCTGTTCTATAAATCTGGGATCCTTTTTCTAAAACACCCCGTATATTATTTATATAAATTTGTATATTGTACGTATATATTGTATTTGTCTTAAAGGATAGCAACCTTTGACTTTGAGAGACCACCAGCTTGTACTAGGTACAAGTAACAATGCCTCTCTCTGTAGTCGCCGTGTGCTCGGGATAGCACTAGAAATGTCGCTTCCGAACGATATCTCTTAACGTTATCTAGGGAGGGGAGAATGTCGTGAGCATGGAACGTCAGATAGCTCAGTGATTTAGAGCAGTCGCCCGGCAAGCGAAAGACTCGGGTTCGATTCCTGGTCTATAGCGACTACCGCGCTCTCGATATTTTTCTCTCTTCGGAACGAAAATAAGATCTCGAACGCACGGCGTCCCGTCGCCACCTAGTACGCCCTCCTTCTTTCATGGTTTATTTCATATTGCATATACCAGGTCTGTAAATATAAAACCGGAATTTGCCACATAGATGGCCCTAGATGTCAATGTAGTTACCGTCAAACAGCGTCATTGGCGCCATTTCCATTTGTTGACATCTGACAAAGATTTTCAACTCACAACAATACAAGTTTCATACAACAGCATAGTTTGTAATAGCGTTGAACATGTCGGATTTTGTGCCTGGAAGCTACGATTTGCGGACAGCATTGATTTTCTGTTATCATTTGAAGAAAACTGCTGCAGAATCGCATCGAATGCTTGTCGAAGCTTACGGTGAGCATGCTCTTGGTAAATCACAGTGCTTTGAGTGGTTTAAAAAATTCAAACGTGGCGATTTTTACGTGAGAAACGAAGAACGTGGAAGACCGCCGAAAAAGTTTGAAGACAACGAATTGCAAGCATTGTTGGATGAGGATGACGCTCAAACGTAACAACAACTCGCGGATTAATTAAATGTGACACGAGAAGCCGTCTCCATACGTTTGAAAGCCATGGGAAAAATCCAGAAGATGGGAAAATGGGTTCCACATGAACTGAATGAAAGACAGCAGGAAAACCGAAAAACCACTTGCGAAATGCTGCTCGCCAGGTACAAAAGAAAGTCATTTCTCCATTCGAATTGTGACTGGCGATGAAAAGTGGATATATTTTGAGAATCCTAAGTGTAAAAGATCATGGGTAACTCCAGGCGAACCATCGACATCGACTGCAAGGCCAAATCGCTATGGACGGAAGACAATGCTCTATGTTTGGTGGGATCTATTATGAAGGGTGTGATTTATTATGAGTTGCTAAAACCTGGCAAAACTGTTCATACTGAACCGACAACACTACCGACTACCGACAACAAATGATCGATTTGAATCAAGCTTTGCGTGAAAACGACCAGAATATCAAAAAAGGCAATGTGATTTTGCTTCATAATAATGCACCATCACACACAGCAAAACTGATCAAGGAAACGATTGAGGCGTTTAGTTGGGAAATACTTTCGCATGCCGCTTACTCACCAGACTTGGCTCCGTCCGATTACTACTTATTTGCATCGATAGGACATGCACCTGCTGAACAGCGCTTCACTTCTTACGAAAATGTACGGGCTCGATGACTGGTTTGCCTCAAAAGAGCAACAGTTTTTTTGGCGTGGCATTCACAAATTGTCAGACAGGTGGGAAAAATAGCTAGTGATGGGCAATACTTCGAATAAAATATTTTTTATCATTTTCATACAATAAACGTGTATTTTCTATACAAAAATTCCGGTTTCATATTTACATACTTGGTGTGGCTATAAAATAACGAGACTATTGCTGCAAAATATTTTATTTTGAATTTATACATTTTTAGTTATTATCACCTTCAATATACACCCCTCCTCTATCCCTTACGAATTTTCCATTGTTCGAAACAGTGCTGAAAGTCTTCTTCTGTGAGCTCCTTCATGACGCGTGCCGCTTTTTCTTTCACAGCTTCAACGGACTGAAATCTTGTTCCTTTTAATGCTGATTTGACCGTGGGAAACAGATAAAAGTCGCATGGTGCAAGGTCTGGCGAATAAGGCGGATGGTCTAACACTGGGATGTTGTATTTGGCTAAAAGTGTCTTGACAGACAATGCAGAATAAGCCGGCTCGTTATCTTAATGGAGAACCCATGACTTGTTCTTTATGTAAAATTTACCTTACGCATTCTTTGTCAATTCCTACAGTTTCAGCAATTGCACAAATAGTTAACCGACGGTCAGATCGAATCAGATTACCGACTTTTTCAATATTTTCATCCGTTTTTGACGTGGAAGGGCGACCCGGGCGTGAATCATCTTCAACGTCTTCTCGGCTATCTTGGAAACGCTTAAACCACTAGAAAACTCGCGCACGTGATAAACATTCATTGTCATATACTTCTTTTAATAAAAAATAAGTTTTATGTGAAATTTCACGACGATTCGTTGCTCTGTTTTTACACTTATAATTTTTTCGGCAAAACAAAACAACAGCTCTTATACAAACGAAGGCCACGGCCAGACTAATTTGTTTACAGACACGGGAGGCGCCGCATTCGAAAGAGAAGGCTTCACGCTATACAACTGTCGGTCGTTCGCGTTTGGCGCATGTGTACTTCTTCTGTGGAAGCATCAGTCTCGTTATTTTATAGCCACACCTCGTATAATAGAGAATCGATGTAATTTTTCTCCGAAAATTTTTCATCGATTCTTCATATTGTCGGTGAATTTTTGTTAAAGATGAAACTAACAGATGGTGCGCACGTATAAAGAAACGTTAGCAAAGCGTGCGTCAGACAGACTCCACGGTTCTTATCCCATAAAATTTCGCATTCAACGTTTCGCCGTACATAATATGTGTGTCACATAACTCTTTCAATATCATATTTTTTTTCCGCACATTACGCCTTGAAGGATTTTATTTGTTATTCCAATTTAAAAAATATCTTGTTGGTCAAAAAGTAAAACAGCTGTGCTCAACTGCATGTCATTTACTTTTCAAATCCGCTATTCAGCTATATTAGGTGTGTGAATTAATTCGGTCCGTTTTCTTCTCGCAAAAAAAGACTTTAGTTAGTATGAAAAAACATGAAAAAATATACTACTCAAAGTATTTGCCATCGCTTGCTATTTTTTTCCCATCTGTCTGGCAGTTGTTGCATTCCGTGACGGAAAAACGACTCGTCCTTCAAAGCGATCCATTCATTGAGCCATTTCTCTATTTCTTCATAATTGTTGAAGTGCTGGTCCGAAAGCCCGTGTGCCATCGATCTGAACAAGTGATAATCGGATGGAGCAATGTCTGGTGAATACGGCGGATGAGGTAAAACGTCCTAGCCAAGTGCTTCCAAGGTAGCCTTCACAATCTTTCCAACATATGGCCGAGCGTTATCGTGCTGGAAGATCACTTTATCTCTTTGCATATTCCGGCCACTTATTCTTCAATACGTTGTTTAAACGGATCAATTGTTATTAGTAAAGTTCGGCAATAATGATTTGGCTCTGTTTTAATAGTTTATAATACACTACACCCTTCTGGCCTCACCATATACAGAGCATTACTTTCTTGCCGTGAATATATTCCGCTTTGGTATCGATGTGGATGGTTGTTCTGGGTCGCCAATGGATTTCCTTCGTTTGGGATTATCGAAATATATCCACTTTTCGTCTCCAGTCACAATACGATGCAAAAAACCTTTTCTTTTTTGCCTGGCAAGCAAGATTTCAGACATGGCTTTTCGCCACTTGATGTCTCTTTCTTTCAGTTCTTTCGTATGGCACCCATCTTCCTTGTTTGTAAATCTTTCCCATGGTTGTCAAACGCACAGAAATTATTGATCGATCAACATTCAACAATTGCACGAGCTCATGTTGCGATTGACACGGATCTTCATTGATTAGCGTCTTTAATTCCTCGTCCTCGAACTTCTTCAGCTGATCTGGACGAGGTTTGTCATCGACACAGAAATCACTTTTGAAACGTCGAAACCATTCTCTGCATGATTTATCGGTGGGAGCACTTTCACCATACGTTTTTACGAGCATTCGATGAGCTTCAGCAGCTGTTTTCTTCAAATGAAAAAAGAGAATGAGAACTTCCCGAAAATGATGCTTTTTGGCTCGAATTTCGACATTTTCGAATCAGATAAACACGATGTTATTGTTACAAACCCAAACGTTTATCAACTGAATATTATTGCCAGATATCAAAACTAAAAAATAAAGCCTTTTGCAGACATTAGAGGTTAGAAAATTACATAGTACAGCAATTGACCGCCAGATGAACCGAATTAATTCACACACCTAATATAAAATGTCCAACGTCGCTTTTGAAAAGTTTCCGCCTTTTTTCTGCCGGACAGAGAATTCTTGGAAGTAGAAAAAGAATTTTCGTTGAGAAGAAAATAATTGAATCGGAGGAATTCAAGGAAAATTTGTAATTTTTTAAACTCGTTAAAGAATAAGAGGCAGCGGTCAGAAAGAAAAAGAGAAAGAAACAGAAACCAAATAGTAACCGCAGTTTCTATAAAGACATCCCATAACAACAATAGTAAACCTGACGACAACTACCTGCAAGTAACATGGACAGCAGCAACTGTCACATCTGAAGGGTCGAATCATACGGAAGACTTCTCGCCTGTTCTGGTCAAGGACGGAGAACTCGCAGGGACGTGCCGAGCCCAGGCATAATCGCGAACAGATGCCTGACTCCTCGGCCACGTAGAACACCGGCTTGCCCGTCATGTCCGTAACAGCATATCGGTTTTTCGTCTCGAATCCGGTAAAAGCTGAATGCAAAATAAATATGCCGTGATTAAAAGATGAAAAAGATGATTAAGATTGGGAACTAATACGAGAACATATTAATTTATAATATTATCATTTATACCGGGTGTTTCAGACCATCCGGACACCCGATTTTTTCATTAACGCGAAATTTTGGAGAAAAATATTTCAGACAAAAGTTGTAGAGCTTCAAAGGATCTATTTACTGACGCTATGAATTTGACCTTGCAATAACCTTGAAAAATCCAGTCAAGATCAATATAAAAATTTGAAATGGAAACTGCGATTTTTTATTAAACTGTCTTTTTCTACCAATTAGTTTGAACAACTTTTGTCTAAAATATTTTTTCATTTGCCTAATATTTTTCTACATATTGAAGAAAAACTTGATAACTTTTTCAATATTTAACTTACGATATCTTGCTAACTAGTTGTCGTAAGAAAAAGTGGTACTAGACTTTTTTGCTCTATTTAGTCTCAAGAATATATTTTTACAATAGCGCCTTGACTTTTGTTAACTTGTTGATTTTTGGAAATTTCAAAATTATCAAATTAACTAAATTCAGGGCACTATTGGAACAATATATTCTTAAGACTAAGTAGAGTAAAAAAGTCTAGTACCATTTTTTCTTCTGACAAATAGTTAGCGAGAAAAATAGTTAGCGAGATATCGTATTAGGTGCGCAACTAAGTTCTCGCTGTTTTTTTGATGAAAATGCAACTTTATTGTGAAAAAATGGTTACAAATGAATCATTCAAAATATTGCCCATTGCTAGCGACAACTTTTTCCCATCTTTCTGGCAGAGCTCGAATACTGTCACGGTAGAAGTGTTTGTCTTTTGAGGCTATCCACGAATCAAGCCATTTTGAGATGTCTTCATATGAGCGGAACTGCTGATTAGCCAGACCATGTGCCATTGAACGGAACAAATAATAATCGGACGGCGCAATATCTGGGGAATATGGCGGGTGGGGTAGGACTTCCCATTTGAGCGTTTCTAAGTAGGTTTTAACGGGTTTGGCAACGTGAGGCCGAGCGTTGTCATGCTGTAGAATCACTTTTTCGTGCCTCTGCTCGTATTGTGGCCGCTTTTCGCGCAGTGCTCGGCTCAATCGCATCAATTGAGTTCGATACCGTTCCTCAGTGATGGTTTCGTTCGGTTTCAACAGCTCATAATAAATAACACCGCCCTGGTCCCACCAAATACACAGCAAAACCTTCGCAGTGTGAATATTCGGCCGAGCCGACGACGTAGAAGCATGACCGGGCAGTCCCCATGATTTTGTTCTCTTTGGGTTGCTGTAATGAATCCATTTTTCATCACCCGTAACGATACGATGAAGAAAACCCTTCCTTTTTTGCCGCTGGAGCAGTTGTTCACAGGCGAAAAAACGACGCTCAACGTCTCTTGGCTTCAAATCATAAGGAACCCAAGTTCCTTGTTTTTGAATCATTCCCAACGCATGCAATCGCTTGGAAATGGCTTGGCGGGTAACTCCTAATGCTGAAGCAAGCTCTTTTTGCGTTTGGCACGGATCCTCATCGAGCAATGCCTCCAATTCAGCGTCTTCGAAGGTTTTTGGCCTTCCTTCACGCGAACGGTCGTCAACATCGAAATCACCGTCTTTGAAGCGACGGAACCAATCACGGCACGTTGTTTCACTTAGAGCAGCATCTCCGTAAACTTTTTGGAGTTCTCGATGCGCTTCAGCCGCCATTTTCTTCGAATGAAAGAAGAAAAGCAACACTTCCCGCAAATGACGATTATTTGGCACAAAATAAGACATTTTCACACAACCAAAAGTATATGACGCAAAAACAAAATTACTAATGTGTCAAAGCGGTTTGTTTACCATATGTCTAAGCTTGGTTCATGACGTTTTGGTTATGTCACAATCGACCAGCACTTACTACTGGAGCCATCTCTTGAAAAACAGCGGGAACTTAGTTGCGCACCTAATAAGTTAAATATTGAAAAAGTTATCAAGTTTTCCTTAAATATCTAAAAAAATATTAGATAAATAAAAAAATATTTCAGACAAAAGTTGTTCAAATTATTTGCTAGAAAAAAATGATGTAATAAAAAATTGGGGTATCCATTTAAGATTTTTATGTTGATCCTGACTGGACTTTTTAAGGTTATCCCAAAGTCAAATTCATAGCGTCAGTAAAGATCTTTTGAAGCCCTACAACTTTTGTCTGAAATATTTTTTTCTAAAATGTCGCATTAACGAAAAAATCGGGTGACCCAGGTGGTCTGAAACACCCGGTATATACAGAGTGTCTAAGAAATCATAGACCAATCAATTTGTACGGGTAGAACAGGTGAAATTGAACGATAAAGTCATACAATTTTCCAAAAATCGTAACAGTTATTAAGTTATTAATTGTCTGGGCCAATGAACGCACGGGAAATTATAGACCGAGTTCGACAGAAGTATGAAGATAATAGACAAGACAAATAACTTAAGAGTCGTCTACAATGGCAGTAAGCAGTAAGAAGTAAGCGTAAATAGTAAGAAATGGACTAACCATAGTTGATTATTTTTGTCATAATTGACTGTGATTGGTTTATTTTTTACCGCTTACGCTTACTTCTTACTGCTTACTGCCATTGTAGACGACCCTTTACTTCTGAATACTCGTAGCAAAGACAATCAGCTGATTGCATGAGGGGGAGGATCAATATATAAAATCCTTTCTTCGTCTTCAACGGCAAATTCCAATAACGTACCAGTTGTGCTCTATAATTATGCACTAAACATCCGGTCTCACGCAATTTTTTCCCTGCACATAAAATCACTTTTCTCGACAAATGTCTCGCACGCCTAAGAAATCATTCCTCATAGATGCGAGTTGCGGCACGCACATTTTCGCCCGCTAATCCGTAGGTAATAATTATATCAATATACTCCTCTGGAGTAAATTTTATTTTTTGTCGCGGAAAAGCACGACGCGTATCGAACAATTTCATGTGACTGAAGACGTGTTCGTCGGATCATTGTTGTAAACAATGATCATAAACAAAAGATGATCATCATATCTTGCGATCTGCATATATCCTTCTATATGTATATTTCTGTCAAGTGCGGCTTACCGTTTCCCGTGTGCTCATTGGCTCAAACGTTTTAATTAATAACTCAATAACTATTATTCTTGGAAAATTTTATATGACTTTATTGTTCACCTGTCCTATCTATACAAACTGGTTGGTCCAAAATTTCTCAGACACCCTGTATATATATTTTTAATATATATATATATTTTTTTTTAATTCGTAATAACGCCATTACCGTGTCACGGGTTATTTTTATTTCAGTCATTTTTTATTCTATTTGATGAATCGGTAATGGTGTTGATTTTCTTTTAGTTAGAACAACGGGAAAGCGATTATATTTTTGACATAGTGATAACATAAGATTTATTTTGCATATGAATGTTGCAAATGAATGTTGGATAGATGACAGGGAATTGGAATAAAAGGAACTTCGGAGCTTTGAGAGAAAAGTAACGGAAACTGTGACATTGCGTTCTTTTTGAATGATGTAATAACGCGTTATTTTATTTCTTGTTATTTTAAAATAAGCTATTTTTAAAGTATAAGTTAGTTTTATTGTTTAGTAGCGACTTATTAACGTCGTTGAGAAGTTTTCATTAATGACGATAACGGTAGCACAATTTTATTTTTAATATAACAATAATGAAAATATATAATCATTAATTTTTTGTTACTTTACGCATGTAGAACACATTTATATAGGAAGAATAGCAGTGAATTAGAAAGAAGAAAAAAATTTTCAAAAATTTGTGAGAAAATAATGGAAATTATAATATTCAATACTTCTCGAACAATGACAGCAGTGACAATTATATTGTTATTAGTAATTTTCAAGTGAATTTTTATCTTAAAACGAGTGAGCGTAGCTTGTCAGTTGAGTGAGTCAGTAACAACTTAACAACGATGTTAATTTTTTTCCATTAGTACCGATAACGGGAAAAGAGTTTCAACGATAATGAATATAAGGTGTATCGATCAATTCAATCAATCAATTGTAAGGTCAACTAATCAGAAGGAGAAAGAGGAACTTGAGTAGAATATATAATATATATAAGGTTTTTTATATTTTCTGTAATTTAGTAAAAATAACGCTTTATACGGATGTGTAGGAAATGATGAAATCTTTTAATATTTCGGAAAAATGTTTCATACAAAAATTATAGGATTTTAAATAACATATTACATAATCAAAGTAATAGGACCTTAAATAACATTTTCAAGATCACATAAAGATTTAAAATTTTAAAATTTCGAGGTAACCTTCGCGTAACTTTGACAACGCTCTATTCAAGGTCATATTAATTTTACTATGTAATGCGTCACCTAAAAATCTTTGTTACAATTTTTGTATGAAACATTTTCTTCGAAAATATGTATTTCTCAAAACCATAAAAAATTTTAACATTTTTTATATATCCGTATAAAGCGCTGTATTTACTAAAACATAGCAAATATAAATAAAAGTTTATGTACATTATGTATTCTATTTAAAGGACTACATACATATACTCTGGGGAGTCAAAAAATCGATTTTTCAATTTTTACATTTTTTGAATCTTCGATGTTTCTAGAATATTTCCTTAAAGTTTCAGTTAAAAATATATGGAAATAACTGAGATACAGCCGTTTTATAAGCGCGTAGCGCGCGCGTTCGTACGTTTTCCTGCGGCAGCTAGTGCATTGCACGTGCGTGTGTCTCTATAAAAACGACTCGACTAGAGCAAAAACTAAATAAAGCGACTGCTGAGTTTCTAGGTATTGAGAGTTTACTTTATGGACTAGGAATCGATGATTCCGTTTAAAATAAACAATTTGGTCGTTCATTCACTTTAAACCTTACTTAAAACTTTAGACACATTTTTTTCAAAACCATGTTTTGAAAACTGGTACCAAGGATTTCTCAAAAACTGCTGAACCGACGTCCTTGAAGTTTAACATATCTATTCAACATACTGAAACGTAGGTAACATCGTAGGGGTCTTTTTGTTTATGCCTTTGTTCGTTTGCAATTGTGATATTAATATTATAAAAAAATAAGTCTTAAAATTCAAATATGTGCCATTCTGTTTAAAAGCAAAATTTTTGAAAACAACTACGATGCCTGCGTTTTTTAATGTACTTTAAGAAAATATATGACTTTTTGCATTTCCGATACGTTTTATAACTTGTTTTCTCTGGTACTGATTTTCAGGTCGGCGTATGATGCTTACAATTCTAGCTCTTATACTGTAGCCATTTTGTAAGATTATAAAACATAAAAAATTTTAAAATAATCTACAATATTGATATTTTTTAATAAAAAAAAAACAGCAAGTTAAAAAAGACTACGTTTACGAGAAAAAAATGTAAAAAATAGCCTTTTTTTCAGGGCCAGAGTATATGTAGCTTCTCAAGCTCTTCCCAGTGACTAAATTTTACTTTTTGACACACGTAGTATAATCGTTATTTTATCATTTCTTTGTATATGTAAAATACATTTATTTGGAACGAGTGATAATAAATTGGAATAAGAAAGAAAACAATTTCAAAATTCGATGGCAGAAAGTAATCAAAACTGTAACAACTCGTTATTTCTTATATGACAAAAATATAATATGAGTTGTTTTAATAATAAATATATATAGAAGAAATCACACTTCATCGATCTAGTTGAAATTGTAAAAAAATATACTATAGGGATGATAGGAGTGATTTGCAAAAAAAGCCAGATGTAGGACATTAGTTGTTAAGATATAACAAAATAAAATATAACTTTTTGATATTTTTGTAATTGATATTCCGTACAGCTTACAGCTATAACAATTCCATTCCGCGTATAAAACATGTCATGATTGAGATATCGTATGGCATACATATAAGATTACATTATTCACGAGCGAAGTAAACACAATGCTTTTTGAAGAGCGAGAAAGAAAGAAAGGGAGAAAGGAGGCAGGACATGAGAGAGACGAAACGAAGTTTATGTATACCGTATGATGTCTTTTTCAATTTATAAACAAAAAATGTTTGTTTACATTAATTTAGAGAATGATATTTTTCGACAATTATTTCTGCTTATTTTTGATAATATTTACATAGCTTTTAACATGTGCATGACCATACAAATTATTTGATTTCATATATTATATTTGCATATCTAAAACATGTTGTTGTTATTAAAATCTTCCTATTAAATTGATGAGTCTATTATATATATATATATATATATATATATATACAGGGTCCGGAATGTGATCATTAATCTTTTGTGTACTAGTAGAACTCGTTAAAATAATTAAAAAAGTTCTGTGCCATTTTACAATTTTTTCAATATTTATTCCGTAATTAATTCAAATGTGTAAACGAATGAGTACACGAGAAAGCGACAGGACGGGCTCCATGTATAAGAAGATGGCTTACCTCGCGCAACCGTAAGCGACAAGAGGCATGCGCGCGCGACGAAGAGCGAGCGAGCGCGAACGACGAGCGAGCGAGCGCAAACGACAAGAGGCGGCCGCCCAGCGCTCTCTACGCGCTCATTGGCTCACATGTTTCAATTAATAACTCGATAACTATTGCCAATTTGACATTACGGTACATGACTTTTCTTCTCGGCTACACCCAATCTACCAGTACACAAAATATTAATGATCACATTCCGGACACCCTGTATATATATGCTAAAAATTAGTACTTTATAAGATTATAAAAAACCTCTATGCAAAGTTGAGTTTAAATAAACTTAAATTTTTCTTACGCAGAAGTCATTCTATAATGTCTCCATTTTTAGTACATGGTATTATCAATTCAATAAGAAAAAAGATTTTATCAGCAATTTAATGAGACTTAAATTAATGAGAAAAAAGTTAAAGATATAAAACCTAGAAATCATATATCTTGAAAATTAATGTTTTCTACCACTTGGTTCCTTTTGCACCAAATTGCTTTTAAATAACATATCTACAATATTATCAATATATATCAATCTCAATAAAATCGGAGAAATGTGTGTGTGTGTGTGTGTGTGTGTGTGTGTGTGTGTGTGTGTCACTTTTTCTATATATTGGGTTGGCAAATATTGGGTTGGCAAGAAAGTAATTTCGGTTTTTTAGTGTGAAATAAAACTCAATTTTTTCTATACAAAAAATGAACTTTAATCGGTCAAATATTTTCCATCCTGTTCAATGACCTTTTTCCATCTTTCTGGTAGCTTCATGATTCCGCATTTATAGAACTGCTGGTCCTTATCAGCAAAAAACTCAACCAAGTGCGATTTGAGATCATCATTGTTGTTGAAATGTTTACCGTTTAAAAAGTTTTGTAAACTTCGAAATAAATGATAATCCGATGATGCAAGGTCGGGGCTGCGACATCACTTCCCAACTAAGCTCCAATAATTTCGTACGTGTTGCTAAAGATGTATGGGGCCTCGCATTGTCGTGGTGGAACACGATTCCTTTACGATTTACCAATTCTGGCCTTTTCTCTTTGATTGCTTCCTCCAATTTCATAAGTTGTTGGCAGTAAACATCTGAGTTGATCGTTTGGTTGCTTGGAAGCATCTCAAAATACACAACACCTTTGTAATCCCACCAAATTGACAGCATGATCTTTTTTTGATGCAATTCAGCTTTCGATACGGTTTGTGCCGGTTCATCATGCTTGGACCATGATCTTTTTCGATTAATGTTGTTGTAGACGATCCATCTTTCATCACCAGTGATAATTCGCTTCAAAAAAGGATCGATTGCATTACGTTTGAAATGCGTATCGTAAATATTGATCCGTTGTGTTAAGTGAATTTCTTTCAATTCGTACGGAACCCAAATATCCAGCTTCTTAACGAGTCCAAGACGTCTTATGTGATTTTCAATTGTTCTGTGTGACACATTTAACCATTTTGCAATCTCTCGCACAGTTATATGACGATTTGATTCAATTATGGCTTTCATTTTGTCTTCATCAACTTCAGAAGGTCGGCCAGAACGTTGGTCATCTTTAAGTGAAAAATCTCCAGAACGAAATTTTTTAAACCAATTCTAACACGTGTGTTCTGTTATGCAACCAACACCATAAACTTCACATATCTCTTTGTGAGCCTCAGCCGCTTTCTTGCCTTTACGAAAATAAAAAAGTAAAATATGTCGAAAATGATCATTTTTGCACTCCATGTTAAAATTGACCGTAAACCAACAGTTGTAATCAAAATTACACGGAATTTGTTTCTATAGTAACCTAAGAGTGTCAACTACCAAATCTGAAAAGAAAAAAATTATAACATTGACAGAAGAATAACGACACAAACATAACGCTATCTATTGGCGCAAACCGAAATTACTTTCTTGCCAACCCAATAAGTTCGTTCGGTTTCTTAGAATAGAATAAAATACAATTTTTTAATACACAAGATAAATTTTAATCAATTATCAATTATATATTGGTCATCTTTATCGATGACCTCTAGACATCTTTCCATCAATTTCATTATGCCGCGTTCGTAAAATGTCTGAGGCTTATCGGCGAATAACTAATCCAGATGGTTTTTAACGACCTCTTCATCCTTGAAGGTTTTCCCGTTTATAGAGTTCTGCAGCGATCGGAATAAATGATAATCAGAAGGGGCAAGATTCTGGCAAATACAGAAGATGAGGCAAAACATCCCAGCCAAGCTGAAGCAATTTGTTCCGAGTGGTCAATGACGTATGAGGTCTGGCGTTGTGGTGGAAGACAACACCCTTGCGATTTGTCAATTCTGGACGTTTTGTACGGATTGCTTGGTTCAATTTCGTCAATTGCGAACAGTATACAGTTGAATCAATCGTTTTGCCTGACGGTAACAGTTTGTAACAGATGACACCCTTGAAATCCCACCATACGGAGAGCATTATTTTCTTCGGATGCAATCCTACCTTCGAGATTATTTGTGGTGGCTCGCTGCTGTGCCCCCATAATCTTTTACGCGTTATATTATCGTAGACGACCCATTTTTCGTCATCCGTCACCATTCGTTTAAAAAATGGGTCGTTTTCTTGGCGTTTCCGTAGCGAGTCGCAGATGGATATGCGTGTGGTTAAGTTAGCCTCGGTTAATTGATGCGGCACCCAAACATTAAGCCGAGAAACGTATCCCAGCTGGCACAAATGCTTTTCTACGCTTGTGTGGGATATATTCAATGTCGTAGCAATCTCTCATACCGATTGGGATGGATTTACTTCGATTATAGCCTTAATGTCACTTGAATTGATTTCAGTCGAGCGACTGGAGCGGGGCGCATCATTGACGTTGCAATCTCCAGAACGCAAAGTGGCATACCACTTTTGGCATACGCGTTCTGTTAAGATATCATCTTCATACACACGGCATATCTTTTTGTGAACATCCGTAGCTCGTTTGCCTTTTTTAAAATAATAGAGCAAAATGTGACGATAATGCACGTTATTTATTTCCATGTTCACAGCTACGCAGCACACATAATACTGATGTTAGCCAAACCAAACACAGCACAACATAAACAGTGAAACATAATCTTTCAAATGTGTATTCGATTTGCACGATAGCGCTGAAAAACGAAATGCGAATCCGCATGAAACTTACACTGAAACAAAAACCAAACGGATTTATTTGCCAACCCAATATTTATTTTTATTATATATATTAATTTTAATTATTATTATTTCAAAATAAATAACAGATAAAGAAAATAACGGAAACGAATTATTTTCGGCAATGGGTATGTAAAGTTAGCACCTCAAATTTAGTTCTCGATAGTTCTGATTAGAGTTCTAGCTTCCATTTGAAGAGTATAAGAATTCTTTTA
The DNA here is from genome assembly GCF_003227715.2 of Harpegnathos saltator. Taxonomy (NCBI): domain Eukaryota; kingdom Metazoa; phylum Arthropoda; class Insecta; order Hymenoptera; family Formicidae; genus Harpegnathos; species Harpegnathos saltator. The sequence continues at coordinate 313,694 of NW_020229972.1, forward strand.
TATTAATAAAAAGAGTTCCGGCGATTAACAATTAAAATAGCAATTAAAAAATGGGGTGCTAACTTCACACCCAACTTCAAGATCGAATAGTTCTGAGTAGCTCATTCGATGTCTTTTGACGAGTACTAGAGTTCCTAATAGATAAAAAGATATTCTGATTTTTTTCCAAAAAGTTAAAAATTTCGAAAAATTGGACATCAAGCTCGAATAGTTCTGAATGGTCTATCTGATTTCTTTCGATGAGTTCTAGAGTTCCTGATATAAGAAAAAAATTAAATTCACAGAATTGTTTAAAAAATAATTACTAACAGTATTACCGTAACAGACATTTGACGTCAAATAATTACTGGTTGGATCGCTTTCGAACATTATAATTTCTTTTAGAACTCTTAGAATGCTATTTAAAACTGCCCTCAGAACTCCTGAAAACTCTGAAAAAAAATTTCGCTCAGGATTTAGCTAAATTTCGCTCGCCGACGAGATTTTTTTAAATAGTTCCAAGAGTTCTCATGACAGTTTTAGATAATATATTGAAAGTTCTAAAAGAAATTATAACGGTCGAAAGCGATCCGATCAACAATATAGAACTTATTCCACCTTAAAAATCCGGTGAGCGAAATTTGGCTGTCCTGAGCGAAATTTGTTTTCAGAGTTTTCAGGAGTTCTGAGGGCAGTTTTGGATAGCATTCTAAGAGTTCTAAAAGAAATTATAATGGTCGAAAGCGATCCGACCAGTAATTAAAAAGTTATTTGACGTCAAAGGTCTGTTATGGTAATACTGTTAGTAATTATTTTTTAATTCTGTGAATTTAATTTTTTTCTTATATCAGGAACTCTAGAACTCATCGAAAGAAATCAGATAGACCATTCAGAACTATTCGAGCTTGATGTTCAGTTTTTCGAAATTTTTAACTTTTTGGAAAAAAATCAGAACATCTTTTTATCTATTAGGAATTCTAATACTCGTCAAAAGACATCGAATGAACTACTCAGAACTATTCGATCTTGAAGTTGGGTGTAAAGTTAGCACCCCATTTTTTAATTGCTATTTTAATACTGTTAATCGCCGGAACTCTTTTTATTAATATAAAAGAACTCTTATACTCTTCAAAAGGAAGCTAGAACTCTAATCAGAACTATCGAGAACTAAAGTTGAGGTGCTAACTTCACATACTCTTCAGCAAGTACCCCAATCCTGAAAGTAATGTAATTATATTTTCCTGGTTAAACATTATATTGTTATCAGATGCTTGCAAAAGATCTTTAAGATCACAAATAGATAACTATAGCAGCGATAGGTTATTGGTAGTAACAGCGAATATTTTAATTGAAATATTATATCTCATCTCATTATTATTAATAAATAAAAATGGTTTTAATATCATACGAACTATTGCTAGCACTTAATACATAACATACGCATTTGTTATATTGAATTACAGTTGTAATAATTCCATTCAGCATACAAAACATGTTATGATTAAGATATCGTATGGCATACATATAAGATTACATTATTCACGAGCGAAGTAAACAGAATGCCTTTTGTAGAGTGAGAAAAAGAAAAAGGGATGGAGGGGGAAAGGAAGGAGGACGGGGGAGGGACGAAAGGAGAAGAGAGAGAGAGAGGGATGGGAGGGAAAGAGGAAGGAAAGGAAAGGAGAAGGGAAGAAGAAAGTCGTATAACAATCTTGTGCACTACTGCTACTGTTACTGCGATTCTATTGAAATAACAGCTAGGATTTGCTTTCATCTAGATAAAATTATAGATAATCATCCAGATAAAATACCAACACACGAATGTATGTTTTTATATACATAATATAAATATACAGAGTGTTCCATTTGAGTCAGACAAAAATTTCGAAAAATATGAAAAATACTAAGAAACCTTTCAGACGAAAATTATATGGTTTCAAGAGGGACATAAAACAATTATATTGGGTGAGTGCAAAAGTTCGTGCGGAGTTTGTGAGTAAAAGTCACACAGTGATTAGGCAAACAAAAATCTTTATTCAATCAATGATATATTCTCCATCGTTTTCTATAATCTTTTCCCAACGTTCTGGCAGCATACGGATGCCTCGATCATAAAAACTGCGCGGTTTAGATTCGAAGAACGAAGAGACGCCGTTTTTTAAGGCCTCCAAAGAGTCAAAGTTTTTTCCATTTAAATAATTTTGCAATGACCGGAACAAGTGATAGTCAGATGGTGCGATATCAGGAGAATACGGTGGATACGTTAAGACATCCCATTTCAGGCTCTTCAGTTTGCGCAGCGTCTTTTTCGAAACGTGTGGTCTGGCGTTGTCGTGATGAAAGACGACTCCCTTGCGATTTGATAAAATCGGACGTTTCTCTTTTATTTCTCGATTCAGATTGGTTAATTGGCGACAGTACTTGTCCGAATCAATCGTTTCGCCAGCGGGGAGAAGCTCGAAATAGATTATGCCCTTGCAATCCCACCAAACAGAGAGCATCACCTTCATCGGGTGCAAACTGGCCTTTGGCATTGCGTCACCATGCTCACCTGATTGTTTCCATGTCCGTTTGCGCTGAACATTGTTGTAGAGGACCCATTTCTCATCGCCCGTCACTAGTCGATCCAAAAACGACTCGTTATTGAGCCGCCCGAGTAAAGAAACGGCTGCAGAAATTCGCTTGATTTTGTTCTTCTCGGTCAGCAAATGGGGCACCCATATATCGAGCTTCAAATCGAATCCCATCTTTTTTAAACGCCGAAAAGCGGTTGATCGGTCAACGTTTAGTGCTGTAGCAACTTCTTCTGTTGAAATTCGCGGATTATTGAGCACTAAAGTACGCAAAACGTTGTCATCAATGTCAGAAGGTCGACCAGAGCGTGGCTCGTCTTCAAGGTTAAATTCTCCGCGCCGAAATTTAGCAAACCATTTTTCCACAGTTCGTTTAGCTGGTGCTTCATTCTGATAAACATCCTGAATGTTTTTTACGGCTGCGGCAACGTTTATTCCCTTCCGAAACTCGTAAAGCATAACATGCCGTAAATGCACCTTATCGATACTCATTTTTAAAGTGATATTTCTCGAAGCAGTTTGTATGAAAACAAATGATTTTTTTTTAATAACAGCTGAAGACGTCACCTTTCCAACGTTATATAATATGTAGATGGAAGTATTAATGACAACACTTTACGACGCTTATAACTCCATCTATTGAAACTCCGCACGAACTTTTGCACTCACCCAATATCATTTTGTTTACAGATGATGCCACCTTCGAGATATTTACTGATCATTACTTTTCTTAAATGGAAAATTTTTTATTATATCATCCTTTTTTACCAATTAATTTTAACAACTTTTGTTTGAAAATTTCTTTTGCCTAATATTTTTTGAAATATTTAAGGAAAACTTTATAACTTTTTCAACATTTGACTTACAATATTTCGCCAACTATTTGTCAAAAGAAAAAATAATACTAAACCTTTTTACTCTATTTAGTCTCAAGAATATATTGTTACAATAATGCCCTAGCTTTTCGAGCTTTAAAAATTTCAAAATTAACAAAAGTCAGAGCTCTACTGTAATAATATATTCTTGAGACCAAAAGTCGAATAAAAATGTTTAATATCATTTTTTCTTTCGACAAATAGTTAGCGAGATATCGTAAGTTAAATGTTGAAAAAGTTATCAAGTTTTCTTTAAATATCTCAAAAAATATTAGGCAAATAAAAAAATGTTTCAGACAAAAGTTGTTAAAATTAATTGGCAGAAAAGGTGATGTAATAAAAAATTGAGTTTCCATTTAAGAAAAGTAATGATCAGTGTGTATCTCGAAACTGGCGCCATCTGTAAATCAAATGATATAATTGTTTTATGTTCTCTTTGAAACCATACTTTTGTCTGAAACGTTTCTTAGTATCTTTCGTATTTTTCGAGATTTTTGCCTGGCTCGTTAAAAATAGAACACCATATGTATTATCTTCACCTGCATTTCTTAAATTGTAAAAAGGTGTTATCTGTATAAAATTATATGTAATAACGTTCACAGATAATTCGATTTACATTTCTGCAAATGTGGAAATATTTGCTTTTACGTGACAAACGTCTGCGTTAGTATTGCATCAGACGGTACTATATCAGGCGGTATTGAGACTGCGATTGCATTGGGGTTTATAATTGGATGCTAAAAGCAATTTATATATTTTATCTTACGTTTATGCAGAGTTAATTTTAAAATCATTTAAATACTACACTGTTATTGTCCTGTTACCATGATAAAGCCAGAGACTAATACTCACCTTCTAGCAATTCAATTTTCTGATTCACGAAAAGGTAATTAAGGCCCATAAGGTACTCCAAACCTGACGGATATGTCATATTCGGTTGCGACCAGCCACCTGAAACAGAGAGGTTTGATAAATGTTGTTGATAAGGAACATTAACAATAGACTTATCAGTGTAGACCTTAATCTTTTTTTATATCTGCAAATAAAGATTACGCAAGAAAATATCCGCACGACACACTCAATTTTTTTGTTCGAGTAATAGGCAACTAATCAGGAGAAGCTGCTGAATTTTTACATTGTTGAAAAATAACACGTATCTTACATTCGCGTATCGTCAGCATCGCGACTTTGCTGATAAGAAGATTTATAAAGATATCGTATATCAAGCGTCACAGTAAAGTAAGTGATAATTTTAATAACAAGAATTTCATAACGCGGAACGTATTGTGATATCTAATATCTCTGCTAAAAAACAGCTGAAAGACAAATATTTTTATATAACTTTTGTATGACTGATAATTTCAAATAACTGTTAATTATATCACGTTTATATCAATCTGTAAAGAATATAAACTTATATTGTTGTAAAATATGATAGACATGAGTCGGAAAATCAGATTTCGAAAAAGAGACAATTTTCAAAAAATCATAATTTCAAAATCGGAATATTAAGACAAGGATTTTCAAGATAGTTGCGTAGCTCTCATATTCTGAGTAAATCCTATTTCGAGAGATTGTTTCGATATTCAGACTTCAGGATTATCTTTCGGCAAACTGTCACATTCGTCAAGTCTTAGTACATTTTTATTTTTTCGAACAATGCATATTCACTTAATATGTCATGCGTTGCATTTGTATATCATTTATATCGCAACATTTCGATATCGCAATATCATCGATATATAAATTGTAATAAAAAAAAGAGTGTAACATTATACAAAATGATTTAAAAGTCCGGAAACGGTTAATTATCTCTGACATATTCGGTTTATGGAAAAATATTCGAGATATAATATGCAGTATTCAGAAAATTATATTAGATAGCAATATTTCTGCGATTTTTTAAAATGACCTTAGAATGACCTGTTAAAATAAAAAGACTTAAATAAATATCCTCATTCTTTATGACAGATTTTGATAACTGATGTCAAGACGCTTTTCAAAATGCTATAGTAATAGCGTTTATCTATAGTTTAGAAGCAAGAAGGTTTAATGCTAACTATTGTCAACCCGATGGTCGCTGTGTGGAGGATGTTCAGTCAGATTTTGCCCATCATTTGGCCCTGAAAAAGTCCGACTGTGTGTATATGTGTGTGTGTGTGTGTGTGTGTGTGTGTGTATGTTATTTCAAAATCACAAAAACACTATCATCTATTATAATTTTACGAACAATAATTTTTCTATAAAACCAATTGTTTCGGAGATAATGAGCTGTTTCCTATTAAACCGCCCTGTTGTATCGAATCAATCATGTCATGCGATATAGCAATAAACATGTGCGTGCGCACATGTCTACAAAACATGCCTGCACCTTTGCTCCTCCTCAGTAAGAAACCTTGTGTAACCCTTCTTCTTTGATTTGTATCGCGTCAGCAGCGTATCCTTGAATCTCTTCAAGCACCTACGTATCAGTTCCAACTTGATTTTCCACGATGTCTCGAAGTACTCGGATTCCGTCGTGGAAGGCACTAAATCGCACTTCAGCACTTTCATCTTTGCCAAGTATGCATCGAAGTTCGACATTCGTGAAGTTCGAAACCCGAAAATCGAATTTATGTTTATTATGTCACGATGTTCATTAAAAAATAATATCAAGAAATCTCTTCTTTGTGCCTTCGAACACGAGCTAAGATGAGATAAAAGAACAAGAGACAAATAAATCTCGAATATTCTGTTCCTGCCGCTTTCCAGCCAGATTTCCGATTTTTCGTTCTTTGGACTTAACTATATCACTGTATCGGCTATCACTTATCATTCCAAACTTAACGCATCAAATAACTTGACTTGAATCGCAGGAAACTATGTCACTCTCTCATGTCCATCTTATCATACCCATCAGTGGCCAGCTCTCACGATCATTAACATTGTATGAATGATCCCATCATTTGCGTTGATCTTCCCAAGATGTCTTCATCGTTGCTCCGCGAAAACCCATAATTATTTATAAATTAGATTTCACAACGTTAAACTCTCGCCGGCAACAAAGCTATTGATAAAATAAAACTGCTGTATTTTTCCGTCATCTTCCTTTTTCGATTTATCGCGCTGCCGATAAGTATGGAAAACAATGTACATCGGCCGGAACGAGATCGGCCGCGAAGACGTCGACCTTCCACCGAGGAACGAGTTTTGCAAGTATTCGACGCCAAATGCTCAAATTCGTGAAACACTTCGGCGTTACTTCGAAGACAGTCGTAAAACGATTGTTTCATTGGTCTGTTGTCTCGTATTCCAATTTCCTCAGGAAATGAATTTACCAGTTACTTCGATCAGCTCAAAGGCGCCACAAGCGAATTTCGATAGAGTGAAGACAAATCAGTCATCTATTTCTTCGTATTGTAATTTCCTAAGCAAATAAACTCGTCAATTATGTCGTCCGGTATAAGAGTATAATGAGTGAGAGAGGAGATAAGGAAAGAGAGAGAGAAAGAAAGAAAGAAGAAGGAGAAAGAGAAAGATGAAGAGGGGACGGAGAGAGCAAAAGAGAGGGGTGAAGCCGGGAGGGGAGGAAGTGAAAAAGGGGTAGGTGAAAGAGGAAATGGAAAGAAAGAAAAAGAGGGAGAGTTGTCTATTTCTTCATATTACAATTTTACGATAAAAGGGCAAAAGAAAGTAAGCTTCGATTATATTGATAAATATCGAGCCACCCTCCTGAGTAATTTACAAGAGCTTTCAATCGTTGTTCGCTATTTTTATTAAAAATTGTTATTAAAAAGTTAACAACAAAAATACTTTGATAATTACGCAGTTAAAAGGAGTTAGCCCCAATGACCTCTTGACCCTTTGTTCCTTTGACATATATTGTTAAAATTATCTCACTGACTTTCAAAAGATTTTAGCTGTCATTGATTGGTTATTGAAAAATTATAAACAAAAGAAGTTTCATAAGTATAATGCATTTCTCCGATACACTATATATGTTAAGAAATAATTAAAGTAAGGATTTTATGACAAACGGATATAGTTTGTATATAGTTGTTATAGTTGTATATAATTTGTATATAGTTGTTTGCAAAATAACTTATGTATATGCGTAAGAGGGGATGGAGCTTCAAAATAAACTAACCTATATTATTTACAATAATATAGGTTAGATAAAATAGTTTATAAAATTAGTATTGTAAAAATACAATAGTACATGCTCGAAACAAAACTACTTTATCTAACCTATGTCATTGTAGATGATATAAATTGGATTAGGTTAGTTCATTTTGATATCTAACCTATATTGTAAATAATATAGGTTGGGTTAGGTTAGTTTATTTTGAAGAGAAGCTCTGTCCTTTCCTACGCACATACATAGGTTGTTTTACATACACATACTCGTCAATCAGCAATAGCTAAAACTTTTTGAAGATTTCCCAATAAGATGACCTCAATAATATATGTCCAGGTCGAAGTTAACGTCAGTGGAAGTGACTCCCTTAAATTAAATATCACCTAAATTTTTGTTGTTGATAACATTTTAATAAGCAGCGACTGAAAGTTAAAACCTCTTGTAGATTACTCAGAAGAGTAGCCTTAAAGATATATGTCATGATCAAACTTATTGTGGTTCTCTCTTTCCTTCTCACTGTTCCTCCCCTCCCTCTCTCTCTTTCTAAGTCCTCTTTGTTGATTTTTATCAATATTCCAAGAAAGTAAATCTTCCAAGTTCTTCGTTCGATATGAAGACCTTATAAACGATGAGTATTTCAGCGGAGCGACAATGATCGTTCTCCTAAATTGTGACTTCGCACGAAGCCATTTCTCTAACGGGAAAATGGCGCATTTTCGTCGAAAACTGTACAGTCCCACTGGATATTCCAAAACTCCGGGAACACATTGTCAAAACTCGGGAAGCCGAGAGTCGTTAACGACTTATTAGCGTTTCGTATAGCCTAATCTCGATTTCCAGATACGCGCAGGTGAGAAGTATGGAACACACTGGCGAAGTAGAATGTGTTTCCGTCGCTTCGCCTTGCTTATCAGCGCTCGTAATCCAAACACATGAAATTATCTATATCCATATATACATGCCCGTTGTTATTGGTTCGAATTTACTGTTATCAGCATCGTCGATCTGTTTCTTTCCATGTATGGTATGTAAACATGTCGTAGATATACGAATACACATACAAAGCCCATATTTACGGACATCATATTTTTCCGAAATTTTATTTCTCCGTATCTTATTCCCGGAAGTTTGTTTACTTATTAAATTTATTAAATCGAATCTACTTTTCTTCGGTTGGTTAATTTATTCCTAAGGTCTGAATATATAACACACCGTACCATATTATCATCATGTCGTTCTCGTATGTAATTCACCGCTCGAGATAATTCGTCTCAAGGCACAAGATATCATCACTGGTTCGCTTACGCTTGGTTACTGGATTGGATGTTAATACGACAATACACGGTCGAAATATGTTTCATCGCTATCATATTTATCCCCACTCATAAGAGACTACATCTATTCTTGCTTTTCGATTCTAATTCTACTTCGCAAGTGAAATCAACAGGGGAAATGATTGATGCTCTACGACGCAAGTCTGCAGTCTAGAAAGGAAGAATGCCAATCGGAATCAGAAGGCGCGTGGAAAAGATGGACTCAGCAAATCTATAGCTGGTTGGGCAAAATTGAATGTTGTAACTAAGCGGATTCGCACGTGCGTCGAAGAAACTACGTGTAAAAGCAGTTTTCAATTCACTCATAAAACATGTTCATTTCCGTGAATATCATTGTAGTTATTGTGATAAACCTTTTTGTATCTCACGCTAATTCAAACTTAACGCGTAACATGCAAACGCGTGTTGTAAAATATGTGTATTATAAACATTGTATTCGTGATATATTTATAATTTACATACATTTATGATTTACTACGTTTGACTTTTTTTGTTTTAGTAAAACAGACATGTATAAAGCAGTTTAATCTATTGTTCGGCTCTTAAAAAAGTTTGATTATAATTTCTTTCTATTTTTATTATTGGTTCTACTGAGAAGCGATTGTTTTCAATGTACTGCGCTGATGTACCAATTATATCAGTGTTATCCATTGACATATGAGATAATTTTTTATCACTATAAGTATTGACATGGCTAAAACTTGATAGTGTATAGATTTCTCTAACTGCGAGCATTATTATCGTAACTAATTTCTATTCAGGCCTATAACAAATTTCGAATTTTTTACGTAAAATGAAATATTTACATTCTTATGTCATTATAATTTTATGAAATATTACGCAAATACACGCAAAGATGAGAAAAAATCATAGATGAAGACAATGTACACGTTGCTTCATACGATTATGACAATAAAAATATAGTCTCTATTTTATCTGAAAAATCTGAAGTTACCGTTAAAGCTTTAATCTCTATTTTATTTAAAAAATTTGAAATTACCATTAGGTTAACCTAATATTACTACGATAACCTAATGTTACTACAATAATCTAATGTTACTACGATAATCTAATGTTACTACGATAATTATCATACATAAAAAAAATCGTTCATGTATTGAATTTTCTCACATATAACAGCGCTTACTTATTTTAATAAATATATTTTATTGAATACTCTGAACTACACACTCACACACGCGCGCGCGCACACAATATATAGATTTTTTCTTTTCTTTAATAGTTTTAATATAAAATTGTCTTTACTATACCCACAAGTCTGCCATGCTATAATATCGAAATTCATTTGGTACAATTGATAACAGTAATACATACCTCTAAGACATAATTAGGTTTTAATCTATCCGAATGAAATTTTACTCAAAGAAAGAACTTCAGCATTTGGGCTATCTCCGAGTACTATCATATAAAGTAATCATACAAGGTGTCTCTAAAGTTTGTTTGCACTTTCTGTATTTTGAGATGAACTTAAAAGATGGAAAAACAGAGATATAAATCATAGGACGTGAAGAAAGGATTCAAACTTTATAGATGATACCTGCTGGAACATGCCGATTAGAACTTTAATAACGTTGTGTATGAAGCATGATTATTTCATGACAAGATACTTTCAACTGATGTTTCAACTGGTCGGATAATATTGTTGCAAATTGATTAACCTTTTGTTAGATTATCTTAGATTAACCTTTTGTTACGTCCAGCGGACTCCGGGGAATTAAAATTTTTTTTCTCTCGAACTTCTATTCTCCTAATATAACAAGGGTCATAGGAAACAGACACATTTGGTAAACATTCGTCGCGTCAAATCGGAAGCGATACAGAAAAATGCTATAACAGAAAACAGTACCCTATTGTGAAAATCTGCACGTCTCTGTTCAGAGTTTAATGTGTCCGTCGGTCTAACTATAAAATTTGAAACTCTACGCTAACAAATCTTCAGCAAAACAAAACAACTCGAAGCATTCCTGCTTTAAAAACTTGAAACCTACATCTTCCCAATCCGAAACCATACGTACCCTACCAGTCAAACAACAAAGCTTACTTCAAGTGGAATAACAGCACATGGTATATAATATGGTGCTAAGATCTTCTTCTATATATTTTAGGAAATTCTGAAAATATTAGGAAATGGCGAAACATGTGTTCCTTTATTTTATAGTGACTCTGAATTTGCGCAAAAATTTTTTTTCAATAATATCTTTTAAATGAGATACCACTGAACTCCTTTTGTCCTTTAAAATTTTCAAATTGTCTCTTATACATTGAGAAAAAGACTTCTGTTGATATAACAACTGAACGTTTGCTGTTTCATAATTGTACGGGGAACAAATCAAATAACCGCAACAAATCATTATTCGCAATTTTAACAAGTATACATCGCTGGAGATGCAAGTCATATATGTTTGTTAGATGTGTAACTTTTATTAAAAAAAATAGCAATGTCGTAATAGCGTAATATACAGGGCGTCCCATTTTAAATGAGCCAGACAAAAATTTCGAAAATATAAAAATAGGAAAACTTAGTACTTTTTTCAACATTTAGCTTACGATATCTTGCTATCTGTCGAAAGAAAAAATAGTACTTTATTACTCTATTTAGATTCAAGAATATATTATTACAATACTGCTTTAATTAACTTATGCCTTAGCTTTAATTAACTTATTGACCTTTGGAAAAAATCATCAAATTAACAAGTCAGGGCGCTATTGTAATAATATATTCATGAGACCAAATAGAGTAAAAAAGTTTCGTACCACTTTTTCTTCCGACAAATAGTTAGCGAGATATCGTAAGTTAAATATTGAAAAAGTTATCAAGTTTTCCTTAAAAATCTCAAAAAATATTAGGTAAATAACAAAATGTTTCAGACAGAAGTTGTTCAAATTAATTAGTAGAAAAAGATGATATAATAAAATATTGGGATTTTCCTTTAAGAAAAGTAATGATCAGTGAATATCTCGAAAGTGACGTCATCTGTAAATAAAATGATATAGTTGTTCTATGTCGCCTTGGAAACCATACAACTTTTATTTGAAACGTTTCTTAGTATCTTTCATATTTTTTTTCGAGACTTTTACGTGACTCATTTAAAATGGGACACCCTATACAAGGTGTCCCATTTTAAGTGTCCACCCCAAATATCTCTCTTATTTTTGATTTTAGATAAAAATGGTTCAGACATGTTTTATATGGTTTCGAGGGAGCCATAAGATGGTACAATTGATTTGACCTTGAAGAGTTATTTGAAGGTCACGTGAAGGTTACCTCAATTTTTTTAGATGGCACACCCTATTTTTATTACATATTCTTATAGCTGACCTCGAGAGCTTCCCAAAACACTATAATCAAATGTTTTTGGTGAAATACTTTTCGAGTTTTAAAGCTCCAAATTTACAAAATTTTGATAAAAATACAAAATATTTCGTAAAACATTCACTTTCCGATAGTCTTATCTTACATGATCCAACTAGTCAAGGTAAGATCCGAGCATGATCCAGCCAGTCAAGGCAAGATCCGAGCATGATCCAGCCAGTCAAGGCAAGATCCGAGCATGATCCAACCAGTCAATGCATGATCTTCTTTTGTGTACAATTACTTAAAGTGTTCAAAAACTTGGCTATTTACTTGAATGCATAGCTCTAGTCTATGGCGAAAGTCGTCCCTAACTTTTTCAAGAACACCTACATTAATATTTCTGCAAGCCTATCTGATCCGGTTTTTCATATTTTCAACGGTTGTAGGCTTTTGCGGATAAACTATATCTCTAATGTAGCCCCAGAAATAAAAATCTAGGGGTGTCAAGTCGGGTGATCTTGAGGGCCATTCTTGAACTCGGCTGCCCATATCAATCCACCTATTCGGGAATCTATTGTTTAAATATTGTGTAACAGCTCGAGATCTATGAGCCGGTGCTCCATCTTGTTGGAACCACATTCGTCTGAGTAAATCATTGTCGACACGTCTCAAGAGGTTGGGCAGATCATCTTGAAGAAATCTTAGATAGATTGCCGCATTGAGATTTTCTTCAAAAAAATATGGACCAACAATAACATCTCCCAGGATGCCTGCCCAAACGTTAATGGACCACTACCGTTGGAACTCTTGGCTTCTCTGCCAATGTGGATTAGCATCTGAATAATAATGGCAGTTATGTCTATTAACGCCTCCTCTATTACAAAACGTGGCTTCATCAGAAAAAAGCGTATCAGCAATGAACCGGGGATTTTGTTAGATTTGATCTCGAGCCCAGTTACAAAAACGTACACGGCGTTGGTAGTCCCTCTCTTCCAATTGCTGAGTTAGATGAATGTGATATGGGTGAAACTTGTTGAGCTTGAGCACACGATTGGCTGTTGATTTAGATATACCGTATTGCCTCTCAATTTGTCTCGTAGAGATTTGGGGATTCAAAACAACGGCACCTATAACAGTCAATAATGTGACTTCATCAGGGCCCGATTTTCGCCGGTTTCTTCTAAGAATACCTTGTTCAGCTCTGTCGCAGTCTTTTTATTACTTTCCTATCAGGATGGCGTCTGTCTGGAAATATTTCAGCATAAAGCCTTTCTGCTGCCGAGTAATTATTCCTGGCCTCACCCAAAATGTGAATCATGTCCACAATTTCATTTGGTGGATAAGCAGCCATAATTATAAAGAAAAAAGCGCCAAAAAACCAACAATTCCTGTCTTATCAAAAAAAAGTCAATGGATAATAATATGCGTCTGTCTGAGACTTCGCCAAAATATTGACAGTTATTCAAGTAAGAAATTTGAAACAAGCCTCTTGATATTTGTTTCATTAAAAGAACTGACAATTGCACTTTCACAATTGTTACAGTTCATTGATTATCAGGCAATACAGGATTTCGTCTTGACTGGCTGGATCATGCTCGGATCTTGTCTTGACTGGTTGGATCATGCTCGGATCTTGCCTTGACTGGCTGGATCATGCTCGGATCTTGCCTTGACTGGTTGGATCATGTAAGATAAGACTATCGGAAAGTGAATGTTTTACGAAATATTTTGTATTTTTATCAAAAGTTTGTAAATTTGGAGCTTTATAACTCGAAAAATACTTCACTAAAAACATTTGATTATAGTGTTTTGGGAAGCTCTCGAGGTCAGCTACAAGAATATGTAATAAAAAGTAGGGGGTGCCATCTAAAAAAATTGAGGTAACCTTCACGTGACCTTTAAATGATTCTTCAAGGTCAAATCAATGGTACCATCTTATGGCCCCCTCGAAACCATACAAAACGTGTCTGAACCACTTTTCTCTCAAATAAAAAATAAGAGAGATATTTGGGGTGGACACTTAAAATGGGACACCCTATATATATGTACGTGACTCTTCTGTGGTTTATATTTGAAACTCTCATATAGATAAAAGCATCTCTGAAAGTAATTTACAAGCTTTTTTTAAGTAGCTACGAAGTAGTATTTAAGTAGTACTTTTACAGACTTTTATATTGATAAAAGTACGTTCGCAGTACGAACCTTTCATATTGTATGTATATCCCCTTTAACCTTATTTAATCTGGTCTATTAATTTTATATAATATGTCGTGCTAAAAATAAAGATTAATGTAATAATGCATTGCTCTATTCCTTTCTCCGAATTCCTGAAAAATACACACACAGAATTATTATTTTGTTAACCCTTCTCTACTAATGATTAGATTATATTTGATTAGATGTAATGGAATTGTATTTGAATTATCTGGTAATTATGATACGCGTTAGTGTAGCATTGTATATGTTTCATCGAATTTTTTATGTATTTTGCTACATATTATACGTTGGTGAAGAAGAATTAATACAACTGATTTGTTTACATATAATTTCTAACCTTTGCTTATATTTTATATTGCCAACAAATAAAAAATTTATGATTTGTTGGATTAACGTAACAATATCATTTGTTCCCATTATGAAGTTGTTGGTTAGAGCAACAAATCATAAGTAATAAATCATTTGTTACCACAACGATCATTTGCTATTAACCCACATTTGTTAACTATTTGTTGAGGTTACTAGTATTTTGTTAACCCGACAAACCTTTTTTTTTCAATGCATCTTCTTTGGAAGGCTAAGAAAACATTTTTCCGGTAAAACGGTTAGTTTCTCAAAATAAAGAAACAGGCGTCTCGACTTTCTCCCATGTTTTTAGTCGTCCATAAAATATAGAATATGCACAGATTTTAGAGATATGTATGATTCACGTTTATACTAGAATGGCTCAAAATGAGTGAAATTCTTGCTGCGAATAAAATTCTATTCGCAAAGTGGAATAACAGCTGAGTCATTCGAGGTTCAGTGACTTTAAGTATATGACTCATATAGGATAAATTCTCTACCCCGAATAACGGGAATCTTCACAGATGCATGTCGAGTAATTTCATTCTAAATTGAAAAGCAAATCTGATGCGCTCGATCGTCTCGCCGAACAAAAGTACAGTAATCGATTAAAACATTCACTCATACGGATCAAGAATTCACTTCAAGTTTGAGTTTAAACATTCGCTTCTATGATTCCTAGTGCGACAGTATTTCCTTCATCATTTCGAGTAGATTCTTACTTGTTTCGAATAAGATTTTGCTTTAAAAGATCCGAACATATTACAGCTATAGATTGACTGAGCCAGCGAAGCTTTTCGTTGTAATGGTGAATTCTTTTATTCTCCACACAAGTACAAAGGCGTAGATTGTCGCGTCAGCAATTGTCGCTCGCACAGTGCGGGGCGATTTCGGCATTGAAAACTGAAGAGGATCTTCCTGACTAAGCGGATATAGAAATGTTTGACGTTCTTACGACAACCGTTATCTACGCCATCTCTGATTGACCAGACTGGTTTCCTCCAGCGTCATGCCCGAGCGTAAAACTCAAACTGATCATTATTTTGAGATAACGAGAAATCGGGATAACGTTGAAAAGCTTCTTTCAGAAATTTGAAAACCGGGGCTACTACGACGTGGCCAAATGAGAAAATTGAAAACGATAGTGCACGTATCTTTGTGACCGGTCAAAAAGTCGTGTACGCGACTCACGCAGTACGATAATGAGACACCACTGCGACGATCATGTCGATGCTGTCTGCTTATCTGCGCGTACTTCCTACACACATACGACGTTTCCATCAACGAAATCGACCATTATCTACTTACTTACTTACTTACTCGCTTATAACCCCTCGCTGGCCCTGTCACTCTCATTGAGGGACCGTGCGTTCCATTCGCATGGTCGCGTGACGCGCGGTTAAGGAAGTGACTCGACAAAAATTCAAACAGGACCAATCGAGTGGAAAAGGCACTGTTCCAAAGAATCAAGATGCCGAGATATGAGAAGAAAAAGAATTTCTCGAAAAACTGTAATCCCGAAGTCTGGATAACGAGACGGTCTCCCAAGATACTAAATGAATGCAGAAGATCGCACTCGATTTCTTCTTAACCTCTTGCTCTGGAAATTAACTGACCGATACTCGTGATGAACATGTCAAAAACGGAAGCAATTTATTACTCGAAATCGTTTATATACCAAGTTTTCCAAAAGTAACGGATCCCCCCCCCCTATCTCAGAATCTATGCATTAAAGGGAAAAATGACCTGAACAAGTTTTAGGGTTCATAACTTTTTCTTCCAATAAATAGTTAACGAGATATCGTAAGTTAAATATTGAAAAAGTTATCAAGTTTTCCTTAAATATCTCAAAAAATATTAGGCAAATAAAAGAATGTTTTAGACAAAAGTTATTCAAATTAATTGATAGAAAAAAAACAGTGTAATAAAAAATAGGGAATCCTTATTATTAAAAAAACGCAAGTTGACCTTCAAATGACCTTCAAGGTCGAGGTCAAAGTAAAATTTGAGGTCACCAAAAACAGAATTTTATGAACCCTAAAACTTTTATTAGGGTCATTTTTCCCTATAATGCATAGATTCTGAGGTAGGGGGGGGTCTGTTACTTTTGAAAAACTTGGTATACAAAGAACAATGGGTAAAAAGGGCCGATTTTGGCTTATCGTGGGGAACGGACAAAATATATTATTTTCAAAGGATTTTGATCCGCTGAACACGATGCCATTATTAGTTTTCGTCTAAAACCCGGGGAATATGTTCTAATCCGAGGACCTATCATCCAATAATCGAATGGCCCAGGAAGCTTTTGTGTAAACTTTGAAGCTATTGCAAACTTGTGTATTAGCTAAATTAGCTGAAGACAGTTTATATTTTTTATTTAATAGAATTATTTTTATTTAATAGAATTATTTATTTAATAGAATTATTTTCGATTAAATAGATGAAGGTGTTCTCTTTTTATACAAAATTTGCTGTAACAAATAATATACGCGGTGTCATAGAACACCCGTACTAATCGACTTTTTTGTAAACGCGACATTTTAAGGAAAAATGTTTCAAACAAAAGTTGTATGATTTCAAAAGGGTAAAATGTTATAACAATTATATCATTTTGTTTATACATGGCGCCGCTTTTGAGATATTCACTGATCATTACTTTTCTTAAATGGAAACACCAGTTTTTTATTATATCATCTTTTTTTACCAATTAATTTGAACAACTTTTGTCTGAAACATTTTTTTATTTGCCTAATATTTTTTGAAATATTTAGATGTCCCCTCTGAAACCGTACAATTTTTGTTTGAAACGTTTCTTAGTATCTTTCATATTTTTCAAATTTTTGCCTGGCTCTCTTGAAATGGAACATCCTGTACAATAATAAATGTTAAGCCATAATAAATAAAATATAAATAAAATACATAAAACGTATATACAAGGTGTCCCATTTTAATGTCCCACTCTAAATAACTCTTCAGTATTGAAGTTTCAAGAAAAATGATCTGAATAAAAGTTGTAGGGATTTAAATGAACTACCTTATGATAACCTTGATTTGGACCTTGACCGCTATTTTCAAGCTCATTTGAAGGTCAACTTGTGTTTTTTCAATGAGAATCCTTATTTTTTATTAGAATGTTTTTTTCTACTAGTTAATTTAAACAACTTTTGTCTATAACAATTTTTTATTTATCAAATATTTTTTGAGATATTTGAGGAAAACTTGATAACTTTTTTAATAACTTACGATAACCTACGAATTAACTTACGATATCTCGCTAACTATTTGTCAGAAGATAAAATAGTACTAGACTTTCTTGCTTTATTTAGTCTCAAGAATATATTGTTACAATAGCGTCTTGACTTTTGTTAACTTACTGATTTTTGGAAATTTCAAAATCATCAAGTTAACAAAAATCAGGGCGCTATTGTAACAATATATTCTTGAGACTAAATAAAACAAGAAAGTCTAGTACCACTTTTTTTCCGACAAATAGTTAACGAGATATCGTAAGTTAAATATTGAAAAAGTTATTAAGTTTTCCTCAAATATCTCAAAAAATATTTGACAAGTAAAAGAATGTTTTAGGTACCTGAAAAATGAGAACAAATTGTCATTGCACTTGGTTAGATTTGCAAAAGTTGTTCAAATTAACTAGTAGAAAAAAACAGTGTAATAAAAAATAAGGGTTCCCATTTAAAAAACGCAAGTTGTCTTTCAAATGACCTTGAAAATAGAGGTCAAGATCAAGGTCATCATAAGGTAGCTCACTTAAATCCCTACAACTTTTATTAAGATCATTTTCCTTGAAATTTCAATACTGGATTTATTTAGGGTGGGGCATTAAAATGGGACACCCTGTATATGCCTGCAGCACTTAAATGATTAAAGATTTTTATCAATAGTCTTATACAGTATGATAAATTTCAAAATAATGTGAGATGTGCAATACAACGAAACATTTGGTAAACAAACAACAAGCGACGTGCGTACGCCATTTCTATTTTGGTCACAAATAAGTGATATATTACATACCATGTCATTCTAGTGTAAGAGGTTAAAACCCAAATATTAATTTGGCATGTAAAATTTGTTTATTAATTATATAATCGCCGTCATTATCTACAATCTTTTCCCAACATTCTGGGACCATACAGATGACTCGATCATAAAACAACTTCAGTTTTGCGTTGAAAAAAAATATAGTTTTTGACGGCTTCCACATAGATATGAATATTTTTCCATTCGAGTCGTTTTGCAATGATCGAAACAAGGTAGAATGTTACTATATCAGAAGATGCGATATCAGAAGAAAACTGTGGATCCAATATGATGTATTACCTCATTTCTTTCAATTTGCATAATGTCTGTTTTACAGTGTGTAGTTTTACGTTGTCGTGGTAAAAGACTACTCCCTTACGATTGAGCGCTTCTCCTGGATTGCTATTTTTAATTTATCTAATTGTTGACAATACTTGTCAAAATTAATCATTTAGTCAACCGGGAGCAACTAAACAAATTATTTCTGTGCAATCCTACCAAATAGAAAATATCACCTTCTCAAACTGGCTTTTGCCATAGGTTTCGCACGTCCCGCACGTTTGTTTGTTTTCAAGTATGTTTGCGTTGAACATTGTTCTGCAGGATTCATTTTTCATCGCCAGTTACCAGTCGGCCCGACATCGAATCTTTATTTAGTCGGCCAAACGAGAAAATAACTGCAGAAACTCAATTCAATTTGTTCCCTTTCTTGGCAAATACGGCAGCCACACACATCGAGCTTCAAAGAATAGTTGATTTTTCTCAAATGCCGAAATGCGGTCGATGTGTCAATGTTGGATCTTTTAGCAGTCTCTTTTTGTTGAAATTCATGAATTACTTTGCATTAAATTACGCATAATGTCATTATCTATGCTAGAAGATCGGCCAGAACGCAGATAGTTGTCGAAATGGAAATCACCACGTCTAATTTTCGCAGACTATTTCTTAACAGTTCAAATTGCTGGTGCACGGTCCTAATAGATATCTTGAATATGTTTTTACAACAGTTCCAACTGTTAAATCTTTCCGAAACACATAAAGCATAACATGCCTTAAATACACCTTTTTTTGCTCATTTTCATAATTTTTTCATAACGTAAATTCAATCATATCACACAAATCTTTCGCTCAAATGGTAACCGAATATTTCATTTTTCTAACGTTATACGGGGTGTCCTATTTTAAATGAGCGAAGCAAAAATCTGGAAAAATATGGAAGATACTAAGAAATGTTTCAGACAAAAGTTGTATTCAGGTTTCCAAAAGGAGATAAAATAACTATATCATTTTGTTTACAGATAGCGCCACTTTCGAGATATTCACTGATTATTACTTTTCTTAAATGGAAACCTCAATTTTTTATTATATCATCTTTTTCTATCAATTAATTTTAATAACTTTTGTTTGAAACTTTTTTTTATTTGCCTAATATTTTTTTCGATACTTAACGCTTTCATTGTTAGTGGGAAGTATACTTCCTACCTTTCCTTGATTCAATTTTGCGTTGTGAATCACATAATTTTGAAGAACTAATCGGGGATTTGAGTTTTCCAGATAACTGAATAGTTGTTCAACATACTCCAATAGATTTTTATACCAAATTATTCATTTGTGATTATTTATAACAAATCAAAGTTGAAAAAAATGCTTCTTTTAGGGAAAAATCGATTCCTCGGAGAATATTGAATGTAGAGGTCTAAAATTTTCACCAAATATTTTTCTGATGTTGTATAAAAACATATATTTCTTTCAGTATCTTTTTGCAGGTTAGATTTTTTTATAAACAAATATTTCTACAAAAACAGCCGAAATTTGATTTTTTTACACTTTTTAACTCTATTTTCCTAGTTTTTCATTCTGTATCTCCATCTTATCCATACTATCAATATTATTTTACTCAAAAATGAATGTTTAATCTCTAGTAAGCATAAATATGCAGTATTAAACATTTTCCCACATATTTTTTCCAGCTCGAGTTTCATCGTCTAGAATCATATGGTATATTCTTATTACGACCTGGTCATTATTTAACAATAATTGGAATTTCCATTAATTTTGTACATCATGATCGCCATACTGAGTCCGTTATTTTGAATTTTGCAAATCTGACTTTAAATTCATAATCAGCGACCCAAAAAACGTAGGAATACCAAATATTT
The DNA here is from genome assembly GCF_003227715.2 of Harpegnathos saltator. Taxonomy (NCBI): domain Eukaryota; kingdom Metazoa; phylum Arthropoda; class Insecta; order Hymenoptera; family Formicidae; genus Harpegnathos; species Harpegnathos saltator. Next base: position 334,647 of record NW_020229972.1, read on the forward strand.
TAATAATTTTCTCAAGGTAAGTTAATTCAGCAGTGAAAAGGTTAAAGAAAACTTAATAATTTTTTCAATATTTAAGGGGGGATCCTGGTGTAAAGGGTGGGAAAAACCGTTTTTTTCGCTAAATCGCTAGTTTTCGATCTGTAGAATGTGCTCCTAGAGCCCTAGTTGCGTATTTGAGGTGTTATTTACCTTTTGGAGCACATTTTGCGTAGGTATACGGGCGCGCAGCACCGCGCACAGCGGAGCGCCCAGTGTGGTCGCACTAAAGTCTTTTGTGCCGATATCCTTTGTTTAGCGGGCTCAGTAAACAGCAGATATTTCTGAAGCGTTTGGATAAGTATACCTGCTTATACCTGCTCGGAGGAATAACTGTAAAAATAGTTAAATAGTTGAGATCGCCGCTTTTATTACTGTAGGCATATTCAACGAAGGCTATTATGCAGTTCTGAAGATTATGGAAACCCTGATATCAAATTTGATATCAAAATTAAACCGACATGCAAAACGTTCACTGATAACACCAACACTGGCCGCACAGAACGTCGCAGCACTAAAGATGCTCGATTGGCTCAAAAACAGCAATTAATCGAACAATACGAGATGTATGAAAAAGCTGAAGGCTCATTATATGATTCTGGAATAGTGGATTAATGAAAAACTGAGATAAGGTTTCAAAAACTCAGTTTTTTCTAGCAATTTTTCTATATCAAAAACTATTATTGCGTTTTACTCGACATCACGTTTTCGGAATTGGCGGTCGTGATTATTCTAAAACTATTCAATTAATCAACTTGCCTTTATGCATACAAATAGCTAACATGTATTATTTGTCGATGAACCTATCTGATCCACACAAAAATTTGTTTAAGTAATATTTTTTAAATAAAAACGAACGAATCTTTAGGATAAAATTGAATTCTTTTTTAGTCTGCTATTTTGTTAATTTTCGACTTTTTAAAAATATTTTAGGTTCACCGACGAACTATGAGTGTTATCTTCGAAAACTTCTTTGGCTTTTTTTTTAGATAATCCTGCGAAGAGATATTACTACCACCGATTTGCATTTAAATTTTGGACACTTTGGACATTCACCCTTATATTTCGAAAATATTGCAACTTCTGTATCCAAAAAAATTTGATTGTATACTTCAAATATAATACAATATACCTCCAAAATTTCAAAAAGATCTATTGTTTTTATTACGCAAAAAAAAATTGCTAAAAACATCCTTATTTTTAGGCTTTTACACCAGGATCCTCCCTTAACATACGATATCTCGCTAACTGTTTGTTGGAAGAAAAAGTGGTACTAGGCATTTTTTACTCTATTTAATCTTAAGAATATATTGCTAGTGCCCTAACTTTTATTAACTTATATTTATTAACTTATATATATATTTATTAACTTTGAAAATTTCAAAATCATCAAATTAACAAAAGTTAGGACGTTACTGTAATAATATATTCTTGAGACTAAATAAAATAAAAATGTCTAGTATTTTTCTTTCGACAAATAGTTAGTGAGTTATCGTAAGTTAAATAATGAAAAAGTTACCAAGTTTTTCTTAAATATCTAAAAATATTGATATTAAAATATTAGGCAAATAAAAAAAATGTTTCAGACAAAATTTGTTCAAATTAATTTATAAAAAAGGTAATATAATAAAAGGATATCCATTGAGACCAAATAGAGCAAAAAAGTCTAGTACCACTTTTGCTTCCGACAAATAATTAACGAGATACGTAAGAGCGTAAATTAAATATTGAAAAAGTTATCAGCTTTTCCTTATTATACCAATATCTTAAAAATATTAGGCAAATAAAAAATGTTTCAAACAAAAGTTGTTAAAATTAATTGGTAGAAAAGGATGATATAATAAAAAGTTGGCATTTCCGTGTAAAAAAAGTAATGATCAGTGAATATCTCGAAAGTGACGCCATTTGTAAACAAAATAATATAGTTGTTTTGTGTCCCTTTTGAAACCGTACAACTTTTGTCTGAAACATTTCTTACCATTTTTATATTTTTTGAGATTTTTGTCTGGCACATTTAAAATGAGACATCCTGTATAATACGTAAACATAATAATCAATGGTGCTATCATATATATAACTCTCTTAATGATATTTATTAGAACGGATACGAACCTTTGCAATACAAGCTTAATAATAATAATAATATTAATAATAATATTTTATTATAATTTTTATTTTTTCTATTATTTTTTTACTTTTTTTAATTTTTTATTTTAATTTTTTATTTTTAATATTTTTTATTTTTATTTTATTTTATTTTTTTATTTTTTATTTTTAATTATGTAATGTAAAGATAGCGCGAGGATGGAAGTTTTAGCATATAAAAAAAGTATAATAAAATAACAAAATATAATATATGAATAAGACATTTTGGATGAATGAATAAACAAATAAGTAGACAAAAAATAAGCTAAATTAGAAAGAGAAGAACAGATAAATAGATAAATAGAAAATAAGTAGATAAAAAAAATAAGTGATTAATTTAATAAATTAATAAAATACGCACAAAATTTTTCCAAAATATTGGAAGAATATAGTTATTCTAAAAATTATAATATTGAAATAAGTATAACAAGGCACGGCAGACAATGTATGGCAGAATATAGCTATCTCAAAATAACAACAATAATTTTTTTAAGTAATTATGCAGTATAGGGAATGCACCTTCAATGACTTTGGCTTTGGCATATGTTGTCAAGGTCATCACCCTGAGAAACATGCAAAAGGTTTTAGGCGGCGCTCGTTGTTTGTTAAACAGTTATTAATAAAAAAAATTTTGTAAATATGCATATAAAGTCAACCTTCTCAAAAGTCCATGACTTTGACATACATTGTTAAGGACATGTTCTTGAGTGTTATGCAAAAAGTTGTAGCTGTCGCTCATTGTTTATTAAAAAGTTATTAACAAAAGAAGCTTCATTAATCGAGCGTAATTTTTCGGCACAGTATACATTTAATACCTAAAACTTCTAAGAGATTACTTTGAAACACAGTATATACAAGGTGTTTCCATATCGCTGGATCGGTCGCGGTGAAACAGTGCAGTGGCAAGATCATTCGACCTAACTCCCTTGGATTTTTGCTTGTGGGATTGGTTAAAGTGCGAGGTGTATAAAACTAAAGTGAATACACGGGATGAACTTATTGCACATGTAATAGCCGCTGTTGACCAAATTAGGGGCCGTGAAGATGCCCTCCAACGCGCAACCCGCCACGTTCTCACAAGATGTGACAAATGTATCGAAGTACGGGGCGAAATATTCGAAAATTTGTTATGATAGATGTATTACAATGTAATTGCAGTAAACTTCAACTCATATTAGACAATTCCGACGTGTAATTTAACATAGCTGTATCTCGGAAACCAGTAATAAACGACACCATGTTTATATAATATTTTTGCCTTATATTACCTTATTCTATACCCCCACGAAATATTGACCTTTCCTCCCGAGACACCCTGTATAAGCAGGGAAGGGGCGCACCGCTTCCCCAAGAAAATTCTATTCTAACCCAACTTATTGCATCTTCATATATTGTTGAGTGTGGGTTTTAAAGGTTTTAATCTTTTCAACACCTAACAATATATAAAGATGCAATAAGTTCGGTTAGGTTAGGTTAGAATTTTCTTGAAGAGGGGGTGTGGGGGAGGGGCTCCGCCCCTCCCCTGCTTATACTAGATGCGCAACTAAGTTTCCGGGTTTCACACATGGATGGCGCTAACAACACATGTAGTCGACATACATGTCTGAGGTTGTGTTTTTTTTATAGCTTGGACATCTGCTAACTATAACCAGTCGTAATACCAACACATATCGCAACGCAAAAAAATTTTTTCTAACAACGAAGATGTCGAGTTTTGTGCCAAATAAATAGCATTTGCGGGAAGCTTTGCTTTTCTGCTTTAACTTGAAAAAAAATGCAGTTGAAGCACGTCGTTTGCTTGAGGAGGCCTACGGCGAACATGCACCATCAAAAACTACCTGTCTGCTCTGCCACGCCGGCTTCATCGAAAACTACCTGTGAAGATTGGTTTAAACGCTACAGAAGTGGCGATTTCGACACTGAGGACAAAGAGCGCTCCGGAAGACCAAAAACAATTGAGGACGCCGATGTGCAAGCGTTATTGGATGAAGATGATACGCAAACAAAAGATCAACTTGCAGAGGAATTAAACATGACTCGCTAAGGTATTTCCAAACGTTTACCAGGTGTGTCGGTAATTCCTTTCCGGTTTTTTCGCTAAAGAAAACACGTTATTTACAATGGATAGTTAAAATATATTTATTAAAAGTATTGGCTATTTGATTCTATACATTTTGCCCATCTCTCAGGCAATTTATGGATGCCATTCCAAAAGAACTGTTTCTCCTTTGAGCTAAACCATTCATCGAGCCATTTTTAACTTCTTCGAAATCGGCGAAGTACTGCTCTGCAAGCGCGTGCCCCATCGATGCGAAAAGGTGGTAGTCGGATGGAGCTAGGTCTGGAGAGTACGGCGGGTGCGATAAAACTTCCCATCCAAGTGATTTCAACACTTCTTTGACTGGTTTTGCTGTATGAGACGGCGCGTTGTCATGCTGCAAAATCACCTTATCATGTCTTTGAGCATATTGTGGACGTTTTTCGATCAATGCACAGTTCAAATTGATCATTTGTTGTTGGTAGCGATCAGTATTAACTGTTTCTCCAGGTTTCAACAGTTCATAATATACGACACCAACCTGGTCCCACCAGACACAGAGCATGGTCTTGCGACCAAAGCGATTTGGCCTTGCAGTCGATGGGCTGCCTTCGCCAGGTGATAACCATGATTTTTTTCGCTTGGGATTTTCGAAATAAATCCATTTTTCATCACCCGTTACTATTCGATGTAGAAATGACTTCCTTTCATACCTTTGAAGCAGCATTTCACTGACGATTTTTCGATTTTCCAATTGCCTGTCATTCAATTCATGTGGCACCCATCTTCCCATCTTTTGGATCTTTCCCATCGCTTGTAATTGTTCACAAATTGCTACTCGGCTCACATTCAACTTTTCTGCCAATTGTTTTTGAGTTTGTGTTGGGTCTTCATCCAATAACTCCTGCAATTCCGCATCTTCAAACGTTTTCGGCCTACCAGGACGTTTTTTGTCTTGAACGTTGAAATCACCACATTTGAATTGTCGAAACCACGTTTCACATGTTCTTATGGTTGGAGCATGCTCACCATAAGTCTCTACCAGCAAACGATGACTTTCAGCGGCTTTTTTCTTTTGATTTGACAAGAAAAGTAATGCGTGCCGCAAATGCACGTTTTCAGGCACAAAACTCGACATTTTCAAAAAATTATTAATCTATAACGCTGTTGTTTTGGCGGAACGTAACTTGTGTAGTTTTGAGGTTAATGTCAGTAGAATAAAATGACATATGTATCAAATCATAACATTGCATACTTATGGCTAGTGACATCTGTTACAAAAACCGGAAAGTAATTACCGACATACCATGGGTACATGCCATGGGAAAAATTCAAAAGCAAGGAAAATGGGTGCCGCATGAGTTGACTGAGAGACAGATGGAAAATCGAAGAGCCACTTCCGAAATTTTGCTTTTGCAGTATGAAAGAAAGAGTTTCCTGCATCGAATTATTACTGGCGATGAGAAGTGGATATATTTCGAGAATCCCAAACGCAAAAAATCGTGGCTTTCACCTGGTGAAGCATCAACATCGACGGCACGGCCAAATCGCTTCGGAAAGAAGACAATGCTCTGCGTTTGGTGGGACCAGAAAGGAATCGTGTACTATGAGCTGCTGAAACCGGGCGAAACTGTCAATGGGCATCGCTACCGATAACAATTGATCAATTTGAACCATGCATTGCTCGAAAAACGGCCAGAATGGGACATGAGACATGAACGAGTGATATTGCAGCACGACAACGCTCCGTGCCATCGCACTTCCATCGTCCAGGTCATCAACCTGGACTTGGTCACCATCAAAACGCTGAAATGGGATCTGCTATCGCACCCGCCGTATTCGCCAGACCTGGCCCCTTCCGATTATCACTTGTTCCGGTCGATGGCGCATGACTTGACTGGGCAACACTTGGCCAATTTCGAAGAAGTGCAAAATTGGTTGGATGAATGGCTTCGGTCCAAAGACACGTCGTTTTATCGTCGCGGTATTCATGTATTGCCAGAGAGATGGCAAAAATGTGTAGCTAGCGAGGGACGATACTTTGAATAAACCATTTTTTGTATTTCTCTTGAAATTTTCCATTTTTCATTGATCAAAAAACCCGGAAACTTAGTTGCGCACCTAATATTTTCTATTTTTTCCTATTTTTATTAGCCGAGCAAACTGATCAGAAGGTGATATGAAAATATCAACAGTGAAATTCAATCAGGAATTTTCAATCGGATACACAAAAAAGATGTTCTCGGCGATAACGGGAGTGCTACTGACGGAAGCAACAACTGATGCTGAAATTTCATCGGTCAACGCTGATAAATAGTTAACCTTTATATCTTTAATCTATAATTAAGTTCATGAGCAGGCGGACTAAATATTCAAAGGTTGCGGAGCGGTGTAGCAACCGCTACGAGAACAGATACCGAGAATTAACTGGAATTTCATCGTTTTTATTCAGAGATCTACAGAGGGCACGGAGGAGTTGGGTAATTAGGCCGAATTAACAGTCGCGCCGCCGCTGCAATTGACCTTAAATATTAGTGTGTTAAGTGAATTTTCATTCTTCCGCCGGAGCTAAAGATTAGATAAAGAATTTAATCTAATCTAGCCGAATGAGCCACGAGACACGCGTTTATGCTTACGATATCATTTTATGAGATTCGTCCGTATTTATTTCGTAAAATTATTTATATATACGGATGAATGTATATGTAGTTGGCGAAATAGATACGACACTTTCCGATTTGACAAATTTCAAACGGCCAAAATGGGCAAAAATCGTCTGATGACCTAGGCGATTTTTGCCCATTCCGGAGCACATCATAAAGTAATCGCAATCGCAACCTTCTCGCCACTAATTGATATTATTCACGGTTTAATTAAAGTTATTCGTACGCTTTTCAATTTTGTATACAATACATACGCGGTAAATCGTAGAAAATCTATATTCAAGAGAAAATCAATAAAAAGAACCAGATTTTAGAATTATATTGGGGACTTGAATAAGTTCTCACTGTTTAAAAATGAATGCTTTATTTTAAAAAATTAGTAACATATCATTAAAAGTATTGTCCATCGCTAGCTACTACTTTCTCCCATCTTTCTGGCAGCATGCGAATACCATGTCGAAAGAACGACTCACCTTTTGTGGTTATCCACGAATCGACTTATTTTTTGGCATCTTCATAAGAATGGAAGTGCTGCTCAGCCAGGCCATGAGTCATCGATCGGAACAAGTGGTAATCGGAAGGAGCAATGTCCGGTGAATACGGTGAGTGCGGTAGGACTTCCCATTTGAGCGTTTCCAAGTAGGTTTTGATCGATTTTGCAACATGTGGCCGAGCGTTGTCATGCTGCAAAATTACTTTGTCGTGTCTCTCCTCGTATTGCGGCCGGTTTTCCTTCAATGCTCGGCTCAAACGCATCAATTGTAGTTGATAGCGATTTCCCGTGATGGTTTCGTTGGGTTTGAGGAGCTCATAATATACTACATCTAGCTGATCCCATCAAATACAGAGCATGAGCTTGGAACCATGGATATTCGGCTTCGCCGTCGATGTTGATGCATGGCCGGGCTTACCCCAGGATTTTCTACGTTTCGGGTTATCGTAGTATATCCACTTTTCACCGCCAGTCACGATACGATGCAAAAAACCTTTCCTTTTCTGCCGTTAGAGCAGCTGTTCACACGTGAAGAAACACCGTTCGACGTTTCTCAGTTTCAATTCGTACGGCACCCAATTTGCTTGCTTTTGAATAATTCCTAATGCTTTTAAACGTTTGGCAACTGTTGTGTGATCAACTCCTAATGATTTTGCAAGTTCAATTTGCGTCTGACATGGGCCTTCATCGAGTAATGCTTCCAATTCTTCGTCTTCAAACTTTTTCAGTGCGCCAGAGCGTTCTTTATCTTCAACATCAAAATCATTATTTTTAAAGCGTCTAAACCAATCTCTGCATGTTGTTTCCGACAGAGCATGGTCGCCGTAAGTCTCCACAAGAATTCTATGTGCTTCAGCTGCAGATTTTTTTTGGAAAAAGTAATGCAGTAAAATTCCCCGCAAATATTCTTTTTTGGCACAAAATTCGACATGTTTAACGCTATGAAAAAATATGTTGTTTACGCTTCGGCGGAATAACATATACTGTCACATCGAGTCTAATGATGGAGTTTCACGATGAAGTTGGCTGTAGTGTGCCTGATGCAAAAAGGCTAAGATAATACCATCTTTCGGGAAACAGCGAGAACTTATTCAAGTCCCCAATAATAATCTTATAATGCAAAACTACAATCGAGACAAATTGAATAAAAATTGAATTAAACCAATCTGACGTAAAAATTTGATAAAAAGTTTAATTACGATAAAATTAACAAAACTATTTGACTATAATTAATTAAGTTAACTAAACATAATTATATGTATGATATAAACATTTCTTAACTACTTTATTTCTTTCAACTACGAAAAAATTTATCCAACTATATGATGCGAATAATTCTATTTTTAGTATATTTGTAAAACTAAATATAAATTAAACAATCAAGAGACACGGCAGTGGCCGCGTTCAGCAGACTCAACAGTTGGACAACATTACTAAATTTACCACTGAATCTCGCTCCTGATTGGTAAATATTTCTGGGTCTATGAAGAATCTAAAAGAATGCTCCAATTACAGACAATAATCACTAAGCGCTCTCTGATCACTTTGTTCTACTGAACGCGGCCAGTGTCTCGCGCCAAGTGCACGCGAGAGCGACGCGACGCGCACGGACCGCGAAACCGGCCGGGTCTTCTCTTTTCTCTTTATCTTCAATTAAACGTCGGTTATATTTACGCGAAGTACTTGGTTGATCGGAGGCAAGATTATTGTACCACCCAAACGGCTAATCTGATCGAGTTCTAAATAAGCTCAATGGATTCCTTGGGGTCGACTTACATAACAAAATTGTCTTTACTTTTGTCCTACGTGCATTTTAAGTCGAAATATTTTAGTTCAAAGTACGAAATCGTGAAAAACTATCACATCCGAAAATTCGTCGTCAAAATGTTCAGTTCCATCAGACTACTATAGATGGCGACTGTGAAAAATTTATCGCTTAAGCTTAGACTCCATGGCTGCGTTCCGATATTCACTGCTAGCACTAAAAATCTATAGTATTTGTGACACAAACTATGTATTTTCAGTACTGGCAGTGAATATCGGAACGCAGCCCATGTATGCCGTAGAATTTCGGCAAATGCTGCAGTGACCAATCAGAAGACAGGCGCATGCCGGAGCTTGCTGCAACGGACCTGTGCCTGTTTCCTGATTGGTCACCGCAGTATTTGCCGAAGCTCTACCGCATACATAGGCTGCGTTCCGAAATTCACTGCCAGTACTGAAGATACATAGTTTGTGTCACATATACTATAGAATTTCAGTACTGGCAGTGAATATCAGAACGCAACCATAGGGTGCATTCAGTACTACAACCGCTCACTGAGCGCTAAGTGAGCTCTTGTATCTGATTGGTGTATATTTTTTAATCTAAAAGAATATACCAATCAAATGTAAAAGCTCATTGAGCGCTCAGTGAGCGGTTGTAGTACTGAATGCACCCATGGAGTTTAAAGGCCATCACACGTAGAAAAATTTTAACCGTAACCGTAAGGTTGTAAGAAAACTGACCAATCATAGTCGATCCTTTCTCTTGTGACATTATAATAATCGACTATGATTGGTCAGTTTTCTTACAACCTTACGGTTACGATTAAAATTTTTCTACGTGTGATGGCCTTAAGCTTTAGTGCTAGGCCTGTGCATATGTCAATGCTTATAACCTAACTTATCTTAACAGTTTGATGTCGCTTATGCAAATATATTCACAAGTTAATCATAATAGTATGAGTTATATTTATTCCGATTATCCATGAAATATATAAATTACTGTTACATTTGCATTTATAGTAATTAATATCTGTACTAAAATATTACAGACAAAAATTTACTTTTATTAACCTTCTAATGTAACAGCATTATGCAGTGGTTACTGATTGTTTATTGAAAAACTTGCTATCACCATTATTAATTTTGCAAGAACTACTTGCTATTATTCTGGTAATTTAAGGAGTAATGAATTATTATAGAAAAAAGTGAGTTGGTATCGTTTTTATCAAATTTTAAAGATCATTATCTTAATAGATCTATGTCAATTCAGTACTTTCTATAGTAATTCATTATTCTTTAAATTATCAGAGTGATAACAAGTAGCTTTTGTAGAATTAGTAATGGTGATAGCAAGTTTTTCAATAAACAATGAGTACACACTGCGTAGTACTGTTACGTTAGAAGGTTAAAAGTTATTTTTTATTAATCAGTGTAAATGCAATTGTAACAGTAACAGGACGGTAATACTAATAAATATAACTGAATTCTTTGTGTTAAACTTAAGAATATATGTAGAAAACATGTGCATGAGATACGCATCGAACTGTTAAGAAAAAAATCTTTAAAACTTGATAAAAGGGTTACCTACGCAATACCTTTTATAATAATTCATTACTCGAAAACTACTTGTACCACTCTGATAATTTAAACAATAATGAATTATTATAAAAAGTACTGACTTGGTAATGTTTTCATCAAGTTTTGAAAATCCTTTTCTTGACAGTTCGATAATGCATATCTCATGTACATGTATTTTTAAGTTTAATATAAAAGCTGCAGTTATATTTATTACTATTATCCTAGAAATATAACTCTGTTACTGTTATCGTTGCATTTAAAGTAATTAATATCTGTATTAAAAAATTATAGATAAAAATTACTTTTAACCTTCCAACATAACAGCACTACAAAGTGGTCACTCATTGTTTATTGAGAAACTTATCACCATTATTAATTCTACAAAAACTACTCATTATTACTCTGATAATTCAAAGAGTAATGAATTATTATAGAAAGTACTGAGTTGGTATTGTTTTTATCAAGTTTTGAAGATCATTATCTTGACAGATCCATGTCAACTCAATGCTTTCTATAACAATTCATTACTCTTTAAATTATCAGAGTCATAACAAGTAGTTTTTATAAAATTAGTAATGGTGATAGCAAATTTTTAAACAATGAGTGACCACTGCGTAGTTAGTGCTGCTTACGTTAGAAGATAAGTAATTTTTTGTCTGTAATTTTTTAGTACAAATGTTAATCACTTTAAATGTAACGATAACAGTAACAGAGTTATATTTCTTGATTAAAAGTAATAAATATAACTGAACATTTTGTGTTGAACTTGAGAATATACTGTAATATATAGAATACATGTGCATGAGATAAGCGACATCAAACTGTCAAGAAAAGAATCTTCAATATTTGATGAAAATGTTACCAACTCAGTACTATTTAAAATAATTCAAATGTATGTAAAAAAAGATGTGAAATCCAAACAAAATTATTTAAAAAAAGAAAAGAAAAAAAACGCCAACTATACGCGTTCCAGCATTTGTTCCGCAAAAAAAAATTTTAAAAAATGTTATAAAAAAATAAGGATCAAGAAAATAATATTATGGGATGTTATATTTTAACTTCCCAAAAACTATTTCATTGCACGGAAAAAAATATTCAGGAAAAATTATTCATGCAAAGTTTGTACAAAAAATTTTACTTTTTAATATCTTTAAAAAAAAGAGTAATGAAATCAAAAAGTTGCGCCAACTAATAATGCGAAAATATGTTGTGCAAGACATGAAAAACATGAAGCAACGAAAACAAATAAAATTAAAAATAATAAAACAATGAAAAATATAATTAAGATTTAGACAAAAACATTTGGCGTACCCAGATATTATAAACCATCAAATATATAAATAGTATTAGCACATTCAATATTAACGTTTAGAAATATAGATTGCCATTATATAATTATAAAATGTATCAACGCAATTATTAGAAGATTGAAATGTTAAATCTATTACAACTTTTGTTTTAATGCATCCTAGGTACGCCAAGTGTTTTCGTCTAAATCTTAATTATATTTTTCATTGTTTTATTATTTTTAATTTTATTTGCTTTCATTGCTTCGTTTTTCATGTCTTGTACAACATATTTTCGTATTATTAGTTGGCGCAACTTTTTGATTTCATTATTTTTTTTAAAGATATTGAAAAGTAACATTTTTTATACAAACTTGCATTAATAATTTTTCCTGAATATTTTTTTCCATGCAATGAAATAGTTTTTGGGAAGTTAAAATATAACATCCCATAATATTATTTTCTTGGTCCTTACTTTTTTATAACATTTTTTAAAATAAATATAATCAATAATGTACTGGATTAACTTTGCGTTTGTGCCTTATTGAATTAAAATTTGAGTTTGTTTTACACAAAGAGCTGTGAAGAATATGAAAATTTGAAGAATAAAAGATGTAGGGCAATTGCTTTTTCATATAAAACTCTGAAATTAAGTTTGCTTAACTTGAATCGAATCGTCTCAACGGATCTTTTTCTATATATAGTGTCTATAAATAGATTTTACCTACATATACATATTGATCTGCTCGAGAGACATCTGTCTTAGAATGCTGAATAAATTATGCATTGATACTCTACCTTTTATTTTAATGTAAATTATAATTACTACATTAAATATAAATCATATCTAATGCTTGAATATTTTATACATGTTTTTATATTTTACTCTCTTAATATTTTGTGACATCCATATACAGAGTGTCCCATTTTTAATCCCCCAGGCAAATATCTCGAAAAATATGAAAGATACGGAAAAATTTTAGACAAAAGTTATATGGTTTCAAGGGGGACATAAAATAAAACTATATCAATTTGTTTACAGATGGGGTCATTTTCGAGATATTCACTGATCATTACTTTTCTTAAATAGAAACCCCAATTTCTTATTACACCATTTTTCTACCAATTTGAATAATTTTTGTCTGAAACATTTTTTTACTTAATATTTTTTGAGATATTTAAGGAAAACTTGGTAACTTTTTCAATATTTAACTTACGATATCTCGCTAACTATTTGTCGGAAGGAAAAATAGTACTAGATTTTTTTACTCTTTTTGATCTCAAGAATATATTGTTACAATAGTGCTCTAAATTTTGTTAACTTATCGACTTTCGAAAATTTCAAAATCATCAAATTAACAAAATCAGGATGCTATTGTATTGCAATAACAATATATTCTTGAGACTAAATAGAATAAAAGTCTAGTATCATTTTTTCTTTCGACAATATGTTAGCGAGATATTGTAAGTTAACACGTTGACTGCCAACTACGAGATATCTCGTAGTTTATTTACTTGCCCAGGACGCCTAACTACGAGTTATCTCGTCCCTTCATTACTTACTTACTTACTTACTTGTCATATTTGTACAGCTACGAGGAAACTCGTAGCATAACAGTGTAAATATGAATAGATGGCCTCAGGAAAGAGAAAAAAAATGTTTTAAAAAAAAAACATTTTTTAAGCTTTTTGATTATTATTAGGTACTATTATTAAAGTTTTTAATAATATAACATGATTAAATCAAATTGGCTCTTTAGACCGGAATCGTAAAAAATTCCGTGGCAGTCAATGTGTTAAATATTGAAAAAGTTACCAGGTTTTCTTTAAATATCTAAAAAAATATTAGTCAAATAAAAAATGTTTCAGACAAAAGTTGTTCAAATTAATTGATAGAAAAAGATGATATAATAAAAAATTGGGATTTTCATTTAAGAAAAGTAACGATCAATGAATATCTCGAAAGTGACGTTATCTGTAAACAAACTGATATGGTTGTTTTGTCTCTCTTAAAACCATGTAACTTTTGTCTGAAATATTTTTCCGTATCTTCCATATTTTTCGAGATATTTAAAATGGGACACCCTGTATATTGTTACGTTTCATATTTTCACTTCATCATGGTACATTTTACTTTATTTTAATATTTTTAATTGCTCTTTATAGTAAATAAATGTTAAGACATAAACGTGACGCTCAATACACATGCATGTTTATAAGTGAGAATACATTTTAAAATTAGCCGCTCACTTCCCAATCTTAATTCCAACTTTGTAATAGCAGCTCGTACGAGTGCGCAAATCAAGACTGAAAACTAATAATTATATTGTCAATATTCTTCTCTGAGAATAACGTTAGCGTGCCAGCTGCAGCCGGATACGTTGAATCTGCTGTTAAGATTATAGACAGCATTTCCTTTAACCGTTTCAAAACAGACAAGCAGTCTCAATTCTTTGTGTGTCAAGCGTAGGATACAGAATAGACGCGTTCTACAATAGATATTCCTTTACCTTGAGGCATTACAACTGCGTTTGGATGAGGCTGCGACTGTGGCATCGGGAACATGCCAGGTGGCGGTGCCGTAGCGATCGGTTGCGTTTCGAGATGGGCCGCACCCGCTGGCGGATATATCGCGGCGTAGGGGTTGCTCATTCTTCTTCAGCCTGGTACTCGTTCACTTCCGAATAAAACGAGCCGGCAGTTGGATCAGTCGATTCCAATCTGTCCAGAACTGGACAAACAAGATCGTCTCGTTATATAAGTACGTGTGTGTGTGTGTGTATGTGTGTGTGTGTGCGTGCGTATGTGCGCGTGTGCATAGACAGAGTGTATAAAAATTATCGGGACGGTGAAATATCATAAAAACTAAGCATTTTAGAAAAAAATGTTTCAAGTAAAAATGCTAGGGTTTCAAAAGATCTATTTACTAACATTATGAGTTTGACCTCGAATGGTGTCGCCAAGGTCAGGACAAGGTCATCTTGAATTTTTTAAATGGGACCCCCCCCCTACTTTTATTGCATATTCTTATAGCCCTTCTTTAGACCCTTCAAAGCACTATAATGTTTTCTACTTTGAGTAAGCCGTTTCGAAATTATCGAGCTTTTTATGATAAGATGTCCAGCCAGCAGCTGAAGCAATTTCGTGACTTGTATTTCAGATACATGTAATATTAAAATATTAAAAATAAAATTATAATATTAAAAAGTAACATTAATGTACTAAATTTATAATAGCACTAAAATTCACCTTCGAATCATTTCAAATCAATTGCAATGAATTTGACTTGAAGTAGAACACATTACTTGTACATGATACGCGTTGTTTCATACAGAACAGATAGATGATTTTTCTTAGAAAATGCTGTTTCAGGTTTTTATCATCGATTAGCGCATTGTCAAACAATGAATGGTGAACAATTTGAGCATTTGATATTTTAATCGCGCTTTCAATTGCTAGTTTTCCTTTATAATCATCTTGCCTTAACTGGCTAGATACTTCTTTGATCTTGCCTTGGTTGGCTGAACATCTTATCATAAAAAGCTCGATAACTTCGAAACGGCTTACTCAAAGTAGAAAAATTATGTTTTGAAAAGGTCTGAAGAAGGGCTACAAGAATATACAATAAAAAGTAGGAAGTTCCATTTAAAAAATTCAAGGTGTCCTTGTCCTGACCTTGGCGGTGCCACTCAAGGTCAAATTCATAATGTCAATAAATAGACCTTTTGAAACCTTACAATTTTTATTTGAAACATTTTTTTCTAAAATGCTCAGTTTTTGTGATATTTCACCGTTCAGGTACTTTTTATACATCCTGTATATGAATATGTATGTAATATGTACAAGATTTTTCAATTGGTGCGGGTCGATATTGGCAGCCTGTGGCGGCCATGTTGTTTTGGCGGCGTCTGTCTAACCTGTTGTTTATTATTCAGTCACTGATGCCAAATCACCATGACAAGTTACACGATTAAGCAGCACGTTCAAATGATAAAACTTTATTATCAAAATGTTTGTTAGTGCAAACGTTGTGCGCGTTGCGCCCATTGTACGGCAGACGCGGTGGCCCTTCAAAGTCGACTCTCCAACGTTTGGTGGCCAAATTCGAGACGACCGGTTCGGTAAACGATCAGCCAATACCCGTACGTCAAAGGAACGCCAGATCGGCCGAGAACATCGCCGCAGTAAGTAAAAGTGTGCAGGAGAACCCGAGGCAGTCAATTCCTCGCCGTGCACAAGAACTCGGCCTTTCGCAGACTTCAACTTGGCGAATTTTGCGTCGGGACTTGGGCCTGCACCTGTTCCAACCCAAGATCCAACTGACCCAGGAGCTCAAAATTAATGATCATAGACAACGCCGTTTGTTTGCTGACTGGGCTTCGGAGCATTTGGAAGAGGACCCCAATTTTGGCCGAAAAATCATCTTTAGCGACGAAGCGCATTTTTTTATGAATGGCTATGTTAACAAGCATAATTGCCGTATATGGCACGACGCCAACCCACACGAGGTTCAACAGGTAGCAATGCATCCACAAAAAGTTATTGTTTGGTGCGGATTTTGGGCCGGCGGCGTCATTGGTCCGTACTTTTTCGAAAACGACGGTGAGGCCATCACCGTCAATGGCGAGCGCTACAGAACGATGATAACCAATTTCTTTTGGCCCAAATTGAACGATATGGACGTGGATGACATGTGGTTCCAGCAGGACGGCGCTACGTGTCACACAGCGGGCGCCACGATGGACATTCTGCGAATGTCGATTTGAGGGTATGGTTATCTCTCGCAGAGGTGACGTGAATTGGCCACCTAGATCGTGCGATTTGACCCCGCTAGACTTTTTCTTGTGGGATTTTCTGAAGTCGCAGGTCTATGCCAATAAGCCGCAATCGACCGATGCCCTTAAAGTCAACATAACCCAGGCCATCGCTCAAATTCAGCCGGATCTATGCGGCAGAATCATTGAAAATTGGACCACTCGGAACCGTGCCACCGTGAGAAGCCGCGGCGGACATTTGAACGATGTTATATTCCACACATAATGGCATACATGGGCCTTTCAAATAAAAAAAGAATTCCGTTAATACCTCACACACAGTTTGTTTTATTCCATTGCAACATCGACCCGCCCTTATTGAAAAACCCTTTATATGCGCGTACGCACATGCGCATACATATATGTGTTTCAGAGCAATTGTGCCATAGTTCGTAGGAGTGTAGAACGGATTAAAGTGAACAAAAAAGTTCCATATCGTTTTGCAATATTCGCAATAATTATATCAATTATTATTAATAATTGAAGTTGGATGAATGAGCGCGCAATGAGATGATAGGAGAGGAGCGTTTGAGCTGTTCTCAGACTGTAACATGGCTTCTAGCAACTGTTGTCTCACGAGAAGGATAACGTGCCCCGCTGCACGTATGACAGTTGCTGGATCAACTGGACTGTGCTCTGGCCAGAGTGGCTGCAACGTTTCTCTAATCATGCATCTCGGTGCGCGCTCACTCGTCAGATTTCTGTAATTAATAACTCGATAACTATTGAGAATATCGCAAAACGGTATGGAACTTTTATGTTTGTTTTAATCCGTTTCATATCTTCACGAATTCCTCGTACTGAATTATGGAACATCCTGTATATATGAGTTAACGAGTTGATTTTCATCGGACTCTGTTAATATGATCGGCGAAATTAAAAGTTGCTATTCGTTAAATGCTATATTGCTACATCTTGCAAACTTAGATAGAAATTATTAATTTATTAATATTACATACTGTATATGCAGCCTAAAAAACTTTTTTATGGCCGCCATCTTGAATCTGCCATATCGTAATTATTGATTTGCATAAAAATTTATCATTGATGACAAATATATCGTTGCAAGAGGTTTGAAACGGAATAATTATGCGAATTAAATTGAAATATTGAAGATCCCGATATTTCAATATTTTTCTCTTTCTAACCGTCATTTTGGAACCGCCATATCGTCAGATGAAACAAAAAAATACGTTTTGAAAGTATAATTATTTTATGTATTCTTGGTTGACTCGAGATTTAAATTCGCATGCTGCTTCGACTCGAAAAAATTATTTGAAAAAAATCGTTTATCTATTTTTTCGTGTTTTTGGATAAAAATCGGTCATATTTTTTCTGGTTGGTATAAACCAATTTTTAATGGCGGAATCAGAAAGAGCAGACCCGATTTTAGTAGAAAACACTGTTTTGTCATAAATTCTTCTTCTTTCTATGAATGAGAATGAAGCTCAAAAATGAACAGAAATTTTCGAGCTTTCAGGTGTTAATGGGTTAAACAGTTCGGAAATAATATCGAAGATTCGAGGCTGGCGATTTCAACGTGGAAGATTAAACTCGCTCTGGACGGCCTCAGAAGGTCGACGAAACGTCTTTTGAGGACTTTATGCGCGAAAATCCACAAGTATCCGTTAAAAAACTTTACGACATTTTACACAAGTCCATCTTTATTGCGCATGACTACCTAAAGAAGCTGGGGTCCTCAATTCGACTGGATGTCTGGGTACTAACGAAATGAGTGAATAGCAGTTGGTGGAACGTGTGAACATCTGCGATATGCTGCTTCAACAGCACCATAAAACCATTTTTTAAGACGATCAGAACAAACGATGAAAGTTGGATCGTATACAATAATGTATTGGGTTGGCCAATAAGTTCGTGGGGTTTTTTACTTATAAATGATCGATGATTATTTTTATAGAAGGTAATAACTTTAATCAATTATATATTGGCCGTTGTTATCTACTATCTTTTGCCATCTTTCGGGCAGTTTCATAATTCCTCGTTCAAAAAACTTCCTGTCTTTCTGGGCAAAAAATTGTTCCAAGTGTCGTTTGACAGCTTCCTCACAAACAAAGTACTTTCCATTCAAGGAATTTGACGGGAGCGAAACAGATGGCAATCCGAAGGAGCAATGTCTGGAGAATATGGAAGATGTGGTAAGACATCCCAGCCTGGCGCCAATAATTTTTACCGGGTTTGTAGAGAGCGGTCTAGCATTGTCATGGTGAAAGACGACGCCTCTATGATTCACCAATTTTGGACGCTTCTCGTGGGTCGCTGCATTCAATTTATCCAGCTGACTACAGTACACATATGAATTGATCGTTCTGTTCTTCGGAAGTAGCTCGTGGAACATAACACCCTTCCAATCCTACCAAATTGAGAGCATGATCTTGCTCGGGTGAAGCCCTACCTTCGAAGTGGTTTGTGGTGATTCGCTGCGCTACCCCCACGATTTTTTGCGTTTGATGTTATTGTAGACGATCCATTTTTCGTCGCGTTACTATACACTTCAGAAATGGATCGCTTCTCTCACGTTTTCCAAGTGAATCGCTGATGGAAATGCGTTGGATTAAATAAGCTTCGTTCAGTTCGTGCGGAACCCAAACATCGAGACGGTTAACATAACCAAGTTGATGCAGATAATTTTTCACGCTCGTTTTCGATATTTGGAGAATGTCTGCAATTTCCCGCATCGTATAGTGTAGATTGGTGTCGATTACCACCTTCAATTTGTCGCTATCGATCTCATTAGTCGGCCTAAGCGTGGTTTGTCTTTGACGGAAAAATCTCCGCAACGAAATCTCGCAAACTACTTTTGGCACACGCATTCTTTTACAGCGTCCTCACTATATATTGCACAAATCTTTTTACAGGTTTGCGCTGCGTTTTTGCTTTTTTTTAAAATAAAAAAGCATAATATGCCGAAAATGTTCGTTCTGGTTATCCATTTTCAGATGACGTAAAACACACAAGATACACAAGCAATATTTACATATATTTTTTAAATGCATGTTGAAATGTCATCTGTTAATGACTATACGTTTTCAAGATTTTCGACTGAAGATAAAGCTTAGCAGAGCGCCTTGAAGCTATCTATCGAGAAAACCGCACGGACTTATTGGTCAACCCAATAATTGGTAAAAAATCGCGGAGAACCAGTGGCGCGTTTACGTAAACAATGGCCAAGCAGGGGCTTCACAAAAAGGTTCTGAGCATTTGGTAGGATTTTAAGTAATACGAATTTCTTCAGTCAAACGAAATCGTCAATGTGGCGAAATACAGCCTTCAGCTGGACGACTAAAAGCTGCCATCGTACGAAAGTGCTCTCGACTGGTCAACAGGCGTGGAGTTGTCTTCCACCATGATAACGCCAGACCTCACATCGCAATGTTTATCTGTAAGAAGCTTAGATTTCGAATAAGATGTTTTTCCTCACCCTCCATATTCTTTTTGTCCCATCTAACTACTATCTATTTCTCTTGTCGAAAAATTTTTTTCGGAATAAGAAATTCGAGTTTTTGGAAGTTCTCAAAAGTCACCTCTATCAATTCTTCACCAATAAGAAACTTTCATTTTAGAGCATTATGCAACTTCTTGAAAGATGGACTAAGGTCGTTGAACAAAACGGTACATATTTGCTTCAATAGAAAAATTTGTGCAAAAATAGTGCGCTCCGAATTTATATAGAAAATTTGTGAAACGAACTTTCCAAACAACCTAATATATTAATACTTACTTTACATGTTGCCCGTGATTTTCTATCCGATTATTTATTTTTAATTATTTATAAACAAATAAAAATTGAAAGCTATTAAAACATTTAATTTCTTGAAAAAATATTTAAAATTAGAAGTTAAAAATTTTATTAAATATTCTTCACATACCAAATTTTATTTTATATATATTTTCCAGAATTTTTTGCACGCTAGATCTTTTTATAAATAAGTTATTTGAATGAATTTTGTAAATGTGACAAAATACAATAGTAATTAACGATTTGAAAAACCTTTATATCGTGTACTTAATTTATTAAGGGTATGCGAAAGTTTCTATCGTTCACATATAGATTATGAATTATTTACATGAAAATTACCACGCATTTTGTTAGATTATATCAATATTAATCAACTTGATTATATTCAATGACAAACATTTTTAATTCGTATGAAGATGAAAGTCGATAAGACGCATATTCGTCATTATACGTTTTTTGTTATTTCATCAGCACAAAACAGTTGCCGAAACAACCAGAATCATTTGCGAAACTTGTGCTGCGGGAACGATAACTGAAAATTTATGTCGTGAATGGTTGCGATGCTTTAAAAGTGGCGATTTTGACTTGAAAGACGCGAAGAATGCCGGGCGACTGCAAGAGACGAGTTCGGATAATTTGAAAGCATTATTGCAAGATGATTTGACTCAATCGAATATAGAACTTGCGAAAAAGTGTATATATTAATGAGAGAACTATAATTCGATGCTTGTTTGAGATGGGAAAAATTCTGAAAGAAGGAAAATGGATTCCCCATGAATTATCCGAGAATACTATTGCCAGTCGAGTCACCATTTGCCTTTTGCTACTCAATAGACACAAACCCAAGTTCTTTTTGTATCGAATTATGACCGGAGACGAAAAGTAGATTTATTGCTACACAGTTGTAGATATTTAGATAGCATGACAGTTGTAAATATTTATAATAATTCCAACCGCAAAAGATTGCGGGTAAATCCCGGAGGACCTTCTACATTCATAGCCAAAACGAAATACGCATTGTCATAAGGTCCTCCTATGACTAATGTATCTAGTGGAACAAGAATGCTATTATGAGTTATCAAAATCATTTTAGACTATCATCGTGGAATTAATCAGTCGACAATTGAGATAGTTGAATGAGCAATTATCGAGAAATGACCATATTTTGCGACAAGGCAAAACAATGTGACATCTGCACGACAATGCCAGGCCCCGTGTTGCATTGACGACCCGGGAAACTTTAATGGAATTGCAATGGGAAGTCCTATCATACCCGGCATATTCTCTAGATATTGTCCCATCGGATTTTCATTCTATGCAGCATAGTTTTTCTGATATAAGATTTCACAATGTTGAAGAAGTGCAACAATTCATTGATAACTTCATTCATTCTAAGAACAAAGATTTCTTTTATCCATCCTTTGCCTGAAAGATGGCAAAAAATACTAAATAATGCTGAAATATTTTGATTAAAAATACTATGTCATTTATAATAATATTAGTAAAAAACATTGCCTTAGAAACGATAAAAACTTTTACATCCTTATATACCCCTAATATATTTATTCAAATTTACATTAATTTATCCTTATTTAGCAATTGTATTGGATTTGTCATTGTGAATTTTTTTCTAATCTAAATCTAATTATAAATCTGAAATCTAATTTCAGATTTATAATCAGCGACTTAAAAAAGTCCAAGATTTCATAAAAATTCGTCAGACAGAAAAAATATGCCACACAAAAAGTTACATTTAAGGTTATCTTAAGTTTATCCTTAGGAGATTTAAGGTTTGTTTCATGATTTACATAGCATTTTCATATGTAGACGCGAATTTAAATATAAGATCTAACTTTAAACTTAACTAACTTAATCGTTAATAGTTCAGTCTCATATTTAAGATCGCCTGAATTACATCTTTAAATGCCAATTGTAAAAAAGCTATTTTATCGACTACATGACATTTTAAAGTGAACTTGAGACGATCTTAAATACAAGATCAGACTGTACCTAAATAGCAAATGTCCGAAAGACATTCTGAGAATGTTCTGAAGGCATCCTACGTCCTAAGAATGTCCTAAGGACATCCATTGGAAATCTTATGCTGTCTAGATAAATAACGTTCCAGAAGCTCACAATCCAAACGATCCGACGTCTTTCCTACCGACGGAGAAGATCCGGCAGATTTGGTATCAGTAGTTCTCGAACGAGTCGACTGATGACGGAAGCTGTTGCTCGCTCTACGCCATATACTTGGACAAACTACACATATGTACACAATGCTATGTTTATGCAGTTGAAATTGTCGTTGGGTCATCGTCCCCGCGAGAGTGCAGCGTATATCGCGAGCGAGCGCGGTAAAGTTCGCCTCGTAAAGTTCATTGTAACGTATATAACAATATGTGAGAAACAAGAAGACCTCGGTCGCGCCGATAATGCTTTCTTTCCTCACTGATAACTATCCTTTGTTTCGATCTCTGTGTCCGCCTGATTAATAGCGCGACGCTCTGCACGGCTAGAGAAGAACGGAACGTCCGAATGACGTGCGAAAACTTCCGCTGGCATTCGCGGAAATATGTGACTGACGCTAACAGAACAGAAGAATTCTGAATTCTCAATTTGCGACATTCGATTATACAAGGTGGCCCACGTAAAGTGTTACAAGTTCATAACTTTAAAAATATTTATCAAATCAAAAAATTGTTCATAAAGAAGTTTCATGTATTCGAGAGGCCTCTCCAACTACATAAATGTAAAGTCGTCCCCGCTTCCCCTTTAAGGGGGGACGGGGGTAACTTTATAATTTTAAATGGAACCCCTTATAAAATGTTGCATATTTGGATTCTACGGGAAAAAAAACAAATAAGTTTTATCTGAAATATGTGTTTGGAAAATACTTCTATCAAAAGTTATAAGCATTAAAACTTTTAACGATTTCATTAACATTGAACTCCTTTGACACAAAGTTGCATTCGCGATACAACAAAAACAAAAAGGACCTTAGAGTGCATACTTCATGTTAATCAAAAGAAACATAAATAAACACATTTATCGGGAAACATAAATACAGATCATCAGACATTTAGTTAGTTTTGAGTTGGTTTTCATACTATTAAATTCGAAAATCATGGCTCGTTTTGACGTGGAAGTTAATATGTTGCTAATTCTGGGAAAATGTGAGAAAAATTATCGACGTGCAATGTAACTATTTTTAGAACGTTACGGTATTCAAAAATCGCATATGACATTTTTTCATTTAGAAAGTCGTACATATACATGGTCAGTTAAGAGCAATTAAAAGATAAAAAGCAAAACCAGTTGTTAATTATAATAACAGTGTCAATATTCTCACGGCAGTTGAAGTAAATCCACATGTCAGTCAACGCGAAATAGCAAACACATTTGGAGTTGGACGGTATTCAATACAGCGGATTCTGAAAGAACAAACATTTCATCCGTATCATTTGATTTTGACTCAAAAACTTTTGGAAGCTGATTATGAGCGTCGTGTAATATTTTGCGAGTGGATGCGTGATGTCATGATTCATTTTTGTAAAGTATTCTTTTTTCTGATGAAGCAACATTTACCAACACTGGACATCTTAATAGACATAATACGCACTATTGGTCACGTGAAAATCCTCATTGGATGCGCAAGGTCCCTTTCCAACATCGTTGGTCATTAAATGTATGGTGTGGAATAATTGGCGATTTCGTAAGTGGACCACATTTTTTTGGTGGTATTAAGTGCGTGAATTAATTCGGTCCGTTTTTTCTCCCAAAAACAGACTTTAGTATGAAAAAACATGAAAAAGTACACTAATTAAAATATTTACCATCGCTTGCTATTATTTTTTCTCATCTGTCTGGCAATTATTGCATTCCGTAACGGAAAAACGACTCGTCCTTCGAAGCGATCCATTCATTGAGTCATTTCTCTATTTCTTCATGATTGAAGTTGAAGTGCTGGTCCGAAAGCCCGTGTGCCATCAATCTGAACAAGTGATAATCGGATGGAGCAATGTCTGGTGAATACGGCGGGTGAGGTAAAACGTCACAGCCAAGTGCTTCCAAGGTGGCCTTCACAATCTTTCCAACATGTGGCCGAGCGTTATCGTGCTGAAAGATCACTTTGTCGTGTCTCTTTGCATATTCCGACTGCTTATTCTTCAATGCGTTGTTTAAACGGATCAATTGTTGTTGGTAAAGTTTGGTAGTGATGGTTTGGCTCTGTTTTAATAGCTTATGATACACTACACCCTTCTGGCCCCACCATATACAGAGCATTACTTTCTTGCCGTGAATATTCCGCTTTGGTATCGATGTGGATGGTTTTCCTGTGTCGATAATGGATTTCTTTCGTTTGGGATTATCATCATATTATTCATCGATCAGCATTCAACAATTGCACGAGCTCATGTTGCGATTGACATGAATCTTCATCGATTAGCACCTGCAATTCCTCGTCCTCGAACTTCTTCGGCTGACCTGGACAAGATTTGTCATCGATACTGAAATCATCACCTTTGAAACGTCGAAACCATTCTCTGCATGATTTATCGGTGGGAGCACTTTCACCATAAGTTTTTACGAGCATTCGATGAGCTTCAGCAGCTGTTTTCTTCAAATGAAAAAAGAGAATGAGAACTTCCCGGAAATGATGCTTTTTGGCTCGAATTTCGACATTTTCGAATCAGATAAACACGATGTTATTGTTACAAACCCAAACGTTTATCAACTGATATTATTGCCAGATATCAAACCTAAAAAATAAAGCCTTTTGCAGACATTAGAGGTTAGAAAATTACATAGTACAGCAATTGACCGCCAGATGGACCGAATTAATTCACGCACCTAATACTATTAATACTGAATCCTAATACTGAATCTATTAAGGAATCATCTTCCGTTACTTCTGGAAGAATTACCACTTACTGTGAGAAGAGGCATATGGTTTCAACAAGATGGTGCACCTCCTCATTTTTCCAGAACAACGCGTCGTATTCTTTTAAACGAGATATTTGGTGACAGGTGGATAGGTCGAGGAGGTCCTATTCAATGGCCTCTTCGTTCATTTGATTTTACATTTTTGGATTATTTATTATAGGGGTATATCAAAGAGAAAATCACATCTCAGCCACTTACGACTTACGACGAAAGAAGACTTAAAACGAAGAATAGCTTGTGCTAAGGTGAACCCAAAAATGTTGTTTAAAATTAGGCAAAGTTTTGTAAAAGAATTAATAAGTGTTTAGATGTTAATGGTCAACAGTTCGAACATAGTAAAATAAAAATAACTGAAAAACTATGAGTCTTATTTAATTTATCATTAATTTCAATGCACTCTATTTTAAAGTTTAAATGATTATAACTTTTGATAGAAGCATTTTCCAAAGAAATGTTACAGATAAAATTTACTTGTTTTTTCCCATAGAATCCAAATATGCAACATTTTATAGGGGGTTCCATTTAAAATTATAAAGTTACCCCTGTCCCCCCTTAAAAGGGAAGCGGGGGCAACTTTACGTTTATGTTAGAGAGGCCTCTCGAATACATGAAACTTCCTTATGAACAATTTTTTGATTTGATAAATATTTTTAAAGTTATGGACTTGTAATACTTTACGTGGGTCACCCTGTACATTGAAAGAGAAAGAGAAAAAATGGTTAATTTTGTTAAAATCATAGTCGCTTTCAACTATATCTCCTTGATATTCTAACAAAATAATAGTAGTAGCAATGTTTAGAAAAAAATCATATATAATTACATATAATCATATATAATCATATATAATTATCTCTCTCTCTATATATACAGGGTGGGTGATTATAAGTTGCCAACCCGAAGTGTGGAGGTAGATTGGGTTAAGACAAACATAAAAGTCCCATACCGTTTTGCGAGAAATCTGAGGAGTGGTAGCGCGCCGGCATAGATGATTGGAGAAGCGTTGCAGCTGCTTAGGCCGCAGCGCGGCCCAGTTGATCCAGCAACTGTTGCCGGTGCGCGGCAAGAGGAAAGACAATGCGCTGCTATTCGTTGTTTTATCTCGCCGGACCTACGTCTTGCCGCACGCCGCCAACAGTTGCTAGGTCGAGTGGGCTGCGTTGTGGCCTGAGTAGCTGCAACGCTTCTCCAATCATCTATGTCCGCGCTCCCATTCCTCAGATTCCTGTCATTAATAACTCGATAATTATTGCGAATTTCGCAAAACGGTATGGGAATTTTATGTTTGTCTTAACCCAATCTACCTTCATATTTCGGGTTGGCAATTTATAATCGCCCACCGTAGGAACATAGAAATAAGTGAGAGGAACAAAAAAGTCCTCTACCATAATGTGAAAATCATAATAGTTTTTTAATTATAACAGCGCAAAGTTAGGCGTTTTCCGTGCCCAGTGCGGCCTATAGACGCTCCGCGGCAAGCTGTGTGCGTGGGGGCTGAGCGGTAACGCGGCTCGCGCTGACCGTCGCGCTGGCGTCTTGGCGCTTTGACGGAGCCCGTGTGCCAAAGTTCTGGGACATCCTGTATATATAGGGTGGATGGTTATAAGTATACAACCCGAAGTATGAAGGTAGATTGGGTTGAGACAAACATAAAAGTCCCATACCGTTTTGCAAGATTCGCAATAATTATCGAGTTATTAATGACAGAAATCTGAGGAGTGGGAGCGCGCCGGCATAGATGATTGGAGAAGCGTTGCAGCTGCTGAGGCTGCAGCGCGGCCCAGTCGATCCAGCAGTTGTTGCCGGTGTGCGACGAGGGGAAAGACAACGCGCCGTTATTTGTTGTTTTATCTCGCCGGAATTGCCGCTCGCCGCTAACAGTTGCTAGGGTGAGTGGGCCGTGCTGTGACCTAAGCAGCTGTAACGCTTCTCCCATCATCTATGTCGGCGTGCTCCCTCTCCTTAAATTTCTGTCATTAATAACTCGATAATTATTGCAAATCTCGCGAAACGGTATGGTATTTGTATGTTTGTCTTAATCCGATCTACCTTCACACTTCGGGTTGTAAACTTATAACCCCCCTGTATACAGGGTGTCCGGAATGTGATCATTAATATTTTGTGTACTGGTAGAACTCGTTAAAACAATTAAAAAAGTCCTGTGCCATTTTACAATTTTTTCAATATTTATTCCGTAATTAATTAAAATGTGTAAACGAATGAGCGCACGAGAAAGCGACAGGACAGACTCTGTGAATAAGAAAATGGCTTACTTCGTGCGGCGAGAGGCAACCGTAAGCGACAAAAGGCGTGCGCGCGCGACGAAGAGCGAGCGAGCGCGAACGACGAGCGAGCGAGCGCAAGCGACAAGAGGCGGCCGCCCAGCGCTCTCTACGCGCTCATTGGCTCACATGTTTCAATTAATAACTCGATAACTATTGCCAATTTGACATTATGGTACATGACTTTTCTTTTCGGCTACACCCAATCTACCAGTACACAAAATATTAATGATCACATTCCGGACACCCTGTATATCGGGTGTTTTAGACCACCCGGGTCACCCGATTTTTTCATTAACACGACATTTTAGAAAAAAATATTTCAGACAAAAGTTGTAGGGCTTCAAAGGATCTATTTACTGACGCTATGAATTTGATCTTGGGATAACCTTGAAAAGTTCAGTCAAGATCAACATAAAAATCTTAAATAGATACCCCAATTTTTTATTACATGATCTTTTTCTAGCAATTAATTTGAACAACTTTTGTCTGAAACATTTTTTATTTACCTAATATTTTTTTAGATATTTAAGAAAAACTTGATATCTTTTTTAATATTTATCTCACGATATCTCGCTAACTATTTATCGGAAAAAAAAGTGGTACTGACCTTTTTTACTTTATTTGGTCTTAAGAATATATTGTCACAATTGCGCCCTGACTTTTGTTAATTTGATAATTTTGAAATTTCCAAATGTCGATAAGTTAACAAAAGTTAGGGCACTATTGTAAGAATATATTCTTCTTGAGACTAAAAAATAAATAGATTAAAAAAGTCTACTATTGGTTTTTTACGATAAATAGCGAGATATCGTAAGTTAAATGTTGAAAAAAGTTACCAAATTTTCCCTAAATGTCTAAAAAAATATTAGGTAAATAAAAAAAATGTTTCAGAAAAAAGTTGTTAAAATTAATTTTAGTAGAAAAAGATGATGTAATAAAAAATTGGAAATTTCATTTAAGAAAAGTGATGATTAGTAAACATCTTGCACATAAATGCATATAAAACTAACTCTGTGTAACAAAGGTGAGTATATTTACCACCTACTGCTCTTTCATTTTTACAGTGTACTGTTTATAGTTTAATGAAAATAAATATAATTTCACATTTTCCTGATATATTAATACTTACTTTACATGTTTTCCCATGGTTTTTATGTCCATTTGTTCATTTTGAATTAGTTATATCAATAAAGTTGAAAAAAATAACTTAAAATATTTGATTTCTTAAGAAGTATTTAAAATTGAAGGCAGAATATTTTACTGAATATTCTTTATACAGGGTCCTTAAAAAGTCCGGGAATACTAAAATATTTCGAAAAATATGAAAGATATGAAAAAATGTTTGATACAAAAATTGTAGGGCTTAAAAAGATCTATTTATTAGTCATATCAGCTTGACCATAGGTGGCGTTGCTAAGGTCATATGAAGATCAATTTTGTTCTTTTAAATAGAATTCTTTATTTTTTATTAGAAATTCTTGTAGCTTATCTCGAGAGCTTTCCAAAACACTATAATAAAGTCATTTTTTATTAAGTTCTTTCCGAGTTATGACATTTGAAAGTTACAGTACCGCCGGCATTAGCATTACCCAAAGTGTACCGCGCGGAAGTTACACGGTCGGATTTACACCTCGTGTGCATGTGTGCGTGCTGTGTGTGTGTGTGTGTGTGTAGGTGTGTGTGTGTGTGTGTGTAGGTGTGTAGGTGTGTAGGTAACATTTTGCAAGCTATTGTTTTTTACTTTTTCAATTAATCAAATGTTCATAATGTCTTCCTTCTACTGTTTAGTAATGAGCTAAACGTTCATACAATCTATTGATCACATGGCTTATTTGTTCTAAAGTGATCAGAAATGCTTCCTGCATTATTTGATTCTTCAAGTCTTCCAAATTATATGGTTTCGTCGCATAAACCTTACTTTTGATGTATCCCCAAAAAAAGAAATCAAGAGGAGATAGATCAGGTGATCTAGCAGGCACCTCTCCTACCTATTCATCGATTAGGAAAAAAACGGTTTAAAAACTCTCGAATTCGTAAAATCGCGTACCGCAAAATGAGGTCTTGCTCCATCTTGCTGGAACCAAAGCGTCAAATAAATTTTCAATTTCAGGAATGATATGATCTCGCAATAAATTTTCATATTTTTCAGCATTTAAATCATCATCTATGAAAAATGAGCCTATAATACCGCGACTACAGATCCCTGTCCATACACTCAATTTTTGTGAATATTGTGTGCGAAGATCACTTATCCAATGTGGATTTTCGTTACTCCAATATCTACAATTGTGGCGATTAACAGGACCATTTATTTGAAATGTGGCTTCATCAGAAAAAATAACAAAATTCAAAAAGTTAGCATTATCATCACTCCGATACATCAGTTCTTCACAAAGCTGAATTCTACTATCAAAATTATCTTCCATAAGTTCTTGAGCGATAACAATTTTATACGGATAATATTTATGCTTTTTTAAAATGTTAGAAACGCGGCCTTCACTGATATCATGGGCTTGTGCTGTTTTTGATACGGACAAATGAGGATTTTCCTGAAATGATTGGAGAACATCCCAAGTCTTATCATCATTAATTGCGGATTTTGGCCTTCTGCTGCGAGATTGGTCCTTAACTGTTCCCGTTTTAAAAAAACGAATCACTGTTCTGCAAACGGTGGATTTAGAAATAAGATCGAGATCAGGATGTATAACATTGAATAGATCAGCTACTTCTTGATATGATCTAATATGGTCACCAAATCCTCGATAAATAAGTAGCAATATTCTTTCTTTTTCGGTCAACATTTTCCAGAGAAAAATATGATATTATAATCGGAAAAAGAAACAAAAAAGACAAAGAGCGAGATACGAGCGAGCGCAACTCGTTTTTAGAATATGTGGACCAAGAAGTATCTCTGATCGTACCTCCGCGCGGTATACTTTGAGTAATGCTAATGCCGGCGGTACTGTAACTTTCAAGCGTCATAACTCGGAAAGAACTTAATAAAAAATGACTTTATTATAGTGTTTTGGAAAACTCTCGAGATAAGCTACAAGAATTTCTAATAAAAAATAAAGAATTCTATTTAAAAGAACAAAATTGATCTTCATATGACTTTAGCAACGCCACCTATGGTTAAACTGATATGTCTACTAAATAGATCTTTTTAAACCTTACAACTTTTGTATCAAACATTTTTTCGTATCTTTTATATTTTTCGAAATATTTTAGCGTTCCCGGACTTTTTGAGGACCCTATATATCATAATATAACAAATATCTTCTCTAGAATTTTCGCGCCCCAAATTTTTTATAAACAAATTACTTGTTTACTGCGAAGATAAAAATCATTAATTGATATTCTATGAATTTCATAAACATCATATTATATCATAATCATATTATACATTCA
Source organism: Harpegnathos saltator (assembly GCF_003227715.2). Taxonomy (NCBI): domain Eukaryota; kingdom Metazoa; phylum Arthropoda; class Insecta; order Hymenoptera; family Formicidae; genus Harpegnathos; species Harpegnathos saltator. Next base: position 365,861 of record NW_020229972.1, read on the forward strand.
TATTATACATCATAATCGGTTTCATCGTGTATCTGGTTTACATTTATTTCGATTTATATCAATTTACTCCTAGATAGCAGCCATATTGGATTTACCATTTTGAATTTTTGAAATCCAACTTCAGATTTGTAACCAGCGATCCAAAAAAACAAAAATTCAAGATTTAAGAAATTCGTCAGGTAAAAAAAATGTACCACAAAGTTAAAGGGTTAATACCACTAATACCACAAATATAGAGAAAAATTGATTAATCATGTTAAAAATTATAGTTACGTACAATGTCAACTATATCTTTTTGTTGTTCTAATAAAAAAAAAAGTAGTAGTATACATGTAAATACAAGTAATAAAATAGTAGTAAAATACATGTAAGAATATTATTATTAATGCTATAGTGATACTTTTTTAGGTTTTAACTCTGTTATATTCTTTTCGATATGCTATAGTGATGTTTTTTTAGATTCTAAGTTTGTAATATACTTTTTATATTTTACTGTATTATTCTTTTTTATATTTATGAGAAAAAATGTTTAATTCCATTAAAATATTAAAGTATTAAAAGTATAAAAATTTTTAAAACATTAAAATATTAAATCCTACTAAAATCATTTTTCAGAGCGTCAATCTTATTTGTTGCTCTAACAAGAAAGAAGTAACAATAATACAATACAAGTTTAATATCTGATTCTATGATAGCACTTATCATTATAAAAATGATTTCCATCGTTATAGTTAATTCGCTATAGAATCGTAGATCATAGATATACCCAAACATTTTCTTCTCAAAATATATCGTAAACGTTCTATGTTCAGAACATAAATTTCTTATCGCGGATTTCAAATTCTAAACTTTACGTTCTCTTTGATCCCAAATTCAAAATTTCCATGCTTTCTAGTAAATCCAAATGTTTGATTTTGAAATCTAACTTATTCTAAAGCGGGAACTCGACAGAGTTACGACTCGCTGATTTTTTATGAATACACGATAATATGTTGTTGCATATCGACGCTCGCGGCACGTATAAAAATAAAAGAAAAATTAGAAAAAATCGCCATTCTCTGTAACGTTATATTATACGCTCGCGGCTGAGAGAATCCGGTTTGCGAAAATATCTCTCTCGCTTTTCTATTTGAGACGCGATTCGCACGCCCGGTTGCAGCCCGGTTATAACGGGATTCCATTGCATCTCGCGCCTGAATCGCTGGAGCAAGACGAAATCGCCGTCGCTTACGTCACTACTGGACGCCCCACGTGGCCGGCCGGCTGACGACTCAGCTCTGGCTCTCTCGTATTATCGGATCGTACTACTTTTTAACAGCCTCAAATAAGCTGTTTTATGAAGCCCAATTGATGGTTTCCTCGTCCGTTTCGTACATACTTACGTATGCGCGTAAGTGCGTGCGTGCGTGCGTGCGTGCGCGTACGTTTGACCTCGATGGATATTTATCGGTGCAACTTTTGGACGCGAACGGACGTGTGAATCGCGATTAGAGCCCGCGTGTCCGCATTGTTTGTCGTATCAGGTCGACGATACGTGCGATGACATCTGACCTTCACTTCCGGAAGACTATTCAGATTCAACTGTCGCTACAATACAGATACTCGTTCTGACCAAATATAGAAGAGATGCAAGTACAGATGATAAACTTCGTATCTTATAGCGACATTCCAAACGCTGAGTTTTGAATTCGAAGTTTCTTTTTCCACAAACGACATTTTTCTCTTTCAGCTTTCTCGAACAGAATATACCATTCGAGACAGACGAATGTACATTGCGCAACCCGTCGCATCTGTTAATGTTTCGATTGAAACTGCATTTATTAGACGTAAACAAATTAGACGTAAACAAACAACGCGCAAACGGACGAACGGATGCAATATCGCCTGTTGCTTTCAACAGATGCGAAAAGTCACCGCTCGCCGGTCAGGATACAGACAAATAGTGACTTTTTATTCAACTGGAAACAAGTTGGGTAAAAAGAACTAAATTTTGACGCATCAAGTCAAATTTAAAAGAAGAATTTAAGTCAAATCAACAAGCATTTACATAGCAATTTAAATTATGAAATTTAGTTAATAATAAACATCAATATAGTTGCATAGATATTATGATTGATGTTCTTTCAATTACAAATTGAAGATTTATCCGACTTGGTATACAATATTGTACAATTATGTTTCTGAAACTGAAAAATTGAATAAATCTGATGATAAACACGATCGATAACGCAATGAATCAGCTTCATGATTACGTCTTATTGAACCAATTTTGATCCGTATTATATTCAATTTTGTGCTTGTTTTACACAAACTAAAGAATCGGAGAATATAAAAAATTTGATGAAAAAGTCAAGGCAGTTGCTTCAGCTCATGTAAACCTGAATTTGAGCTTGATTCGAATTGTTTCTATTAATCTTTTTAACATAATAAAATGAAGAAAAATCTACAATGCTTAATGAAAATAAAATCAGACAGAAAGAAATAAGTCTGACTATTGCACAAATTGTTTTAAATTGCAGAAAAATTGAATCAGTTAGACAATTTCTACCATAAAATTGAAATTATCAAATTTAGTAGCTAAAGATTTAAAAAACTGATATGTAGTTATATAGAATATATATGATAAAGATGTTGGTAAAAAAATACCAAGAATGAGACTCGTCTTCAATCATTTTGACTTTAACATATCGTAAAAAAAATTCGATGTTATAGGAGAGATATCTGAGCTGCATCTGTCCGCGATTAACCGCGATCTCTCTGCTGTTATTGTTAATACAAACCAAATAAAAGATTTGTTATCGACTAAAAAGGAAACACATGAAAGTGTCCTCCTCCGATTTTGAAATATATTGTAATCTAGATCAAAATAAGGGACACGATATTTTTATACGTACCCTATCTACCTTTTGAAATGAATTGAAATATCTCTTTGAAAAAAATTCGGTATTTAATTTTTCGGCATGTATTATTAAAAGTATAAGAGATAAAAAAGTCTCCCGAGTAAAAATTTAATGTTTTGGAAAGTATTTTATAATAGCGTTTACATTTTGTTTAATGTTAAAATTTTAAACATACCAATTTCACGATTTATCAATTTTTTTATAGTCCAAAAATTTTATTTCTACCAAATGAAAAGATGTTTTATATTGAGTCCAACCATGTATTAATGCTACTTTCCGATATATAGACTTGTACAACATAGACAACAATATAGTCCATATATTCTTACACTTTTGTCTTTGTGAAAAGGTATACAGGGTGTCCCATTTTAATGTCCCACCTCAAATAACTTTTTTATTTTTGATTGTAGAAAACAATGTTTCAGACAAAAGTTATATGGTTTTGAGGAGGGCATAAGATGATACCATTAGTTTCGCACTGAATAGTTGCTTGAAGGTCACGTGAAGGTCATCTTCAATTTCTTAAATGGAACTACCTACTTTTCATTACATATTCTTCTAGCTTACATCGAGAGCTTTCCAAAACCCTATAGTTACGTACATTTTCGTTAAGTACTTTTTCAGTCATAAGGCAAGATCAAAAGCATGGTCAAGGCAAGATCGAAAGCACGTGTCATTTTCAGTCTAAAATTCAAAAAACCAATTTCTTGGATTTTTGAACTTGTGGTCCAATTTTTACTATGACAACTATGTTTCGACCCGAAGTATATCCCATTATCCAAGTATACCCATTATTCAAGTATACCCCATACGCACATTAAAAAGTATCGATATTTTCTTGGCGAATGTAATATTTTGAGCATTGTTACGAAATTTTTTAGTAGTCCTGTAATTATGACTGATTATCCGCCAAACGAAATAGTCGACATGATTCGTATTTTGGGTGTGGCTGGAAATAATTACAGTACAGCGGAAAGGCTGTATACTGAAAGATATCCTAACAGACGTCATCTGTGTAGAAAGACAATAAGAAAACTCACCGAGAGGGCACAGCAGGATAGTTTAAAAAAGATACGACAAAATTCTGGGTCAAGTAAAGCAAATTCATTGGTTGTCTTGAGTGCCGCTGTATTGAATCTCCAAATTTCCACCAGACAAATCGAGAGACAACACGGCATATCGAAATCGACAGCAAATCGTATATTTAAAATAAATAGATTCCACCCCTACCATCCATCTAATCCAGAAATTAGAACAGAGGGATTTCAAGCGACGCTTGCAATTTTGTAACTGAGCCTTAAATCAAATTCGAAGAAACCCACATTTTATCGCAGAGATGCTCTTTTCTGATAAAGCCACGTTCGGTAACAGAGGGGGCGTTAATAGACATAATTATCATTATTACTCTGATCCAAATCCTCATTGGCAAAGGAGCTAAGAATTTCAAAGACAATGGTCTATTAACGTTTGGGCAGGTATTTTTGGAAATGACATCATAGGCCCATACTTTTTTGAACAGAATCTAAACGCGCAATACTATTTAGCATTTCTTCAGAATGATCTACCCAACCTTTTGCGACATGTCAATAATGACTTGCTCAACCGAATATAGTTTCAGCAGGATGGAGCACCAGCTCACAGGTCCCGAAATGTTACAAATTACTTAAATAATAGATTTAATAATGGATGGATTGGAACGGGTAGTCGGATTCATGAATGGCCACCAAGATCACCTGACTTAATCCCTCTCGATTTTTATTTTTGGAGATACGTAAAAGAAAAAGTTTATGCGGAAGAGCCTACAACAGCGGAAAACATGAAGGAACGTATTCGAGAGACATGTACGAACATAAACGCAGATGTCCTTCAAAAAGTGCGGGATGATTTTCGCCGTAGGTTGGACATTTGTATCCAAGTAAATAGCAGTCTCTCCGAACACCTATAATAATTGTACATGTCCCGATCTTGCCTTGACCGGCTGGATCGTGCTTTCAATCTTGCCTTGACCGGCCGGATCGTGCTTTCGATCTTGTCTTATAACTTACAAAGTACTTAACGAAAAGATACTTAATTATAGGGTTTTGGAAAGCTCTCGATGTAAGCTAGAAGAATATGTAATGAAAAGTAAGTAGTTTCATTTAATAAATTGAAGATGACCTTCATGTGACCTTCAAGAAACTGTTCAATATCAAACTAATGGCATCATCTTATGCCCTCCTCAAAACCATACAACTTTTGTGTGAAATATTGTTTTCTACAATCAAAAATAAAAAAGTTATTTGGGTTGGAACATTAAAATGGGACACCCTTTATATACGCTTTCTGAAAATAAAATTTTACTTATAAGAAATTTATGTGTCTATCTGTAGTATATTACGTAACTACGTAAGGACGGGAACGATATGAAGTTGCAAGATTGATCATGTTTATTAAAGCATTCTAACTCTGGAAAAATATTCAGCGTATGCAGTAACACTGTCAGACATTATCCTCCCACAATTTAATATCCGCTTATATGAGATATTGTTTAACAAAGTATACATCATGGAATACAAAATATATACAATATAATAACAGAATTCCAACAAACATTAATATTTTACTTATTATTATATATTATTATTTGTATATACATTATTTATATATTTTAAGTCATTAAATATGAAATGTCCGATTTCCTTAAGTAGGTTCGACAGTTGATATCTCTAATATTTTACTTTTATAGTTTCTGGTTTTTTTGTTGCGAAAGTACACCATTAACTCTTTCGAACAGATATTTTGGCTTATGATTTTTTTTAATTATGTTTACTACAACAATTTGTGTGTAACTACGGATAAGTTAAAAATTCGTATTATTTTCGGGTTTGAGTTCCATCATAGGACCAATGCAGCACAGACAACTTGAAATATCAACGAAGTGTTTGGTGAAAATGTGATTAATAACCGCACACAGTGGCGTAAATAGAGGGTGTTAGGGTATTAGAATACACGGGCCTCGGGCCTCCAAGAGTACGGGGACTTCTATAATATCGCAAAAAACCCGAGGTATAGGAGTCTTCGGCCATCCGGCAACATGGGCCTCCAAATTTTATTTACGCCACTGATTGCACAGTATGTCAATAGTTTGAGAAGTTTCGTCCTGGAGATTTTAATCTTGAAAATGAACCACGTGGGCGACCTGAGATCAAGGATAATGATGAGCTGAAAGCTATAGTGGAAGCGGATACATGTCGAACTACGTGTGAATTAACAACAAAGTTTAACGTTACTATTCTAACATTAGACCATTTGAAACAAATCAACAAAATAAAAGAGCTGGACAGATAGGTCCCGCATAAATTAAACGAGCGTCAAAAGAGAAATCGCCTCGAAACTTGTCTTCCTTTACTATCACAACATAAAGGCAAATCATTTTTATATCGTATTGTTACGTATGATGAAAAATAGATTCTTTCTGACAATTGCAAGCCTTCGTGTTAGAGCAAGTTCTTCTTTTATAGACTACTAAGTACGAGTCTCGGGTCTGTACACTACACGGCGCCACCTATTACATTCAAGCAACAGAGACTTCTTGTCTCTCTTCTATTTTCCTTACCATACCGGCTCAGGCGGGCGCGGGCGGGCGCGTTGCATACTCTCCACAACACACGCACACAGTGGAGAGGGTTTGGAGTCAAAAAATATTACGGGAGTGACGAACCGTGGGGTCCTTATCTCTACTGTGACACACACACGCACACAGACAGACACACGCACACACAAGAGGCATAAATCCGACCATGCAACCTCCACAAAGAACAAACATAGATAGTGTTTTGAAAAGGTCTCGACAAGGACTACAAGAATATGCAATAAAAAATAGGAGGTTCCATTTAAGAAAACATTGATCACACTGACCTGGCCTTGATAAAGTCATTTAAGGTCAAGTCTATATTTTTATCATATACCCTATATAGCTCTTATCAAGGAGTAAAAGGACAAAAGCGTGCGATCACTTCAGTCCGACAACGGTCGTGAATGCACAAGTCATTATATTTAACTCTTATCTACAGGAGCGAGGAATCTTACGCAGGCTGACCGTTCCCTTTAACCCCAAATAAAACGGAACGGCGGAAAAGAAGAATCAAACCTTTTTGGATACAGCCCGATGTCTCTTGATGGAATCTAATCTCCCTAGCTCATTCTGGGCTGTTAATACCGCGAACTACCTCAGAAACCGCCTCTCCACCAAGAGTTTAAATGGAAATTTTCGTACGAGGCTTGGACAGGCAAAGCACCGGACCTGTCACGTATTCTACCTCGACAAGAATTCCGGTAAGGGCAAATTTGAGTCTCGCGGTTCAGAAGGGATCTTCCTCGGATATGCTGAAAAATCCAAGGCATATCGCGTCTGGTCACTTAAAAGGCAAAAGGTACTTATCTGTGTAATGTAAAATTCTTGAAAAGAGAAAGAGGAAATCTGGAGAATTAGGAAGAATCCATCACGGACACTTCCACGGAGAGTCGTGGATTTATCGACATAGAAATTTCACCACCTGGAACAAGTAGTCCATCAACTATCAACGAAGACGATGCATACGATGATGATACAGAGTCACGAAGGTCTTATCAACATGAAGGTAATGTTACTGGTGATTCCCCTACTGCCGTCAATGACGGGGAACATAATCCCGAAAATAATCTAGATCAACAGAAGACTGCTGAGACAAAAAGAACTTCGAAACGGGATAAAAAGACCCAGGAACTGATCATTATAAGGACGGGTCTACGGAGCGGACGCAGTGAGCGACTCGTTCAGGAATACGCCTCTCCCACCGAAGATGGATGCGCATTTTTCGTGGAAATTTCTATAAAAGAAGCTTTATCAAGTCCCGATGCGGATGAATGGTATCAAGCCATTACTATTGAGATAAAGTCTATTATTAAAAATGAAACATGGACACTCGTCGATTGCCCGGAGAAGTACAAAGTATTGGGAGCCGAATGACATTACGAAACAAATTAAAATCGGATGGGACTATCGAAAGGAAGAAAACTTGTCTTGTTGCATAAGGGTTCAGTCAACAGTAAGGGATACATTTTTTTTAAACCTTTGCGCCGATGACGCGGTTCAGCTCTATCCGCCTCGTGGCATCATTAGCGGCACGATATAAAATGCACATCAGACAATTTAACGTAAATTCTGCTTATCTTAATTGCAACTTAGAAAAGGAAAACTTCATGGAACCCTTGAAGCCATACGAGACAATCTTGGAGCACATAATCGATTCAGAGGGTTTAAATGAAATCGGGAGGAAGGCCAAACATATGCGAATATCGCAAGGGCGACAAGTTTTGCCTTTTAAAAAGGGCTTTGTATGGACTTAAGCAAACAGGAAGGAGCTGATATATTAAATTGAATGAAATCCTGAGAAGACTAGGAGCTACCCCTACTAAATCAAACCCGTGCCTATTCAAGATTGATTCGGGCGAAGACATGATGCTTATCACCATCTAGGTCGATAACTTATTCATCGCCTCCCGACACAAAGTCCTAATAACCGAACTCAGTAAAAAGTTGGCTCGTGAATTTCAAATCAAAGATCTCGGTCTCGCTGGGGACTGTTTAAGAATTGAGTTTACTCAAACCGAAGAGTTAGTAACTCTAAGTCAGCGAGGATATGTTCAGGAATTACTCAGAAAGTTCGGCATGACCGAATGCAAACCGGTCGCTACCTTTATCAACACCGGAACCAAACTGAAGAGAAACCCAGCAATCACTGAAGATGACCAGAAACTCCCATATCGCGAGCTTGTCGGTGTGCTTACTTATCTATTCATAATCACTCGCTCCGACATCGCTTTCGCTGTAAGCTACGAGGGTAGTCCCAGAAGTACTCGACCTAACAAAGAAAACACAAAATTTGGGAAAAAATATCTTTATTTCTCTACATAGTCTCCTTTTAGCTCAATACACTTTTCCCAGCGATGTTCAATAACTTTGATACCCTGTTTATAGTAGGAATCGTCGAACTCCTTAAAATAGCCATCAACCGCAGACTCCACCTCTTTATTGTTGGCAAATCTTTTACCACCGAGCCACTTTTTCAAGTTTAGAAACAGAAAATAATCCGAGGTGGCTAAATCTGGCGAATAGGGTGCGTGAAGAAGCAATTCGAACTTTAACTCATTGATTTTGGCCATCGCGATAACGGATGTGTGAACTGGTACATTGTCTTGATGAAACAAAACTTTCTTTTTCGCCAAATGCGGCCGTTTTTTCTTGATTTCATCACTCAAACGCTGCAATAAGTTCGCATAATACTCGCCGTTGATTGTTTTTCCTTTCTGAAGATAATCAATGAAAATTATCACACGCGCATCCTAAAAAACTGACGCCATGACCTTGCCTGCAGATGGAACTGTCTTCGCCTTCTTTGGAGCCGATTCTCCCCTTTCAGTCCATTGTTTTGATTGTTCCTCCGTCTCAGGTGTGAAGTGATGAACCCATGTTTCATCCATAGTTATGAATCGACGCAAAAACTCGGCTTTATTGCTGTGGAACTTCGCCAAACACTCGATTGAAACATTCTCACGACGCTGTTTTTGTTCCATTGTGAGTAATCGCGGCATCCATCTTGCGCATAGCTTTCTCATGTCCAAGTTTTCAGTCAATATGCGATGTACAGCACTTTTTGAAATGCCTACCATGTCTGCTAACTCGCGCACTTTCAGTCGACGGTCATCCAATACCATTTTGTAGATTTTCTTCACCATTTCTGGCGTGGTCACCTCATTTGGTCGACCACTGCGATATTCGTCTTGGCAGCTCGTACGGCCTCATTTAAACTCTGCCACCCAATATCTTACTGTTGTAAACGAAGGAGCAGACTCCTCCAGAGTAGAATCTAGCTCTGCTTTGATATTGGTTGGACTGAGGCCTTTCAAATGAAAGTATTGTATCACGTCATCAACGGTGACCAATATTTTCCATGTTTACACATTCGCTGAGAGCGTTCACTATTAATGGCTGCCAAACAAATACTAAACAACGTAGCGTCGTCAAACTTCAAACTTAAGCTTTATAAGGTTGGTACTTTCTACTATAGTCATTCTTTGCAAACATCAACCACCATCTATACGTCAGGTCGGGTACTTCTGGGACTATCCTCATATTTAGGACAATTTAATAATTGCTACGGAGTACCACATTGGACAGCCGCTAAACGCGTGTTGCGTTGTTTGAGTGGAATGATCGATATGGAGCTCGTGTACAAATCTGACTCAAGGCCAATTTAAGGATTCGTAAATGCCGACTGGGGAAACTGTGTCAATGACCGAAGATCCTATTCTAGATATCTCTTCATGCTCGGGAAAGGTCCCGTATCTTGGGATTCAAGAAAACAAAGAATTATCGCCCTATCTACTACTGAGGTGGATTACATGGTCCTATCTGAGTGCGCAAAGGAAGTAGCTTATCTACGACAACTCATCTTGGAATTGGGATTAAACGACTTAATACCTATCACTATTCATTGGGATAACAAGAGTTCGCTACAACTCGTCGAAAATCCAACTTACCATGCAAGGAGCAAACACATTGATATACGGCATCGCTTCGTACGAGACATGCTTAATGACAAGATTTTTACTGTAAAGTACATCTCCTCTGAAGAACAAGTAGCAGATGTTTTGATAAAAAGGCTGTTAAGAGCCAAACATACTCAATGTGTCAGCTTAGCAGGCCTAAAGGCAATTCGTAACTCATAAGTCCGATACATCGTAAAAATTACTCGCAACTCTTGGCTCGAGGGGAAGTGTTAGAGCAAGTTCTTCTTTTATAGACCACTAGGTACGAGTCTCGGGTCTGTACACTACGCGGCGCCTATTGCATTCAAGCAACGGAGACCTCTTGTCTCTCTTCTATTTTCCTTACCATACCGGCGCGGGCGGACGCGTTGCGTACTCTATGTCTGCATCTAAGTCTGTCTGTCTTTTTCGCGAGCGATGTAATGAACTGAGACCTGCATAATATAATAAACATATCTCTTGTTCTTTCTATCTATTTCTTCTTCTATCTATTTCTATTTCTTGTATCAAGGGTTTCATTCACCTGTTTATTTGCGCCCTTATCCCTAACACTTCGGTACAATGGTTGGATATAGATGAAATACTGAAACACAGTCCGAAATCGAATATTCATCAAAAAAAGTTAATGGTGTCTGTTTGGTGATTTAGCGCTGGTATTATCCATCACAGCTTCATAAAACTTGGTCAATCGATTATAAGCAGCCGAGATTGGTCAATAGAGACAGGCCAATCCTTTTGCAAGATAACACTCGACCACATGTCGCACAAACAATGTTGCTCAAACTACAGGAGCTGGACTTGGAAATTCTCTGTCATCCACCGTATTCACCAGACCTTGCACCAGCTGACTACCATTCTTCTGGACCTTCACTGGACCACTTTTTGCAAGAAAAAATATTCAATTCTCAGCAAGCTGTAGCCTTCCGAGATTTCTCATCGCTACCCGCTTTTCAGGTTTCTTCGCTACCGATATAAATAAACTACCGTTAAGATGGCAAAACCGTGTTGATAATTTAGGCGCATACTTTGATTAATTGTACTTCTTCTAGTTTGAGGTATAAATCAAACTTTTGATTCGAAATCGGACATTTCATATTTAATGACCTAATATTTATACACATTTACCTAATATTTATATTATTTAGATATTATTTTGTTTATTTATGGTTTACATTAGGTGGTAAACTTAATTCCTACTGTTTTTTCATCTTCAAAATTGATTTGCTTCGAAGCAAAGATAAATGAACCTTAATCAAAGTAATTTCCTCCATGTTCTACTATTTTTTCCCATCTCTTCGGTAACAGAGCAATCCCACGGCAGTAGAACACGGTGTTTTTCGAGGCGATCCATTCATCAACCCATGTTTGGACTTCTTCGTAACTGGAGAAGTATGTGTCCGTAAGTACATGTTGCATCGACCGGAAGAGATCGTAATCCGACGGTGCCAAGTCTGGAGAATACACTGGATGCGGGAGGACTTCCCATTCAAGTTCTAGAAGCGTCTGCTTCATGCTTTTTGCAACATGGGGTCGAGTGTTATCATGCAAAAGAATGACTTTGCGTCGATTGTTGGCTATGGATGGTCTTTTTGCATCAACTCGTCACTCAATCGATATAATTGCTGTTGGTAGCGATCAGCTGTAACGGTTTCATTTGGACTCAAAAGCTCGTAATACAGCACACCCTCCTAGTCCTACCAAATGCAGAGGTCTTATGCCCGTAAATGTTCCTCTTCGGCGTTGAAGTGGATGGTTGGCTGGGGCCCACCCATAATTTCCTACGCTTGGGATTATCAAAATAAATCAATTTTTCATTGCCAATCACGAATACGCTACAACAAACTTGTTTTTCTTGGCAAGCAAAGAAGTCGCGATAGATAAACGATTCAAAATGGCATTTTCTGCCAACTCATGTGATAGCCATATCCCTTCCTTATGAATATTTCCCATAGCATGCAAGCATTTTGAGATGGCCATTGGAGTAACATTTAATGCTTTCGACAACTCTAAAAGCGTTTGAGCTGGATTCTCATCGAGCAATTCTTGCAGCTCAACATCTTCAAATTTTTTCGGTTATCCGGGTCGTTCTTTGTCTGTCACGTCAAAATCACCATCTCGAAAGAGTTTCAAACTAAACTTTACATATTCTTTCCAATAAAGTTTCATCACCATACACTTCTATGGATAATAAGTGATACATTTTTGCTGCGATTTTCTTAAGGTCGAAGTAGAAAAGAAGTACATGTCGCAAAAACAGCTTATCGCAGTTCATTATCAATCGACTGAAAAATTTGACATCGAGAAATCTAACCTGTGAGAACTGAATCACTTTCAGCAATGTTTAAACTACACAAACATATGATTCTACCATTGAAACTTGTCAGCGTTGGAGCCGGCACACAGTGTACGACTAATGTAAATCACGGGACATAGCGAGTAAAAATGAAAGTTTGATTTTTAACATATTACCATTAAAGATATTTAGTAAAATACTTATAGTTTTTTTTCCTATGTCGCAATTTCCATAATAACTAACAGAATATATATACAACGCAAAATCAACAATTCAAACTGTTACATCTTAATATGATGCTAGCAAGATGCATCATCCGAGTTTATTTCAAGTTGCATATACAATCATGTTTAGTTTCAAAAATGTATTATTTCATCAGATTTGTGTTACTGTATCAAATTATTTTCTTGTATGTTTCTCCAAAAAATATCTATTTTTCAACTTTATATATTATTAATTTTCAGTGGAAATTTAAAGTATATTGAAATATATTATAAATTGTTAATTATAACAAAACTCCTGTAACATCCCGTTTCATACTAAAAATTTTATGAAACAATATACCTAAGACTACATATATCTGTTTACATTAGGTGCGCCTTTACAAAATATTTATTGTTAAAGATGCACAAACGTATATCATGAAAGAAGAAGAAATTTCAAGCACTCGATAAAACAAATATTATATAAAAATGAGAATCAAAAATAAAATACATCTATTAAAAAAAAACAAGTTTCTCTTGTTTTATTTTTGTAATTTTGTTTATAACATATTGTGTTGATTTTTTTCTGACTAAATCAGAAAATTATTCATATCGTTAGGACTTTAGAACTACACTATATATAAAATAAGTCATGAATGAAAATTACTTATGAAGAAACTTTCTTATTCACTGTATAAAATATATAATATGTAATAACTATGGAGCCCGTGTGTTAAAGATCTAGGACATCCTATATATTAGGTGCGCAACTAAGTTCCCGCTGTTTTTCAAGAGATAGCTCCAGTAGTAAGTGCTGGTCGATTGTGACATAATCAAAACGTCATGAACCAAGCTTAGACATATGGTAAACAAACCGCTTTGACACATTAGTGATTTTGTTTTTCATATACTTTTGGTTGTGTGAAAATGTCTGATTTTGTGCCAAATAATCATCATTTGCGGGAAGTGTTGCTTTTCTTCTTTCATTCGAAGAAAACGGCGGCTGAAGCGCATCGAGAACTCCAAAAAGTTTACGGAGATGCTGCTCTAAGTGAAACAACTTGCCGTGATTGGTTCCGTCGCTTCAAAGACGGTGATTTCGATGTTGACGACTGTTCGCGTGAAGGAAGGCCAAAAACCTTCGAAGACGCTGAATTGGAGGCATTGCTCGATGAGGATCCGTGCCAAACGCAAAAAGAGTTTGCTTCAGCATTAGGAGTTACCCGCCAAGCCATTTCCAAGTGATTGCATGCGTTGGGAATGATTCAAAGACAAGGAACTTGGGTTCCTTATGATTTGAAGCCAAGAGACGTTGAGCGTCGTTTTTTCGCCTGTGAACAACTGCTCCAGCGGCAAAAAAGGAAGGGTTTTCTTCATCGCATCGTTACGGGTGATGAAAAATGGATTCATTACAGCAATCCAAAGAGAACAAAATCATGGGGACTATCCGGTCATGCTTCTACATCGTCGGCTCGGCCGAATATTCACGCTGCGAAGGTTTTGCTGTGTATTTAGTAGGACCAGGGCGGTGTTATTTATTATGAGCTGTTGAAACCGAACGAAACCATTACTGGGGAACGGTATCGAACTCAATTGATTGAGCCGAGCACTGCGCGAAAAGCGGCCACAATACGAGCAGAGGCACAAAAAAGTGATTCTACAGCATGACAACGCTCGGCCTCACGTTGCCAAACCCGTTAAAACCTACTTAGAAACGCTCAAATGGGAAGTCCTACCCCACCCGCCATATTCCCCAGATATTGCGCCGTCCGATTATTACTTGTTCCGTTCGATGGCACATGGTCTGGCTAATCAGCAGTTCCGCTCATATGAAGACATCTCAAAATGGCTTGATTCGTGGATAGCCTCAAAAGACGAACACTTCTACCGTGACGATATTCGAGCTCTGCCAGAAAGATGGGAAAAAGTTGTCGCTAGCAATGGGCAATATTTTGAATGATTCATTTGTAACCATTTTTTTACAATAAAGTTGCATTTTCATCAAAAAAACAGCGAAAACTTAGTTGCGCACCTAATATAAAGTTTTATGTTAACCTATTAGAGCCCATGGCTAACTCTGCTGGGATATCATCTAAATAACATATGGTATCCTCTAGTATGATAAAAATAACAAATTCGGCGGAAAAAAGTTGCAAAAAGAATTTGTTTATAACAAAATTGTTTAAACAATTTATTTAAAAAATGATTGTTTTGAAAATCTGATGCTGCCAAGCGATTTCGCTTTGAAAATTAGGTCCAAAACAATCTTTTTTTTTAAATAAGTTGTTTAAACAATTTTGTTATAAACAAATTATTTTTGCAATTTTTTTCCGCCGAATTTATTATTTTTATCATACTAGAGGACTCCATATGTCATTTAAGTAATATTCCAGCTAAGTTAGCTGGTATGTTTTTTCAATCATCGGCCACTGCTGCGCATTAAGAGGCACGATAGTCAATCGCACAATATATTACACATCTTCGCGGTCAGGCATTCACGTGATACACGAAAAGAACACAGTCTTTTCATCGAAGCCTCGACAAAGCAAAAAAATATATAAAAACAAAAAGAAACAATAATAAAATTTAAAAAATATAAAAAAATATTAGGTTGTTGCAGATGAAATGGCCGTTTTTCAAAATTCAAATTTCCCGGCCGAGTAGTTCAGCTCTTTTCATGCAGCTGTCGTTGCATGCGTGATATTTGAAAAGTATATGCCCCACACATAAATTCGCACGCATAACCTTACTTTTATCACATTGTTTATATCGTTGAAAATCGCTGTCTCTTCGACATGGAAAGTAAGGAAATGCGAATAATATTCTTGTACGAATACAAACTTGGTCATAGTGCGGCCGAGGCAACGCGAAACATAAACACTGCTTTTCGGGAAGGTTCTGTAAGTGATCGAACCATTAGACGTTGGTTTGAAAAGTTTCGGTCTGGTGATACAAATCTCGACAATTTGCCTCGCGGCCATGCACCATCAGTGATTGATGACAATGTTTTGAAAGGCATGGTTGAAGCAAACTCGCATTTATCAGTTCGAGATATTGCACACAGCATCAATATTCACTATTCCACTGTTTCCCGACACCTAAAGGCCATGGGGAAAGTGAAAAAGCTTGACAAATGGGTACCACATGAACTGACTGACTTGTGAGAGAGACAAGCTTCGCCGTATGGAAATCAGCTCATCTTTGCTTTCCCGACACAATAATGAAGGAATATTGAATCGAATAGTAACGTGTGATAAAAAGTGGGTTCTTTATGACAATCGTCGACGTTTTGCCCAGTGGTTAGATGCTGATCAAGTTCCGAAATACATGCCGAAACCGAGTCTTCATTCACGTAAAGTTATAATATCTGTATGGTGGTTTGCCAAGGGTATTGTGCATTTTTCGTTTTTGAAAAAGGGTGAAACTATAAATGCTGACAAATATTGCCAAGAAATTGACATTGTGATGGAAAAACTGCGTATTGAACAGCAGGCGTTATTAAATAGACGCGGTATGTTATTGCTCCATGATAATGCTAGACCGCATTGAAAAAAAAACTGTAAAAACATTAACAGAATACAAATGCGAAGTTGTCCCTCACCCTCCTTATCCTCTTGACCTTTCTCCAACTGATTACCATTTGTTTAAGCATCTGGATAACTTTTTAAGTGAAAAAGTATTCCAAACAGAAAGCGACGTGAAAAATGCGTTCAACGAATTTCTTGCATCTCGCTCTTCTAATTTCTACGTGAAAGGCATTGATGCACGTTGGGGGAAGTATATTGAGGTGGAGGGAGACTATTTCGATTGACGAGATGTATATAAAGTGTGTTGAATAAAAATTTAAATTAAAAATTAAAAAATGGCCATTTCATCTGCAACAACCTAATATAAAATATATAAAAATAAATAAAAATAAACTTAATAACATATTATAAATATATAATAACAATGTATTTTAACAGTATATATATTATATAAAGAAAAACGGCTTAATGTCCTAGAATCGCTATACTTCACCACACTGTGCGGCACTCTCTAGTAGCGAGCGACAAGAATTAAGTTTATCACCTAATACATGTGATGATAATGAGAGAAATATTGAATATAAAGAGCTTTCTTACAAGCACAAGTTATTATAGCAATACTGTGTCTCAAATACCAAATGTTGCTTTATTAAACTTTTTTTAAAATAAAAGTCTACAGATGTTTCATGGTATGAAAGTGGTTATATAGAAGAAAAACCATCAGCATTTGAAACACCTGTAGACTTTTCTTTTAAAAAGAAATCTCATAAAGTAATATGCAATATTTGCGACAATATTGCTATAATTACTTGCGCTTGTAAGAAATCGCTTTGTATTCAACATTTCTTTCATGATCATCATATATGCAATATATATGAATCATAAATAAATAAAATAATATAATATATAAAATATATATATATAAATGGTAACAATGGTAGGAGTAATGGTTTAAAATTTTAACATTAAAAAAATGAAAACGTCGTTATAAAGTACTCTCCATTAAATTTTTATTCGGAAAATCTTTTTCTATCACTTATATTTTTGATGTTCAGAATTTATATGCTACGAAAGGAAAATATCTATTTTGTTTCAAAGATATGTTTCATCTCTTAAAAGACCGACTAGTATAAAAAAAATTATGTCCACATTTTGGCTTAGATTACAACATATTTCAAACTCATCAAAATCGAAGGAGGATACTTCCATGTGTTTCCATGTAAGTTGTATTTGTGAATGAAAATTCATACTCGAGAGAGAGAGAGAGGGAGAGAGAGAGAGAGAGAGAGAGAGAGAGAGAGAGAGAGAGAGAGAGGGAGGGAGAGAGAGAGAGAGAGAGAGAGAGAGAGGGAGGGAGGGAGGGAGAGAGAGAGAGAGGGAGGGAGGGAGGGAGGGAGGGAGGGAGAGAGGGAGGGAGGGAGGGAGGGGAGAGAGAGAGAGGGAGGGGGAGAGAGAGAGAGAGAGAGAGGGAGAACCCGTTCGTCATCGAACAATCAAAGGAGTCAACGTATGTAATTGTAATAAACTATGAGCCTTCGGTTGGTATAATTCGGCTCCCAAATCAATTAGTTAGCTGAGTGTATTATTCCTAAATACAGATTTTCGTTCCTTTCGAAGTTTATATATTGTTAGACACGAGCCGATGCTCAGTGTTCAATTCTACGCGATGTATTAGGTCAATCGGAAAGTTCCGTCCGTTTTCTTGCAAAACATATGGCTTTATTTAAGAAACAAAATGAAAAAGTACATCAATCAAAGTATTATCCATCGTTAGCGATGACTTTTTCCCATCTTTTGGTCAACAAGCGAATTCCGCGGCGAAAGAATGACTCATCTTTGGAGGCTATCCAATCAGTGACCCATTTTTCGACGTTTTCATAAGAATTGAAGCATTCCTCTGCAAATGCGTGTGCTATGGACCGAAACAAGTGATAGTCGGAAGGGGCACAGTCTAGTGAATAAGCCGCATGGAGTAACACTTCCCAGCGAAGTGCTTCTAACGTTTCCTTGACAGATTTTGTGACATGAGGCCGAGCGTTGTCATGAAGCAAAATCACTTTATGCTGTCTCGTTTCATATTCTCGTCGTTTTTCGTGCAATGCTCGGCTCAAACGGATCATTTGTTCTCTGTAGAGATCCCCTGGGATGTTTGACTACTTTTCAACAGCTCATGGAACAGCACACTCTTCTGAACCCACCAAATACAGAGCATTGCCTTTTTTCCGTGGATATTCCGTTTTGGCGTCGATGTTGAGGGTTGGCTGGGATCGCAAATAGTTTTTCGACGTTTGGGGTTGTCAAAATAAATGCATTTTTCATCTCCAGTGATGATATGATGTAAAAATCCATTTCTTTGTTGCCTAGCAAGCAGAATTTCGCAAGTGGTTTTTCGCCTTTCAATGTCTCTTGGCTTCAGTTCATATGGGACCCATTTTTCTTCCTTGTAAACCTTTCCTAAGGCTCTCAAACGATCGGAAATGACAGATTAAGCACAATTTAATGTTTCTGCAAGTTGCTTTTGCATTTGACATGGGTCTTCGTCCACCAATGCCTGCAATTCTTCGTCTTTGAATACTCTTGGCCGTCCAGAATGCTTTGTTCTCCACATCAAGATCACCAATTTTAAAGCGTCGAAATCATTCTTTGCATGTTTTATCGGAAGAAGCATTATCACCATAAACTTCTACAAGTATTCGATGAGCTTCAGCTGCAGTTTTCTTCCAATTGAAGCGAAAGATTAACACTTCGCGCAAATGACGCTTATTTGGCTCAAATTTCGACATTTTCGATGCAGTGAAAAACAATGTTATTGATGCAAACGTATATTTTTATGTATTGAATGTTATTGACAGATGTCAAAACAAACTATTAAGCTTCGTTTAGACATTAGAGGTTAACGACAGTTCTAGCTATAGCTACTTGTCGGTAAACGGACGGAACTTTCCGATTTACCTAATATTTGCTTACGTGCTATGCGGAAACTTCGTGGAAGAACTCTTTTATATGATAAACATTTGTTTACCTTTTCTTTCAAAGAAACCCCATCTTTCTTTTGATTTCTACGTTCCATTTTGTCATAACATATACAAGATGCTAAATTTTAAACGTAACAGATCAAATATCTCGAAAACTAAATAATATCAAGATTCACTTTTTTTTTATTATATTGTTTCAGAGGGGATACATTTTGATAAAAGAAAATTTATTTTGAGTGAAAACGTCAAGATAAAATAAAGGTCAAATTATTTTTTTTAATGGGACTCTAATTTTTTGAACATCTACGTTTGTAGCCCTTGTCACAACGAATTCAATGACTACATATTCAAAGTAATTAGAGGTCAAATAATGGAAAAAAACTCAGAAAAGAAAAAATATAATACTTTAACTAGTTTATTAGTAATGCCTCATATATGGGCAGGAAAAAGACGTGCCAAAACCAATAATGACTTTATA
Organism: Harpegnathos saltator; assembly: GCF_003227715.2. NCBI lineage: Eukaryota > Metazoa > Arthropoda > Insecta > Hymenoptera > Formicidae > Harpegnathos > Harpegnathos saltator. The sequence goes on from NW_020229972.1 coordinate 385,806, forward strand.
TATGAGCACTATGAATAAGTTTATCAATTTTCGATTTTTGATTTGCATGAAACTTCTTCTCTTCTTTAGCCTGACGACGTCCACTCCTGGACATAGGCCTCTTCCATCTCTCTCCAGTCTTCCTCTGTTGTGCTGTTTGTATCCACCTCTTTTCTGCGTAGCCTTGGATATCGTCCTGCCACCTTGCTTGTAGTTGGCCAACGCATCTCTTAGACTCTCTTGGTCTCCATTATATCAGGACTTTAGTCCACTTGTCGTTGCTTCTTGCAATGTGTCCTGCCCATTATCACTTTTGTCTAGCCACTCTCTATAATATCCGTAACTCCCGTTCCTTTCCTTATCTCCTTATTCCGGATCCTATCCCTTAAGCTAATCTTCAACATTGCTCGCTCCATTAACCTTTGACCGGCTCGGAGGCCTCGGCTCGGGAGGTTTGCGCTGTTTATTGTAAGGGTGACTGTTTGAAGCTCGAATATCATGACGGGTAGTATGCATGTATCATAGACTCCGCTTTCCGCTTTAGATTAATTGGGATTTTCGGTTCGCGGAGGATGTAGCTAAGTCTACCAAATGCCATGTTAGACCAATCCTTCTGATGATTTCTGTAGTCTGATTGCTTTTCCCTAGCTTGATGTTATGCTCTAGGTATATGTACTCTTCGACTATTTTAAAGGTGTGGTTATCAATGGTGACTGGTATATTGGTTGGGTTCATAATTTTTGTCTTTTGGAGATTCATTCTTAAACTGCATGAAACTTAGTATATGCCATATTTTTTGGATCGCTAACTATGAGTCCGGAATCAAATTTGGGAAATTCATAATGACGAATTCAATATAGCAACTTCAGGTAACTAATTTATGTTATTCTATTATAGAGAAGATTATATTTGATATGTTCATGTTTTTCAAGTCGCTGATGATGAATCATCCACCACATGTGAATGTGAACCACCACAGTTGAAATTACGAAACTCAAAATGGTGGATCCAATATGACAGCTTGAAGCGACTAACTTTGATATTCCATTATGGAAATAACATTCGATGTTGTTTTTCGGGTTGCTGATGGTGAATCCAGAGATAAAATTGTAAAATTTAAAATGATAAATTCAATATGGTGGCAAGTGACTATGAGCTTGACGTATTAAATCCAGTATATTTTCTGTTCGCACATAACAGATTATTTCAAGACATTTAAACTTCGTTATTTCATTTTGAATATGTATTCGAGACTGGTATAGTATTTTTTGAATCGTTCATTACGAACCGAGAGTCAAATTTTCTCTAAAATCAGTTCTGAATATTTTTCTATTGCTTGATACATAATTTATCAGAAAATTTATGTTGAAAAACGAGAACTACACCTTTCATAGAACGTTGAAAATTTATTCCTTAATAAATGAGAAGACAAATTTGTTCTTCATTATTATGATAGTGTCAACTTTTCAATGATAGTCATAAATCCGAATTTCCATCAGAGCTATTCAACAAAGAAATTCAACAAGAAATTTCCTTCAATACATTAGGTCATGGAGTATGAAATGTTCGGTTTCGAATCAAAAATTTGGTTTATTATATCTCAAACTAGAAATAGTACAATTAATCAAAGCCTAAAGTATGCGCCTAAACTATCGACACAGTTCTACCATCTTAACGGTAACTTATTTATGTCGGTAACAAAGAAATCTGAAGAGCGGATAGTGATGAAATCGCGGAAGGCGTTTTCCACAGCTTGTTGAGAATTGAATATTTTTCCTTGCAAGAAGTGGTCCAGTGATGATCCAGAAGAATGGTTGTCAGCTGGTGCAAGATCTGGTGAATACGGTGGGTAAGAAAGAGTTTCCAAGTCCAGCTCCTATAGTTTGAGCAGCATTGTTTGAACGACATGTGCCCGAGCAAAAAGATTGCATGTTGCCTTGCAAAAAGATTGGCCTGTCTCTATTGACTAATCTTGACTGCTTAACCCATTACTTCCTAAGCGGACATTTTATAGTCGATTGGTTTTCGGCTCAGAAAAGTGATAAAATTACATAAAAATTAATAACAGATTGCTTTCCCACGTAAAAAAGACCTGATCTTTCAGAATCTGGAGTCATAATTTTGGAATTATCAACTGATAATTAAATATGGCGCCTCAAAGTTGACAAAAATTTTTTCATCGACTATGAGCTTTTATCGTGGAGAACTTAAAAAAATTTTGTCCACAGCTGTCAGGGGCAATTAAATTGACAGAGTTTGGCTACTCGAAGGATAAACAATGATTATTGATTCTATTTTTCAAGTAATTCAAGATGGCGGATATAATATGGCGTCCGAATACGCGAAAATCATACTTCATTGCGATTTATATGTGTGAGTATTCATTTCTTATGTTTTTAAAGTTTTTAAGGTCGCTGAACACAAATCTTAGATCCGTTTTCAATTTTGCAAAATGGCGGATGCAATATGGCGTCGGCGTGCCACGAGAATCATACTTTATTGCAAACTATGTATGTGGGTACTTATTTCATATGCTTTTGCGGTCGCTGAACCCAAATCTGGAGATGTTTCCGCATGGGAAGAATGTATGTTCGATCATGTCTATTGAATCATAAGTTCATTTATGATGAACATACCAATAACGTACGCGTAATGGATGCAGACACAATATATTGAAGGAAATATTCAGAAAAAACATAATAGATAATTTTGAGGAAGACAGTATGACACTCGTCAATATATAATGATGATTATGAATAATGTTACATTCCACGTAACAAAAAGAAACATCTTGTACTCATTCTCAGATTTTTTTGAGAAACATATTATATACCAGACTATATACCTGTGCTATACGGATAATAAAGTAGTAAAGAAATAAACTTAATTAATAATAAATTTTCAGTAAAAATAAAAAATCTTAGAAAAGAGAAAGCATTTTTTTCTCTGAAGTAGGGAATTTATCTTAACATTTAAATGTTCCCTTGGGTTTATGTAAGCTTGCAGTCTTCGTTGAAAATCATTAAGCACTCTTTGTAATTTACTCGTTACAATTATTTGACACACTTCGCGTATTGCATCATATCAGGTGTAGTAAAAAGAAATCCATTATTTTTCCAATAGATGGCTTTAGTTATCTGTATCTCGCGTTGTATAAGTCCGATCGGGTTCCACTAGATGGCGTTAGAAAGATGAGATTTCGTACTAAAAAAACTTTTCTGACAGTTTTGTGATTAGTTGACTCAGTTTTGTTTGAGCGCGCGTCAAAGATGGACACTAGCAAAGAGAAAATACGCTATATTTTACAGTTTTTCTTCAATAAAGGCGAAAACGCAAGCCAGGCGGCTGAAAATGTGAATAGTGTTTATGGTCCTGATACTGTAACAGCCAATCACGCGCAATTTTGGTTTCGTCGATTCCGTTCCGGTAATTTCGATGTCAAAGATGCACCACGCACTGGAAGGCCAATTGTCGAAAATATCGATAAAATCATGGACATTGTCGAGTCCGACCGTCATGTAAGCACTGTTTCGATTGCCCAAGAGCTAAAGATTGCACAAAAAACCGTTTGGAACCATTTGAATAAGGCTGGATACAAAAAGAAGCTCGATGTATGGGTGCCATACGAGTTAACGCAGAAAAACCTCATGGACCGAATTTCCATCTGCGAATCGCAACAAAATCGACCCATTTCTGAAGCGGTTGGTCACTGGTGATGAAAAGTGGGTCACTTACGACAACGACAATCGAAAACGGTCGTGGTCGAATCGCGGTGAGCCGGCGAAAACGATGGCCAAGCCAGGATTGACGGCCAGGAAGGTTTTGCTGTGTGTTTGGTGGGATTGGCAGGGAATTATCTACTATGAGCTGCTCCCCTACGGCAAAACTCTTAACTCGGAACTGTACTGTCAACAATTGGACCGTCTGAAGGAAGCAATCGCCCAGAAGCGGCCAGCTTTGGCCAATAGGAGAGGAATTGTGTTCCATCAGGACAACGCCAGGCCACACACATCGATAGTGACTCGCCAGAAGCTCCGGGAGCTTGGTTGGGAGGTTCTTATGCATCCACCTTATAGTCCGGACCTGGCACCAAGTGATTACCATCTGTTCCTGTCCATGGCGAACAATTTTGCTGGTGCAAAATTCGCTTCAAGAGAGGCTTGTGAAAATCGACTGTCTCAATTTTTTGCCAATAGGGACGAGGGCTTCTATGAGAGAGGCATAATGAAATTACCTTCAAAATGGCAACAAGTTATCGAACAAAACGGCGCATATTTGACCTAAATCGGATCATTCTAACTATGGTAATTAAAGCCTTCAATTTCATGCAAAAATAATGGATTTCTTTTTACTACACCTGATATTTTCCCTGATAATTAAAAAATTAACATAAACAATTTCTCTGTGGATTCTACTATAAAAATAATAATAATCTAAGTTAGATTATTCATCTAAGTAATCTGTGTCAGATCATTCTTTTCTTTTCTGAAACTTTTTTCCATTATTTGATATCTAATCAGCTTGAGTATGTGGCCATTAAATTCGTTGTGGGGGCTATAAACGAATGTGTTAAAAAAATTAGAATTCCTTCATTTCAATTAAATTCATTTCCTTCAATTCCTTCAATTCATTTAAAAATATATCTATTGTAGTAAATATCTAGTAAGCAAATTGACCGCAAATTGCGCGCAAATTTGCAACAAATTCGGTCAAAAACCCATACCAAAATGGCGACTTCTGTGCCATCACAGCCATCTGTCTACATTTAGCTCATGTTTTGGCGTCAAAGCTTGCTGCCGAGTAATTTGCAATAAATTTGCAGCAGAAACTGCGCAAATTATGCTGTGAACAATTTAGCGCTAGGTATTGTGCGCAGCAAAGTTTGCGCGGTTTTTGCTGCAAATTTGCTGCAAGTTACCCGGCAACAAACTATTTTAGGCAGCCGCCTATTTGGTGGCAGATTGGCAAGAGAATTTGATAACATAAATCCTGCATCAAATTGGTTACCTATCTACCACCAAAAATTGATAGCAAACTTTGCTCGAAATTTCGCGTAGATTTGGCTATCTAGATAATTTAACATGCGGTTTGTACTTTTCTAGAAGCTTAATTTTAACTTAATTCATGTTATAACAATTTTTAGTAATTCATCACCCTTGAGGTATAAAATTTGCTAATGCAAAAGCAATATACGGATGGACGAGATGTATTCTTAAAAAAATGAATATAGATTATATTACAGCTACATCTTTTGTGTATGTATATGTAAATGTAATGCGCGAAGAGGGACAAAGCCTTTTCCCTAGCGACCTTTGCACCACATCTACATGTACACAGAAGATGTTTATGCGTAGTTCGCTGAAAAATTACACATTGTTATTGTGGTATAACTAAAGTTGATCGATAAATGAAGTTATAGTATTTATGAAGTTTGTGTGACCAAAGGAATCAAAACAAAAATTAAAATAAGTGTGAAATTCGATATGCGATAAATACACACAGCATATATCATACATGTTTATTCCTTAAACACACACATTCCAGCAAACACAATGTAACGTGTATTATACCTGTTAATTGTAATTTCCTATTCTATAATATAACTGTTATATAACGCGTACGTTACATTGTTAAGTAGGAAATTACAATGGCTATGTTACATGTTATATTGTGTTATTATATTGTGTTTGCTGAGATGGTATGGGAAATTACGTTCTATTCGTGAGACATCAATTTTTTATCAAATTTCTTTAGTAAAAAAATGAGTGATAGTTCAAACTTTTATTCAACAAACATCAACTAACAATATTGTTGTATTAATGCTATAATTTCTAACTTAACAATGTAACTATATGTATATGTGCGCGCGTGTGTAAGTGTATTACATAACACGTGTTAAAGAAAAGTTGCCTATTTTATATCGGCTTTTAAATTGTATCATCTTTATATTTCATAGAATCCGAAGGCCTAACGTAATTTGCATATTATGTGATGTTTATCTAAAATTAATATGAGTGAATGAGTGTTTGTGCACAAAAATCTTGTTAAAAAAGGTAACAGTTTTTTTAGTCTAACAAATAAATTTTACCCATTTTTATATAAGGTGTTTAGAAAGTTTTAAAAGGCATTAATTTAGCTGCTTGTCATTTTTATACTACATTAAAATTGACATATTAGTGCGACATAGTTTAGACGTAACCTTATTTTATGTATACTTTACTCTAATAACTTGAAAAACACGATTAGTCTCTTAAATCGTACCACCTATTGAATGCCTTTATTATACCTGCACAATTTAAGAATTTCCATAGAAAACTACATCTGTGACTATTTTTCTTAAAATTTATAAAAAGCAGTTTATTTTTTCTTTTATGTTACTTATAACTATTTTTTGTTTTAATTGTAAAACAAATTTTTGTTCAATGGTCGTTTATTTCTTTATTAAGTTTTTAAAAACGAAAAAATCTTTTATATAAAATAAACTTCATAGAGATGGATATAATTTTAATAATTATTTTAATGAGTAATTTTACTGTTTATTTTTTCATACAAGCTGTGACTTTAATTATTTTCTTAATTAAATTTTTGAAAACAAACATATTTCACTTTTGTAATTTTAATATTAGGTGTACAAATGAATAATCCAATTTTTTCAGCTACATTCAAGGTTTATTTTAAAAGAAAGTAAATTAACTTGTTCAATCAAAGTATTCGCCGTTGCTTTCTATAACTTTAAGCCATCTTTCGGGCAGCTGATGAATTCCATCTCGGAAAAATGTTACGTCTTTGGACACGATAAAGTCGTCACCATGTTCGGATCTCATCCACTGATTGGAAGTGCATATCGGACAAGGCGTGTTGCACCGGAACAAGTGATAATTGGATGGAACAATGTCTGGTGAATACGCCGAGTGCTGCAAGACGTCCCAGCCAAGACTCATTATGGTGTCTTTTGTATTGGAAGCAATGTGTGGCCTGGCGTTGTCATGCAACAATTTCACTGGACGTTCTCCTTTGCCAGTATACAGGCGTTTTCCTTCCAATTCTTGACTCAAGCAGATTAATTGACGTTGGTAGCAGTCTGCAGTAACTGTTTCATCCGGTTCCAACAACTCATAACAAAGCACGCCCTTGATATCCCACCAAACACAGAAAAGTATCTTCTTTCCGAAGCGATTGGATTTTGCAATCGATTTTGATGATTCGCCGGGATTTACCCATGACTTTCTGCGTTTCGGATTGTCATAGAGTATCCATTTCTCATCGCCCGTAATGATTTTCCACAAGAAAGACTTCCGACGCTGCTTATTGAGAAGAGAAAGACACGCTGCCACTCGTTGATTTTTGTTAGTTTCAGTGCGGAACCCATTTTCCTTCTTTCTGGATCTTTCCCATCTCATGTAGGTGTTTGCTACGTTACTTCCAACTGTTTTACAAGCTCTTTTTGTGTTTGTGCCGAATTCTCAGCGAGCAGTTGTTCCAAATCATCATTATCGCACTTCGGAGGGCCTCCAGGGCGTTGTTTGTCGATTAGACTGAAATTACCGCTTTTAAACCGCTTAAACCAAAATGCGCACACATCGTACGATACAACACCTTCGCCGAGAAAGGAACAAATCGATTCGCACGCTCTTGCAGCATTTTTTCCTTGTTGGAATTCGTAAAGAATGCAGTGTCGGATGTGCACCTTATCTGTTGCCATTTTCGACTGTACTGAACTGAATACTTTTAAAGGTTATGTTGGGCCTTTCGCCAAACTATATGTTTTTTTTAATAGCTATATGTCAACATTGCATAATCACAAAAGAGCGGGAAAATCTATTCAATTTAAAATTGATTTCATAACTGCTTAAAATAATTTGGATTATTAATTTGTACACCTAATATTTATTTTTTTATTAAAAATATCTTTTTTTAACTTTTTATACAAACTGTAAATTCAATTAAACATGTAATTATTTGACCTGTTTGTATTTTATTTTTACCCCTCACAGCTTTCTAAATATAATTACTATATATCAGTACGAAAGAAAGTATTATACAATTTGAGGAATTCCATGGTACAATTTAAGCAACCAGTTACCAAAATTATATCATTAAAAAAACATATCTGCAAAAAATATTGTTATACAAAAAACTCAAAACACTATAGAATGTCATAAACAGATCAAGAATAGCTTCCAATTAATCTTTATCTCATTCTTATTAACCGCTTAGGAGTCGGGCAAAAAATAACTTTTCGTGCCAAAAGTGTTGGATTTTTTTTTCAAAATTACACCCAAATTTCATTATAACGGTTTTTGAGATTGCTGAATCCGAATATGAAATCAGATTTCTTAAATTCAAAATGGCGAATCTAATATGGCGGACCAAAACAAAAAGTTATTTTATTTGAATGATACCTGACACTCGAGGGTTTTTGAAATTGCCGAATCCGAATCTGATGTCAGATTTTCAAAATTCAAAATGGCGGATTCAATGTGGCGGACTGAAACGCAAAAACTTATTTTATTTTAATGATACCTGATATTCAGGGTTTATCAAATCGCTGAATTCGAATCTTATGAGATTTTTTAAATTCAAAACGGCGACTCAAAAATGGCTGATGAAAATTCGAAAAATCCTTGGATTTCTATAAAAATTGGTATCTTGTGGTTTATTGAAGTCACTAAATATAAATCTAAATCCATATTCTGAAAATTCAAAATGGCGCATCCATTATGGCACATAAAACATAAAACTGAAAAAAGAAATCTCGAATAAAACAAAAAAAGGATAAAAAATTTTTAAATGAAGAAAATTAAAATACATAAAATACGAAAAAAGTTAATATATAAAAAAACATTAAAAATACAAAAAATTAAAAATACAAAAAAATAAAAAACATTAAAAATACAAAAAAATATGAGAAAAACGGAGTCGAAAACCGCCATGTCCTCGTTTCGTGACTCTGGGTACGGCAGAGAGCGGGATTTAGGAGCAGTTGAAAAAAAACTCTTATTTTTTATATTTCAACTATTTTTTCGAATTCCGGTTTGCTATACTGAATGCGCCATTTTGAAATTTTAGAATATCGTATTGGATTTATATTCAACGACTTCAATAAACCATAAGATACCAATTTTTATAGAAATCCAATCATTTTTCGCATTTTCAACTGCCATATTAAATCTGCCATTTTGAATTTTGAAAATTTGACATTTAAAAATTTTTTATCCTTTTTTTATTCGAGATTTCTTTTTTTTATGTTTTATGTTTTATATGCCATAATGGATGTGGCATTTTGAATTTTTGAAATCTGACATCAGATTCGGATTCAGCGACCTCAAAAACATATAAATACCAAAACACAATCAAATCGCAATAGTATGTATTTTTCAAGATGCTCATACATTACATGGGCTGAAAAGTCTTTGGCCTGACATATAGATGGCGCCACAAACTAAAAATCCTTATATTTCCTATAGAGTACCAACTTTAACTTAGATGCTGTAAAAATTTCATGATATTTCGTTGACTCGTGTACAAGTTATAGCTTTCGAAGTGACATTACCTCTGAATTTATCTTTACTATGGAAAAAAGTGAATTTCGTGTTTTGATTAAACATTGCTTCCTGATGGGAAAAAACACTGTTGAAGCAAAGGCATGGCTTGATAAATGTTACGGCACATCTGCCTCACCGAATTCAACCATCAAATATTGGTTTGCTGAGTTTCGTCGTAACCGTACGAGCACAAATGATGCACCACGTTCAGGAAGGCCAAATGAGACAGTTACTCCAGAAAACATCCAGAAAATCAGTGAAATCGTGTTGAATGACCGCAAAATGAAATTGAGTGCGCTAGCTAACATCATAGGCATCTCAAAGGAACGTTGGTCATATCATTCATGAATATTTACACATGAAAAAGCTTTGCGCGCGTTGGGTGCCGCGTTTTTTGACAATTGAGCAAAAAGCGGAACGTGTTCGACTTTCAAAGCAAAATCTGGCCCTGTTTAACCGCAATAAGAAGGAGTTTTTGCGTCGATTTGTTACAATGGATGAAACATGGATCCATCACTACACACCGGAGTCCAATCGGCAGTCAGCGGAGTGGTTATTGCCTGTGGTGAAAGCCATCCGAAGCGCCCGAAGACACAACAATCAGCCGGCAAGGTTTTGGTCAGTATTTTTTGGGATGCGCATAACATAATATTCATTGATTATCTTGAACATGGTAAAACTATCAATAAAGAATATTACTGTACATTACTGGATCGATTGGACGACGAGGTCAAGGTCAAACGGCCACATTTGGCAAAGAAAAAAATTTTGTTTCACCAAGACAATGCTCCAGCTCACTCGGCTCGCGATACGACCGATAAATTAAAGAAATTGCGCTATGAATTGGTCCCGCATCCCCCGTATTCTCCAGACCTGGCCCCCAGCGACTATTTCCTTTTTCCCCGACTGAAGCAGTGGCTCGCTGGTAAAAGATTTTACTCGAATGAGGAGGTCAAGTTGGAAACAAATGCCTATTTTGAGGGACTTGACACCGAGCACTATAAAACCGGCATCGAAATGTTAGCGGACCGTTACACTAAGTGCATTACTCTAAATGGAGATTATGTCGAGGAATAAAACACTTTTTTCATTAAAAAAATCGTTTTTTCATTGTTAAGCCAAAGACTTTTCAGCCCATATAGTATGTATCATAAAGCAAAAGTGGCACTAGTTTTATTTGCCCATATATGTGTCGCTAACAGCTAACCGGTTAATTATTCGCAAATTACAGAAAAATTAAAAATTGGTCTAGTACAGACAACTATATTGCAGACCTTCCTATATTGCGTTCACATTGTCGAGTAGGAAATCATAACATTGATGTTATGTTATGTTACTGATAGTGGTGTTTACCGGGTAATAATAATTGACAATTGACTGACCTTTCCTACAGTGCAGCGAGTGGGAGCAAATCATTATTAATGAACTGTGGCAAGGACACGTCAGCCTCTGAATTGGCAAGAAATGCAATTCCAACGAGGAGAAAATAGTTTCAGAGAGCATTGAGTCAGCACGTTTGAGTCATCGATAACATGCGCTTTTTTGCTCTTCTTCTTCTTTATAAATTTACCTTTGCGTATGGAGATCTCGCGACGAAGCGCGATCTCTATCTAATACGCACTCGCTCCTCATCTCTATCTCTCATAAGTCAGGCGCGTTCAGCGAATTCCCATTTCCGCGGCGGCCACGTCGCACAGTGTTGCAAAAATCGCTAAACGTGGCCAAAATAAGAAAAAATAAAGAACGAAATTTTCGGTTCCCGTTTTCAATATATTTTCTAAAAGGTTCAAATTATTAAGTTGTAGTAACATTTTCCATCCAAATCCAATTGTATCACGAAGATAAGTGAATTCAAATGTATACGTGATGCGAAGTAAAGAATAGGTGAGTTATAACCCTCCAAATAATATAACTGATTTTGCGTTGAAACAATTTTTATCATGAGAATGATGTTCCCTGTCTAATATCTCATCTGTGTAGTTTTATTTCCAATAAAGAGTATATTAGAAAGTTATAAGTATATACAATAAAAGTCAGATTACAGGATTCACTTTTTATATACAATTAATTACTTATATCGTGATATTTAAAAATTGCGTCATTCCGCACCATGTTGTACCTTTGTGAAAATAAAGATAAAATATCTATTAATCTTTATACAAAGGTAAAAAGAGCGACATCCAGGGCTTACAAAAATACGATAAATTTTATGAGCAGAGTTCGACATTCAGTTACCCGCTTACGGTCCGCTTACGGTCAGATGCTGTCTACTGCAGATAATATTGTTCAACACAAAAATTATATCCTCTATCAAAATCCTTTATTCTAGTTAATTTTGCTAATGTTAATTACAAATATAATAATTAACGATAATGTTTAAGCTCTAATTAAATAATATAGTAAACAATTGTAAAAATAAAGACTATAGAGATATGGGAGAGTATCATAGAAGAAAAAACTCGAGAATTGCGACGAATGAAAATTTATTTAAAAGACTTCTTCTTTCCTCGGATTCTATCATTTAAAAAAAGTTTAAAAAAAGTCTTTAAAAAAAGTTTCAAATAAAAAAGCCGATCCCTTCCCTAAAGAAGTTATTGAATTGCTTGCAAATCCAGTTGTAGCAAATGCAGTTTCGGACGATGAATAGTTATATAAAATATTTTGTTTAGTTAATAGTTATATGAAATAAAAAGCAGAAGATAAAAACTAAAAAAAAATAAAAAACAAAAAATAAAAAAAATAAAAAGACAAAAACATTTTTTTAAATAAAAGCAAAAATAAAAAGTAAAATAATAAAATTAGGAAACATGTTATTTTAATGATAAAGTACTAGTATTTACAATATAGTATGCTTTTCATTCAACTATAGTATTATAGCGACAATATGATTTATGGCTACTATTTGGAGGTTTCGCAACACTCTGCGCCGCTGCCATGATTGCAATTCTTATCGCATTCGCGACACACACGACGGATTCCAATCGCAGATAAACACGCGTGGGATGACACTATCGAGTGGCGTCAGTAACTAACGAATACCGTCGCCCGAAGCGACGAGGAGTCTATAAGTTTACGGGGTCACGTTCGTCATGATCGATGATGAAAAAGTGACGCGACATTCCGAGGAAGCAACAGCGCTCGGACACGGTGCTTCTTCTTGAAAAGGAATGAGTCCATTTCTCCTTCTCCCTTCTTCCCCTCCTCTCTCTCTCTCTCTCTCTCTTTCTCTCTCTCTCTCTCTCTGTCTCTCTCTTTCTCTCTTCTATCTCTTTCTCTTGCTGTTTCTTTGTTCCTCCGCGATCTCGAATTGAGCGTTTTTTTTTATACACATTCGTGATTCGTGTGATGAGAGCGGGAAAAGGAGAGAGGGAATACGTGTCTCATGCATCGGAGATAAAATCATTCTCGTGTGTAAATGGTGCTTTATACCGAACACATAAGGAGCATTGTCTGCGACTACTAGCCTTAACGAGAAATTATCGCTTCCCCGCGCGTCGTGATGTGACATCCTTTTATTTTCCGATAAAATATTTGGACCTCATAATCTCTCCGCTGAACACTTGCACATTTAAGGCCATCGTTTCTGCAGCGAAAAAAGAAAACCTTTAATAATCTGTTTAGTGTTTTTTTTCTTTTTTTTTTTAAGAACTTTCATGACAATGTTTCAAGTCGCCAGATTTTGGATATTCTTTTATTTTGCTGGAAGATATTTATACCGCATGATTTATTAAAACTCTGAATACATTTAAATGATTAGTATTTCCGTGACAAGAAGTCAGAAGAGATAATTTATTTATTCAAGAATTTAATTTACCTAGAATCAGAAATTTAACAAGTTTTGATAATTTAACATTTTAGGAAACTTCCCGATTACTCGAAGTCGCCTTATTCTCTTTGATATCCTTTTATTTTTCTCTAAAATATTCGGAACTTGCAATTTGCTAAGTTCTAAACATCTGCATTCTAAGGATTATTACTTCCGCTACAAAAAATTACGTAAACTTGTTAAGCTAGTTTTTTGTAGGTAGTTGTTCGTCTATGGCATTCCGAACCACCGGTTTTTGGACATTCTTTTATTTCCCTCTGAAATATCTGATCTTCACGATTCAATAAACTGTGAATGTATATTTAATTTTTTTAATTTATTTAAACGCGTTACTTTTTAAACTGCGAGTGTTTATTGTCTGCTATATGTAACTTGAAAGTTAACAACTTGGAGTATACGTTTCAATCATACCTCGCGAAAAATGATTGTGCTTTGACATACGCTGCAAATAAACTATTAATAAATGTGCCGGAATCTTGTCATCTAAAAGGGCAAAACATTTTCAATTATTTTGTCGAGAATATTCTGACCGGCGCTTACCTGTTAAAAGGATTAAAAGATAATTGACTTTATAACGAAAAGTCGCGAAAACTTGCTAAAATTTAATTTAGCAAACAATTCTTCAACCAAGGTATTTCAAATCGTGAAACCTCGGATGTCCTTTCATTCTAAAACAGTAGAGATAAATAAATCACTTTGTGATTTACTGAAGTCCGACAACGTGTCCGTGGACAAATTACCGTTTTTGCAACAAAAGATCGCAAGAATCAGTCAAGCCAGTTCTCTAAGAAGTTTCCTCCGGCCACGGTATTTCAGGTCGCGAGTTTTAGGGCGTCCTGTATGCTCGCTGTTATTAGTAACGATCTATGTTTCCGTCTAGTAAGCGGCTTATCGATTTCCTTCGTGTTAAACGTCAGAAACTTCCGTCGGATTACGTAGTCTCCCACGGAGGGGCTTTCTGAGGCGGTTTTCTCCTGTGGCTTTTCTCGCGTGGAAAACAGCACCATCTTCGGCCGGACGAAACATGCACGGCACATGTAAGAAAAAAAAATAAATCTCGAAAGTCGCGGCCACAAGCCTCGAGATACACGGCGGCGATGGTAAGCAAAATGTGTGATGCATTGCTCAGTTATGTACACTTTCATCGAGATGATGTCATCCGCTCGCTTCCATATGTGTACGCGTGTGTGTGTGTGTGTGTTGTGTGTGTGTGCGCGCGCGCGCGCATGTGTGTGTGTGTGTGGGTGTGTGTACGTGTGCGTGTGCGTATGCGTGTGCGTGTGTGCGTGTGTGTGTGCGTGTGCGTGCGCGTGTGCGTATGCGTGTGCGCGCGCGCGCGTGTGTGTGTGTGTGAGAGAGAGAGAGAGAGAGAGAGAGAGAGAGAGAGAGAGAGAGAGAGAGAGAGAGAGACTGCGTCTCGCATACCGCAAGGTCGCGAGCAGGGCCGGTGCGACTTTATCTCGACGCCTGCAGCAAGCCGGGGTAACCAAGAGAAACATGCCTTCGCGCTCGTAAAGATAAGGATAAGAAGAACGAGAGACCGAGATAATAGCGTTGATTTTGTAAAAAGAAGAAGAAAGAAAGTACAGGAAAAATTACACTTCGTACGTTTCTTCGCGACAGACAGAAAGAGAGAAAAGAGGGATTTCCAATGGGAAATTAGATGGGTATCGCCGTGAATAATACCACCAATAATGTCACGATTATCCCGACTGACCTGACCCGATATCTCGATAAAAAACGCAATTATCGCGCACATAGGGAGAGAAGATGGAAAGAGGGAAAGAGAGAGAAAGAGAGAAAGAGAGAAAGGGCCGCACGGGAGAAATGTCACATGTGCAACGGTATGCAAGTAGCTATCACGTGCTCGTCTTGCTACTGCGCACAGCTGATCCTGTAGGTGCACACGTACGCACACACGCATACACACACACACACACACACACACAAAGGCAACGTACGCATACGTGTCGCAAAGAGAAGAGCAAGCAGCCTGGCGTTGGGATATGAGAAGGTACGAGGCGCGATGGCAATGTGCACTTCCGGTTTCCCCGAGAAAAGAAAGGAGACGGCGAAAGAAACGGACGCCGCACTCTGCGGAGCCCCTCTAGCGTGATCTATAATTATCTCGTCAGTGCCTACCCACTATATTTTAAGTAGCTAAGCGCGGCGATACATCGCACTTAGCCTCCTCGTGCTCGGTGCTCGAGCTCGTGAATCGACCGATTGACAGCAGGAGATTCCTCCAGCAATCATGCATCTCCCACTGACGTCATTAATTCGGTCTTTATTATATGGTCTGTTCTTTTTAGCTACACTACAGAACTAGTGCAATAAGTTAGAATGAGACAATTATATTTTTTCTCACTTTAACTTATTGCACCAGTTCAGTAGTACAGCTAAAAAGGACAGACCAATAGTCTATATACGATTAGGTGCACTTGGACACCAGCAGCCGATGTTTTACGTAACCACGCTCTTCGCGAAACTCGTTCTACGTCTCGCATTTCCGCGCGTGCTGTTTTAACCGGCCGTTTGTGGATCTCGTCGATCATCGGAACGAGTCGCGAGTCGATTTTCGACATTAATTCTACCGACAGCTGCTCGCCGGAGCGTTCTTAGCTCGAAATTCGTCGCTATTTGAAGCTATTGATTGCTAATCACCGAGTTACCGAATACAGTTCAGACCGGGAATTTTGCAAAAAATATCCTGCGTACATATGCAACTTGATGATATATATTGAGAAATAATAATCTATAAGTTGTATTTAATAATCATCTATAAGCAACATGTCTAAAAATACTAGTTTTAAAACATCTGATTATATTGGAATAGTGTATAACGTATTGTAATTACATAGGTAAACTTTTTCAACATTTAACTTACAATATCTCGCTATTTGTCGAAAGAAAAATGGTACTAGACTTTTTTACTCTATTTAGTCTCCAGAATATATTGTTAAAATAGTGCCCTAATCTTTGTTATATTATTGACTTTTGGAAATTTCAAAATCAACAAAGTAACGAAAGTCAAGACGCTATTGTAACAATATATTCTTGAGATCAAATAGCGTAAAAAAGTCTGGTACCACTTTTTCTTCCGATAAATAGCGAAATATCGTAAGTTGAATACTAAAAAGTTACCAAGTTATCAAGTTTTCCTTAAATATCTCAAAAAATATTAGCTAAATAAAAAAATGTTTCAGTGAATATGGTTTGCCATATTCGTCCAACATATCTCTGTAATCTATTGATAAAACAATATCCAACAAATGTTCAATGTGTATTTGATCATTTTACTGTAAAATAACACAGATTAAGAACAATATCACTGATATAAGGAAAACTTTTACAACATTTAATTTATGATATCTCGCTAACTATTTGTCGGAAAAAAAAATAATATTAGACTTTTTACTCCATTTGATCCCAAGAATATATTGTTAAAATAGTGCTCCAATTTTTGTTAATTTATTGACTTTGGAAATTTTTAAATCAACAAAGTAACAAAAGGCAGGTAACAATATATTCTTGGGACCAAATAGAGTAAAAAAAGTGTAGTACCACTTTTTCTTCCGATAAATAGCGAGATATCGTAAGTTAAATAATGAAAAGGTTATCAAGTTTTCCTTAAACATCTCAAAAAATATTAGGCAAGTAAAAAAATGTCTGAGACAAAAGTTGTTCAAATTAATTGATAAAAAGAGATGATGTAATAAAGAATTGGGGTTTCCATTTAGAAAAAGTAATGATCAGTGAATATCTCGAGAATGGCATCTGTAAACAAAATGATATAGTCGTTTGAAACCATACAACTTTTGTCTGAAACGTTTCTTAATGTCTCATATTTTTCGAGATTTTTGCTTGGCTCATTTAAAATGGGACACCATGTACGTATGTACGTATGTACGCATGTACGTATGTACGCATGTACGCATATATGTATGTACGTATATACGCAATGTACATATGTACGTATGTACGTATGTATGTACGTATATATGTATACATATGTATATATATGTATGTATGTATGTATATATGTATATATATATGTATGTATGTATGTATGTATATATGTATATATATATGTATGTATGTATGTATGTATGTATAAGCTTCTTATGTTTCGATTTATACGTTTACGTGTCTCAGAATTTTGTTTGCACCTACTCGTACGCGTCTAAAAATATAAGCTTCGAAAAGTACAGTTGTACTATCATCATAATATGCTATTATGATATATTTTACTGTATATAGAATATCCGTTACAACACACGATAAAGTTCGTATGCGGATGGAACGGAATCAAAATGAGTAAAAAGATCCTCTACCATCTTCGCCGAACAACCACGTAAAATTATTATTAACCAAAAATTATTAACCAAAAAAGATTGATAATTTGCCAATTTTTTTTCGCTAATAACTCGAAATTTTACGTAGTTTCTCGACAAAGAGAATAAACGATCTTTTACTCATTTTACTCATTCTATCCTATCCGCACATGAGCTTCGTCATGTGTTCTGAAGGGTCATGTACTTAATGAAAAGTGTTTATAACTTGGAAAAGAAACGTTTCAGGATCTATGTTTATGTGACTTTTTTTATTCTTACAGTGAGTAGAATATGCTCTTAAAGTTTGGCCACCTATTTCTGAAACATCCTCTATAATATTCTTTGTGACACAAGATATTTGCAAAATGTATCTTACTTTCTAATATCACTACTTCACTACTAGAAAGCAATTTCATTCTGTCATTTTCGCGTCATTTTGTAATATTTTTCCGACACGTACGTCTAAATACGTAAATCGCAATCGTTTTTCCCACCTACTCATGCGACTGATCGACGCAGTTCGAGCCTGTGTGTCACCGGCTCCTGAGAATCGTCCAGTCGCAACCGGATCGCGATAAGAGAAACGCTGCTGCGACATGTGTTATCCGCGCGTCGAGCGATCGAGCGGCTGAGACGAGATTTCTCGTCCTCTCGCATTTTGTGTCTTTCTTCTCCTCTTCTCTCGCTATTATTCGTATACTCACGCGAGAATGCGCTGTCGAAAACGCCCGATCTTCTCACCGGCGGAACGGACTAACGGCGTACGCGGAACAACGGGAAACGACGATGATCCACCTCCCGCGACACGTCACCGCCGCGTTTTCCGGCTTCGCCTGCGGCAGCCGCGATAAGTCCGTTGCTTTCAGCTACGTCGATCGTCGTCCATGTGCGCTTTCCTCGATTCTTTCCTTCTTCTCCTACTTTTCCTCCTAATCCTGCCTCTGGCTCCCGCCACCTTTGTCTTGCGAATTATAATCGACTGATAAATTTTGTGAGATAGACTGGAAAGAAAAATCTCGTCGTTCTCGCGAAGAATTATTGTTATTCTCGGGATCAATTATATATATTACGGTTGCTCTAACAAAACAGCAATAGTAACAATTACACATATGTATATGTTATTATGTTGTGGAGTAACGTTCGTTGGAACAATTCTTCTGCTGAAGATTATGAATCTTCCACTATGACCGATATTCGTAGTTGAACTTTTTGTTTAGTCTTCGGATGTTTCATAACCGACCCACGCAACAGTCGAGGATGAATTTCAGGCGATCTTGAATACAAATCCAACCGCGACTATCGCCATATGTGACAGTGACGCTATTCTTCTCAGTGTATCCGCGAAGAAACGTGCTCACACGACGCTCCTCGACGTCTCGATCTCGCCACCTCCCGTATATTTTCCGCAGAAAATGGACGAATCGTGAAAACGGTAAAAATGTCGCTCTTTGTCGCGATTCCTCCGAGTTTGCTGAGACTTTGTTCGCTTTCAGTAGGCGCGTGATCGGGTTGGTCGCGGAAATGGTTTGTCAGCGCGCGCGACTTTGTCACCGGCTGTACTTCGTGTAACACACGGAGATGAGTCAAAGAATCAGAGGCGATTATAATGTGGTCACGTGTGCTAGAGCGTCGTCGACGCGCGAGGAAAGCGAGATCGCGAGGAATTAACATACGCGCGAGAAAATTTTACTGAATATTTTTATAAAAAAAAATGTAATATATATATTTTTTCCAAAATTTTTCACACACTAGATTTCTTTTTTTATCAAGAGACACAGTAGTGCCTCGCGTCTAGTTCAAGCGCAACGAAGTTGCGCCCGAACGGCACGAAGTACACCGTGCTTATATTATTACGCGAAACTGCGAGTTCAAACGAGGTGAGATATTCATATTTCAGCAATGGCTGAACCGAGCGAGGTTTTTTTAGTCCCAATCGATTCGGCCTTAAAAAATAGGAAGCAAAATGTTCTTATGATTTTTGTGTACGTTGTCTCTAAGTGGAAGTATTTTAAGATAAAGTCCGAATCACGGAAAATTTCGATTCAGTAAGAAAGTAAGTAAGAAACGTCGGACGCACAGGAGTGGGGATATGCGTGCATCTCGTTTTTCCGACACCAGAGGCGCTACGAGAGCGCTGAAGAAGCAGACAGCAGCGAATGCGAGCGAGTAAGCGAGAGATATGCTAGAATACAGTGTAAGAGAAAATTCCAGTGTAGGAAATGAGAGAGAGAGAGAGAGAGAGAGAGAGAGAGAGAAGAGGGAGGGAGGGAGATAGGGAGGGAGGGGATAGAGAGAGGGAAGGGAAGGTGACAGGGGGAGAGGAGATGAGAGGATGAAAGGGCGAGTGAAAGAGGGAATGTCTAAAGATAATAATGTGAGAATATTGTTAAGTACGGTATGTTGTGTCGCCCGTCATTTGATTTCCGGTCAGCTGATGCTGAGCAGACGATATGATGGACCCAGCCATCGAAAAATCAATAAAAAAATATCTTTTTAAAGGTTATTATTATTCAAGAAAAACCTACCGACAAAAAATGTACGTAACATAAGCTTTTACATGTAAAATTTATAAAACTTATCTTCTTAAACAAAAAGGTAAAAAAAGGCGCCAAGTACAAGCGCAACACGTATTGTGTTATTTTTAGAAATTTCAAATTCAAATTATTTTTTTTAAGATATGTATGTGTACATAACATAAGTTTTTACAAGTAAAGCTTATATAAAACTTACCCTTTTAAGCAAAAAGGCGCCAAATACAAGCGCAACACGTATTGCGTTATTTAAAAAAATTTTAAATCTATATTATTTTTTTTAAGGTATATATGTGTACATAACGTAAGTTTTTACAAGTAAAACTTATAACTATAATTAAAATCTACAACACTATTCTACTGTACAAAACAAGTGATATATTAAAACAGTAGCGCCAACTGAGAAACCTAACATATACAGGGTGTCCGGAATGTGATCATTAATATTTTGTGTACTGGTAGATTGGGTGTAGCCGAGAAGAAAAGTCATGTACCATAATGTCAAATTGGCAATAGTTATCGAGTTATTAATTGAAACATGTGAGCCAATGAGCGCGTAGAGAGCGCTGGGCGACCGCCTCTTGTCGCTTGCGTTCGCTCGCTCGCTGTTCGCGCTCGCTCGCTCCTCGTCGCGCGCGCACGCCTCTTGTCGCTTACGGTTGCCTCTCGCCGCACGAGGTAAGCCATCTTCTTATATACAGAGCCCGTCCTCTCGCTTTCTCGTGCGCTCATTCGTTTACACATTTTAATTAATTACGGAATAAATATTGAAAAAATTGTAAAATGGCACAGGACCTTTTTAATTGTTTTAACGAGTTCTACCAGTACACAAAATATTAATGATCACATTCCGGACACCCTGTATATATATATATATTAGGTGCGCAACTAAGTTCCCGCTGTTTTTCAAGAGATGGCTCCAGTAGTAAGTGCTGGTCGATTTGACATAACCAAAACGTCATGAACCAAGCTTAGACATATGGTAAACAAACCGCTTTGACACATTAGTGATTTTGTTTTTGCGTCATATACTTTTGGTTGTGTGAAAATGTCTGATTTTGTGCCAAATAATCATCATTTGCGGGAAGTGTTGCTTTTCTTCTTTCATTCGAAGAAAACGGCGGCTGAAGCGCATCGAGAACTCCAAAAAGTTTACGGAGATACTGCTCTAAGTGAAACAACTTGCCGTGATTGGTTCCGTCGCTTCAAAGACGGTGATTTCGATGTTGACGACCGTTCGCGTGAAGGAAGGCCAAAAACCTTCGAAGACGCTGAATTGGAGGCATTGCTCGATGAGGATCCGTGCCAAACGCAAAAAGAGTTTGCTTCAGCATTAGGAGTTACCCGCCAAGCCATTTCCAAGCGATTGCATGCGTTGGGAATGATTCAAAAACAAGGAACTTGGGTTCCTTATGATTTGAAGCCAAGAGACGTTGAGCGTCGTTTTTTCGCCTGTGAACAACTGCTCCAGCGGCAAAAAAGGAAGGGTTTTCTTCATCGCATCGTTACGGGTGATGAAAAATGGATTCATTACAGCAACCCAAAGAGAACAAAATCATGGGGACTGCCCGGTCATGCTTCTACGTCGTCGGCTCGGCCGAATATTCACGCTGCGAAGGTTTTGCTGTGTATTTAGTGGGACCAGGGCGGTGTTATTTATTATGAGCTGTTGAAACCGAACGAAACCATTACTGGGGAACAGTATCGAACTCAATTGATTGAGCCGAGCACTGCGCGAAAAGCGGCCACAATACGAGCAGAGGCACGAAAAAGTGATTCTACAGCATGACAACGCTCGGCCTCACGTTGCCAAACCCGTTAAAACCTACTTAGAAACGCTCAAATGGGAAGTCCTACCCCACCCGCCATATTCCCCAGATATTGCGCCGTCCGATTATTACTTGTTCCGTTCGATGTCACATGGTCTGGCTAATCAGCAGTTCCGCTCATATGAAGACATCTCAAAATGGCTTGATTCGTGGATAGCCTCAAAAGGCGAACACTTCTACCGTGACGGTATTCGAGCTCTGCCAGAAAGATGGGAAAAAGTTGTCGCTAGCGATGGGCAATATTTTGAATGATTCATTTGTAACCATTTTTTCACAATAAAGTTGCATTTTCATCAAAAAAACAGCGAGAACTTAGTTGCGCACCTAATATATATATATATGATTATTGTATACTTAATATTTTTAGAAATCTCAAATTCATATTATTTCCTTTTTTTAAGATATATATTATGTACATAACATAAGTTTATACAAATAGAACTTATCAAATTATTTTTCTTTTGAGATATACATATACATAATATAAGTTTTTACAAGTAAAAGTTATATCGTGTTATAAAAATTTAACACGTTTATTAATAGTATCCACTATTTAAAAAAAATATCTGTTTAAAGGTTATTATTATTCAAGAAAATCCTACAAAGAAAAACTACAAAGGATGTCCATAACATAAATTTTTACAAGTAAAATTTATCATTATTGATACTGAATTATATGATTATTTTACTTGTTATTATAACAAATTAATTATTATAACAATGCAATAAAAAATATTTAATACAAAAAATCTTGGCGCGACTGCACCAAAAACTATATCGAACTAAAACTTGTTTAATACATACATGACAGCATTTTTATTATAATAAAATGTACTTGTAAATTCTCTTTATACATATACGGTGTAATGTTTTATTTAAGTTTATATATATGTCGTTCGTTTTTGGGTATAATAAATTATAAACCTTCACTATAGAATATACATATCGAATGTGTATATATTCTACATATTTTGATATTTTTTCATTCAAAGATGTTATTCTTATTATAATTGACGAAGTATCTATGATATCTAATTTGACTTTCATGTACATACATCTTCGATATAGTTTTTAGTGCAACCGCGTCAAGATTTTATATTAAATATTTTTTATTGCATTGTTATAATAATTAATTTGTTATAATAACAAGTAAAATAACCATATAATTCAGTATTCTAATAAATAATGATAAATTTTACTTGTAAAAATTTCTGTTATAGACATTTTTTTAATTAGGTTTTTCTTGAATAATAATAACCTGTAAACAGATATTTTTTTTAATATTGGACACTATTAATAAACGTGTTAAATTTTTATAACACGGTATAATTTTTACTTGTTAAAACTTATATTATGTATATGTATATCTCAAAAGAAAAATAATTTGATAAGTTTTATTTGTAAAAACTTATGTTATGTACATAATATATATCTTAAGAAAAGGAAATAATTTGAATTTGAGATTTCTAAAAATATTAAATATACAATAATCATATATATATATATGTTAGGTTCCTCAGTTGGTGCTACTATTTTAATATATCACTTATTTTGTACAGTAGAATAGTGTTGTAGAGTTTAATTATAGTTATAAGTTTTACTTATAAAAACTTATGTTATGTACACATATATACCTTAAAAAAAATAATTTGGATTTAAATTTTTAAAAATAACGCAATACGTGTTGCGCTTGTACGTGGCACCTTTTTTTACCTTTTTGCTTAAAAACGTAAGTTTTATGTAAGCTTTACTTGTAAAAACTTATGTTATGTATACAT
Source organism: Harpegnathos saltator (assembly GCF_003227715.2). Taxonomy (NCBI): domain Eukaryota; kingdom Metazoa; phylum Arthropoda; class Insecta; order Hymenoptera; family Formicidae; genus Harpegnathos; species Harpegnathos saltator. Next base: position 409,628 of record NW_020229972.1, read on the forward strand.
ATATACCTTAAAAAAAAATAATTTGAATTTGAAATTTCTAAAAATAACACAATATGTATTGCGCTTGTACTTGGCGCCTTTTTTACTTTTTTGTTTAAGAAGATAAGTTTTATAAATTTTACATGTTAAAGCTTATGTTACGTACATTTTTTGTCGTTAGTTTTTTAAACAAATTACTGAAATAAATTTTGCAAATGCAACATGAAATTCGTAATTAACGATCTGAAAAATCTTTATATCATGTATCTGAATTATTTTTTCAGATTTGTACTAATTTACTCCTATGCAGCAGCCATGTTGGATTTGTCATTTTGAATTTTTGAAATCTGATTTCAGATTTGTAATCAGTGACTCGCCGTTTCTCGGCCCGACGCATGTATATCCTGCGAAGCGAAAGAGCTCTCTCGCTCTTTCGGCGTTTCCAACGGAGACAGTTTGGTAACGCATTCCGCGAACGATTAACAGGTCTGTTCTTTTCCGTTGAACTGTAGGCTGCACTTTTTGTCGTTTGGCTGAAAGAAGCGCGCAGCCCGCTGCTGAGGGCTAGCACTGGCTCGGCTCAAAAGAACAAACCTAATTAACGGCGTGAGCTTCACTTGGCCTACCACAAAACTCTGGAACGTCGTTAACCCTTTGTGTGGCACATATTTTCTACCTGATAGATTTCTGTACGTAGCAATCTTGTATTTCTATGTTTTTCGGGTCACTGATTACAAATCTGAAATCAGATTTCAAAAATTCGAAATGACAAATCCAACATGACTGCTGTATAGGAGTAAATTAGTACAAATTTGAATAAATATAAATCAGATACATGATATAAAGATTTTTCAGATCGTTAATTACGAATTTCATGTCGGATTTGCAAAATTTATTCCAGTAATTTGTTTATAAAAAAGAAATCTAGTGTGCGAAAAATTCTGGATAAAATATATATTACATTTTTTATATAAAAATATTCGGTAAAATTTTCAGTCTCTAATCTTAAATACTTTCCAAGAAATTAAATTTTGTTAAATCGCTCCTCAGCCTTATTTACTTATAATAATTTACTTATAATTATAAATAATTAGAAATAAATAATCGGATATAAAAATCATGAGAAACATGTAAAGTAAGTATTAATATAATATATCAGAAAAGATGTATAAGAAAAATATATCAGAAAAAATATAATAAAAGTATATTAAAAAAATGAGATCATATTTATTTTTATTAAACTGTAGACAGTACATCGTGAAAATGAAAGAAAAAAGGGTGGTAAATATACTTATCACTGTTACACAAAGGATTAATTGCACCCGGAATCTTTCTCAAGTATAATGAAACGATTATGTATTTGTTAAGCGATTATAATTTTATTAAACAATCTTTTTATTAAATTATTATATTCTTTTTATTAAATTATTATATTCTTATTAAATCGTCATATTTTTATATTGCAGCTTCATGAAACAATGCGATGTATGGCGCAAGAGCACAAATCAAGATGACATAAATATTAAGCTTGTTTCGTTTGTCTACTGGACAAGGAATCTTTGTGTGTGTGTGTGTGCGCGTACATATGTGTGTTCTTTTCTGCTTCGACACCATGTCGCATTCGACGCATGTTATGCGTTTCATTCTAAAGATAAAAAGCACAACCCTGTTCATCTAAGAACAGAGACCTATTGTACGTTTCATGAAATTAAAACATGGAAATATAATACTTTCAGACAACATAACGTCTAAAACATGTCTTAGAGATATTCTAAAACAAGATATTTATTTCTCAGTTTCTAAAATTTCTGATATTGGATTTCACGTGAAGTTTAAATGTCTGAAAAATATCTTAAAAATGTCTTTGCATGAAAAACCTAGGGTTGGGAAACTTACTTTGTAAAAGTATCTAGTTACAGTTATAGTTTTTTTCACTCAAAAAGTAATTAGTTATAGTTACAAATTACTGATTTCTTCAAAAATATTTCAAAAATAACATGTTACATATAGCATAGTTCCCAGCAAACACAATATTACATGTAACGTGCATGTTAGTTGTAATTTCCTACTCAACAATATAACAGTTATATTGTTGAGTAGGAAATTACAACTAACATGCACGTTACATGTAATACTGTGTTTGCTGGATTATTTAGAAAGTAACGAGTCATTACATTTCAGTTACTTTTTTATAATAATAATGCTATTATTTTAAATTACGTAATTGTGTAAATTCCTTCAACTTTATATAAGTAAAAGTAGTTTGTTGATTATTATATTCCTCATGCTGTATATAATTTTTACAAATTAGATTCATTAATTTAAATAAGCAAGTCATATTTATTCTGTAAAACTATTAATAATAACTGGCCAGGGAAATATCCAGTTATTCTCGTTTTCAAGTTTTTGCTGTAACTCGAATATTTCCGCATAACTTGGCCATGGCATTTTACAATCTTTCTCTGAAGATTGAGATGTTTTATCGATTACTTGAACTTTTTATATAATTGAAACCACGCAGCGCACTTCACGCTGAACACAGGTTATGTTAACAAATAATAAGGACTGGCGATGCACGACAGAAATGTCCAATAGACGTATAATTTTTTTGAAAGAAATACAGGTTGCGTTCGAAGAGGAGACTATCAGTGCTATTTTATCCTTGTTTTACGTCTAATATCTAACGATAAAGATAGATGATGCAATAACGCGTTTTTTAAATGCAGCCGGAATACCTATATGCTTATTGGATATCAAGCATCGCATGTCACATTATCGTGCTAATCTGCCAACTTAAATTTGGCAAAAACTTAAATTTGAAATATAAGGTAAACATTACGCCACGTTAAGCAACGACTAATTTTTGGGAGTTTGTTTTTAAAAAAGTAGAGTAGTGTTAGGTAAGACTATGAATCTTATTAAAAGTTATTATTGTAAATTATCGAAAACACATACACAAATTAGAAATAAACAAGATTATTTATCTATATAAGAGAATTAAGTGCGAACTGCAAATGTCCCGAATTACGCCCATTGAAATTGTAGCTCAATTTACGCCACCGATTATATACCAAATGACGCCATTCTGTATTATATTATATAAAAACCATATAACTTTATAATATTATACTTTTTTATCATCTTTTATTATATTTTAATCACAAGAAATTAAAACACTTTATATTACTATCCAAAAATATCTCTTTTTATCATATTATAAGATATAATATCACTTCATAGATTACGTAATCATTTATAAGCAAATTCAGTCAAAAATATAATTCAGTCAAAAGTGACAGATCTTTGATATAGATTTTTGAAATTGATTTTCACGGAAAATCACATATTATATTTTCATATATTTACTTTAGCGGAGCCACTTGACACACTATCACGACTTCTTTCCGGCAATTTTTAGACACTTTTACTCAGCTGTGTTTTATTACACGCATAAAACAAGCTAAGGTGGCGTAATTCAAGCCAGTGGCATAATTCGGTATGTTTATCTTATAAAGTAACTATTAAATTAATTACTAGTTATCAAACAAATGTAACTAAGTTAAGTTACAGTTATACATCGAAAAAACGGAACACAGATAAGTTATAGTTACTAAAAAAAAAAAAACTAGCTATAACTTCGTTACATGTAACAAGTTACTTCCCAACCCTGGCAAAACCCAAAATTACATATTGCACGAACCAATATTTGTGTTCTATCCGATTTCCACCGTACCACGACGAACGCGCATTTACCTGTCCCTCTCATCCATTCGTCCATTGTCCGCCCAAGCGAGCGATCGCGATGTAAAATTCTCATTCATCGCAGCTCGCTCGACTCAATTCAGTTTTCGAGCTATTATGGCGAGCACAATATCTCTCTGACGTCAAAGGGCTCGTGACGTCACACGCGAGAGGGAACAAGATGGTCGTTCGTTCTTGCGCTCATCCGTCCGCCTACCTGCGATCAACAATTCTCTGGGATTCGAAACGACCAGAGCCAAGTACGCAGGTAACCCACAACGTCGCATAATCGCGCGCTTGCGTACTACATGTGTATGCGTCAGGCTACGTCGCATTCATCATACGCCTGCTCATTTTGCTCGAATTCTCTGCACTTGAAACGGGACACCGTGTATATTTAGATTCGCCTGAGGGAGCGCGAGAGAGAGAGAGAGAGAGAGAGAGAGAGAGAGAGAGAGACAGCTAGCTAGCTAGCTAAGTCGGAGGGCGCGAGAGAGATAGGGGAAACGCCTGGGTGTAGAGAGTGTAGGTGAAACGAACGGCTTATCGTGAATCTCGAGAGAGACCACGAACGCGAGAACGCGACGGCGAGATGTGCAACTCACCCGACTGAACTGTCTCCCCCCGCAGCGCTAGACGGTCTCAAGGTCGCGGATAGCGCACTGTCAGTTCGCCAGATAAGAGAGAGTGACACTCGCATCCGGTGGAAAAAGGGAGATTCGTCTGCTGTACACTCGTCGATTTGGAACTTCGCCACGGCTCGACTCGTCGAAAGTCCAACGAGCAACGCGACGTACGCACGCGGACCACGCGATTGGCTTTAGCCGATGATTAGCTCAGGGAGTCGCGAAATGAGTTCCGTTTGTTTGCACCTTCTGCACTCGATCATTGTCGCAAATAATCTTGAGTAGAGAGCCTCATAGGAAGAGAGTGGCAAACTGATCACGTGACCAGATCTCTGTTGATTCGATGGAGGCACAAAGTCTTCTTGACCAATTAGAATATCGATATAGCAAGACGACAGGTTGGTTTTACAGTGAGTTTTTAAAGCAATCTGACTTATATCTGTCAATCATTAGAGGAGATTACGACGAGTCGCACAAGATATTCGCCTACGAATTAATAACAGCAATAAGAATCAGATATCCGTAAGTAATAAGTATTAATTGTGAAAGAATATTTGTCGCTTCGATTTACATAGAATAAGAATCGTAATATATATTATTTACATAATTTTATGTCTTAGTATAGTGTGCATAGTATAAAATGCTTAAACTGCTTTTAAAACTCACTGTAAAACCAACTTGTCGCCTTGCTATATTCTAATTGGTCAAGAAGACTTTGTGCCTCCATCGAATCAGCAGAGACCTGGTCACGTGATCAGTTTGCCACTCTCTTCCTATGAGGCTCTCTAATCTCGAGGAGCGAGCGGACAATGGCATATAGCGAGGACATTGGCTGTGTTCAGCAGAACAAAATGGCCGCGTTCAGTAGAACAAAGTGATCAGAGAGCGCTTAGTGATTATTGTCTGTGATTGGAACATTCTTTTAGATTCTTTATAGACCCAGAAGTATCTACCAATCAGGAGCGAGATTCAGTAGAAAATCTAGTAATGTTGTCCAACTGTTGAGTCTGCTGAATGCAGCCAATGATCAGTGAGCGCTTAGTGATTCTCGCTCCTGATTGGTAAATACTTCTGGGTCTATGAGTGTATATCACTTTGTTCTGCTGAACGCAGTCATTGGTTGCATTCAGAAAACAAAGCGCTCACTGAGCGCTTAGTAACTATTGGTCCTTACTGTTAGATCCTTACATTCAAACCAATAACGTTGATGAATTACTCAACTGTTGTGTAACCGTTGTGTTTTCTGAACGCAGCCACTGGCTGCGTTCAGAAGAACAAAATGATCAGTGAGCACTTAGTGATTCTCACTCCTGATTGGTAAATACTTCTAGGTCTATGAAGAATCTAAAAGAATGCTCCAGTCATAGACAATAATCACTAAGCGCTCACTGATCACTTTGTTCTGCTGAACGCAGCCAATGTTAGTGATAAAACTTGAAGAGCGAATGTATCGTCAGTGATCGCATTTGAGAATTATCGAGAATACGAGTCCATCGTTGCATCAAAATTCTCGAACTATGAACGATCGCTTCGTTTGAACGGCATACGAATAAAAAAAGACGATGAAGCGAGCAGTGGGGAAATTGGTCAATCACATTTGAGAATTGTAGAAAACGTGAGTCTGTCATGTCAAAATTCTTGACTGTGATGGGACTGCGATTTAAGCATGTGGAAAAGGGCGAAGCTTGAGTTGACAGGCAAATTCATCAATCACACTCGAGAAATAATAAAAAAAAACGAGACTATCACGCCGAGATTTTCGGATGTAACTGATTTTATTTATTTTTTATTTGTTTATTACATTTGGACTCATATTCTGAACTCTCTTTTATCGTTAAAACTGACTGTAAAAGCTGATTATAAGCCTTTTGATTGGCTGTAAGTCACATTTTAGCCATATTTTAGTGATATAAAACGTGGTCTACAATGACAGTAAGCAGTAAGAAGTAAGCGTAAGCGGGAAGAAACCAATCATAGTCAATTATGACAAAAATAATCAACTGTAGTTGGTCCATTTCTTAAATGTGGTCTACAATGGCCGCAAGCAGTAAAAAGTAAGCGTGAACAGTAAGAAATGGACCAACTACAGTTGATTATTTTTGTCATAATCGACTGTGATTGATTTATTCCTTACGCTTACTTCTTATTGCTTACTGTCATTGTAGACTACGCTTGACTGTTCACGCTTACTTCTTACTGCTTACGGCCATTGTAGACCACGGCGCTAAAGAGAGTTCAGAATATGAGCCTTGGACTGCAAAAAGAATAATTTATTAATCTATTTAAATATTAATTTATTGCAAATTCCTTAACCTGTTCGTTAACTCTTTTGTTTAATAATAAATTAAATAATCGACAAAAAACAATTTTCGACTTGTAGTCGATAACTCTTAGACTGTAAAAAAATAATCTGTTAAAGATTTTTTAAAGATTTCTAAATTTGTCGTTAATTTGTTTGTTTAATGATGAACTAAATAATCGATGAATCGATGTCCATTTTCGCACTAGCTTGCGTTTGCCCGTGTTCATGAAACTCTGTCACAGAATTTCCTTCGTATTTCAATCCGTTTCGCAACGCGGCCTTGGCGTGAGCGAATCCGTGATTAGCAACGGTGGCGTTGCAAACGCGCCTTAAAACCGAAACTTACCGAACGTGCTCCTCTCAGCCGCACCGTTTGCACTTTCCCCACAACTCGTCACTTTTCTCTCTCTCTCTCACACTTGTGCGAGCCGAGATACACTCACTCCACTCGGAAAAGTGCGATAATCTGGAGAGAAGCGCGCTCGTTTCCAAAATCGAGCCTAGAGAGGGTGCTATGCGCGACCGTCGCGAACGGCGCACGCGCAGCGTGTCAGTCAGCAGCGCACAGTCACGCATAGTTGATGGTCTCGTCTCGATCGCGACGTTTACGACGAAGCAGACGAACAAGAGAGAAAGAGGGAGAAAAAAGAGACAGAAGCCGAGCCGAGCTGAGCGGAGCTGAGCTGAGTAGAGCGAAGCGGAGTTACGATAAGATGGCGTCGTTGCGCACGTCAGATCATGACGAGAAGCAGTGAGGGGCAGCGGCTAGGCAGGAAGAAGAGGAGATAGAGAGGTACAAGCACAGTCAGGCAGGCACGACAGGGGACGAAGAGACAAGACGAGAGAGAGAGAGAGAGAGAGAGAGAGAGATATAGATAGATAGAGAGAGAGAGAGAGAGAGAGACGTAGTGTTCTCGAGCTCGGGTCGCCGTCGTGTAGTGTATATGTGTGTGCTGGCATTTTCGCAGCGCTGAGTGCGTGCGTCGTGTTTCGTCATGTACTCCTGGCGTAGTCAGCAGCACCGCTGTCGTATCGCCGTAGTCATCGTCATCGAGCGCTCAGGGCGGCAGCCAGCAACACGCAGTGCGACGGTTCTTTCCGCCTGATATCGGCCAGTCCTTCTATCTGGCTAACGGTGAGACCGACCAGGTAAATCTCGCCTCCCTGTCAGCGTCCGATGCCTTTGTTCGCCGCCGCCAGCACGATACGGGCCGGGCGATTCGTGTCGTCGCGACAACACGAAGACGAAGCGGAAGGCGAGGCCTTCGGGGAACGAGCGGTGCTGCGACGTCTCTCGCCGATCGCAACGACAACAAGCACGAAGAGAAGGAAAAGGTGGACGAGGTTGACGACGGCGAGGAGGAGGAGGAGGACGACGTCGACGACGACGACGACGACAACGACGACGACGACGACGTCGGCGACGGCGAGGAGGAGGACGGAAGACGAACTGCTGAGGCTGCTGTTAGTGCTTATAGCGACGAGTGTCAGCAAGAGAACGCGATAATCGCGTGTGGTCCAACGACCCGCCGTCTGCCTCCGCGATTGTGCGTCCTGTGCGTGGCTGTGTGTCCCGTGCGTGTAAGTGCGTGCGTGTGCTCTCTCTCTCTCCCCCCTCACTTACTCACTCTCTCTCTCTCTTTCTCTCTCCGCACCCTGGTGTCCTGGACACGTCGCGGCGCAGGCGGCGTGGCGGAGTCGGCAACGACTACCACGGCGATCACGGGGACGAGAAGGAGGAGGAGGAGGAGGAGGAGGACGACGACGACGACGACGACGACGACGACAACAACAACAACAACGACGACGACGACGACGACGACGGCCACGACGTCGCGACGGAGATGCGCGAGTTCAAGGTAGTCGTCCTCGGCTCGGGCGGGGTGGGTAAGAGCGCACTCACCGTGCAATTTGTCTCCGGGTGCTTCATGGAGAAGTACGATCCCACCATCGAGGACTTCTATCGCAAGGAGATCGAGGTGGATAACTCGCCGTGCGTGCTCGAAATCCTCGACACCGCCGGCACTGAGCAGTTCGCTAGCATGCGCGACCTTTACATCAAGAACGGCCAAGGCTTCGTCGTGGTGTACAGCCTGACGAACCACCAGACCTTCCAGGACATCAAGGCAATGAAGGAGCTGATCACGCGCGTCAAGGGCACTGAGCGGGTTCCGGTGCTGCTAGTGGCGAACAAGCTCGACCTTGAGCACCAGCGCGAGGTCGATACCGCCGAGGGCAACGCTCTCGCCCAGCTGTGGGGCTGCCCGTTCGTCGAGGCTTCCGCCAAGAATCGCACCAACGTCAACGAGATGTTCGCGGAGATTGTGCGCGAGATGAACTTCAGCCCCGAGAAGGAGAAGAAGACCTATTGCTGTTGCAGCGTCCTCTAATACTTAATCAAAAGTCTCGCCGCCGCCGGCCCTGCGGAACGAACTATGTAAACTACATGTACTCGAGGAGGAAGCGCGCCAGGTGACGCAGGAGACGCGCGTGTGTGTGTATGCGTGTGCTGTGTACAATCGTGCGCGCGAGACGTGTATTCACCTCGCGCGCGTCCAGCCTCACCGGGGTTCTTCAGCTTCGCCAAGGACTGCCTCGAGCGACCTTGACGCGCGCACACCGCGCGAACCTCGCCAAGGCTGACTGCCTCGTCTCGGCTTTCGTGACGAAGGAGCATGCGACGTGTGTCGACCGACGACGACGGGAGCTCTTCTTCAGGATCGACTCTTTTTCTACGAAGAGAGATATCGCCGTCCGCGTGCCAGCGAGCGCGTGCGACGGCGGCGATCGTTAAACAGATATTTTATTATACGCGAATAGTATTATGTATGTAATTATTATTGTAATATATTACCGATAAGCTTAAGGAAGAGCAGACGAACGAGAGCTGACTTCTTCATGGCCGCGAAAAGGACCAATGCTGCTCTCTCTTTCTCTCTCTCTCCTGCGAATGCGAGAGAGGGGGAGAGAAAAAGAACGAAAGAAAGAGAGAACGGAAGGAAGGGTGTCGACCGCGACACTGCGAGTGTGCGTGCGTGTGTGTGTGCGTCGCGCGCGCGCGTTCACTCGCGTTAGTCGTTTAACGTTACTCGTTAACGGCGTGAAACCAAATTCGACGCTTCATCGGTCGGCTTTCTGCTCAACTTGAGAGACAACCGTCGCGCACGCACGCATATACGTGCTCACGCGCGTCCGTGCCTTTCCTGAGGCAGTCTTACGGAGTTCGCGAGCGGGTCGAGAGCGCAACAGTGAGAACGAGCGGAGCGAAAGAGAAAGAGAGATCCGCTCAGTCCCGGCGAATGCGACACGTGACGGTCGTCGGGCCCGGTTGACCGGCTGGCTGGCTGGCAGTCGAATTCGACTGACAGATAGACCACTTTCGCCTGCTTTTTCTCGCGAGGACCAACGATTGTCACGTCGACGTGCCGGTTTGTGTCTTTTCTTCTTTCTCGGACGCGACGGCGGTCGAAGGACGAATTGCGCCGTGCGTACGTATGGGTGTGAGCGTGACGACGACGATGACGCTCGAGAGTCGTGCAATTTTCGCGCCGATAAGAATTCCGTCGCCGGTGAATGAGTAATCGACATGCGGGACGTCGTCGACGATGAGTCCGCGTGTACACGAAGAAGATAGGCTTCTCTCCGGATGAGTCGATCGCAACGGTCGCAGCGCGTTGCGTGCTGTTGTGCAACGCAGCAGCAGTCCTCACGCGTTCCTCCATGCGATGGTCGCGAGAGCGCGCGCTCTGATTGCTCTCTCTCTCTCTCTCTCTCTCTCTCTCTCTCTCTCTCTCTCTCTCTCTCTCTCTCTCTCTCTCTCTCTCTCTCTCTCTCTCTCTCTCTCTCTCTCTCTCTCTCTCTCTCCCTCCCTCCCCCTCCCCCTCCCCCTCCCCCTCCCCCTCTCTGTGCATGTATGTATGCGCAATGATTTAATTGTGTTAAAGAACGATGGGGGCAAAGAGATGGCGAGACGGTACGGTTACCCTGAGTTTAAGCGTTGGAGAGGCTGCTACAATAGTCGCGAGAAAGCAGAAGAAAGAGAACGAGAGAGTCGTACGAGTGTTTTATACACACGGTGTGTTTAGTGGTAGGCACTAACGAATACACACACACACACATACATACAATATATACACCAAGTTGTACAGTTTTACACGCTCGAGATATTTTATCGAATGAAGCGACGATTCTCCGCGCGCAGGGATATCCAGAAACACGTGAGCGACAGAGAGGAAGTTTTATATGTCGTAGCAATCTCTCGACGGATGCTGATGGTGATGACGATGATGATATACTGACGGAGATAACCCTGTAGAGAAATATTGCGAGGATTTTTCTTGTGTAATTCCGTTTGTGTAGCGAATTACCATTAGTAATGTATTTTTACTTTACCTTCCGCTTAGCTTCCGAGCTGACGTAGTGTAGCCACGGCTTTGTACACTCGAAAGCGCGGGAGAGATAACGAGCGAAGATGTCGTTCCGTCGCGCACTATTTTGCGTAAATAGGAGACACGACGGTGGGAGTACTGAGGACAAGCACAACAGATGTAGATAGACAGACGAAGAGGTGGGAAAAGAGAGAGAGAGAGAGAGAGAGAGAGAGAGAGAGAGAGAGAGAGAGAGAGAGAAGGAGACGTGACACGTAACAGTAGCAACAACAATACGGTATCGCATAATGTCGATCTAAGTGTAATTTGTAAGCTTTGTACGATGAAATTTGTATTATATACACACACACGTACACACATGCGCACGAATAAACACACGCATACACATATAGGCCAAAACTGTATAATCGCAATGGGATTGATTTGATAAATCTTACGAGTGATCTTATACACCAATGAGAGAAAAAGGAAGGGAGGGAGGAAGTGAACGAGAGAGAACGACATAGATAGATAGGTAGATAGAGCGAGCACAATAAATCAATAAATTAGATCGATAGAGACTGTATAAATGTCGCGTGCGAGGCTTCGCTAGGTGCACTGATCCCCTCAACTGCGAAATCACGCGCACGTGTGTGCTATTTTCACCTTGCTGTGTCAAGTTCATCACTTTCGAGAACAAGATCAACGGAGGCGGCGTTCCGTGGCGCGATGACAACGACGCGTTTGTCGGCTCGTCTCAAGTCGTCCACTGAGACATCCGTCGCGATAATCTCCGGCTTGATGGCACTTTTTCTTTATTAATTTTACATTCTACGCGAGATCAATTTTTTCTTGCACACGAGGACGAAAGTACGAGGATGGCTTTTGACAAATGAAACTCCCATTGACGTCGTTAGCACGATTAACGGAATACCGCTGGAAAAGTGCGAGAGTAGAAGAGAGAAAGGAAGAGAAAAAGAGCGAGAGAGAGATGAAGACTGTCGTCGACAACACGAATGTAAAAAAGTTGATAAACATGAGAGAAGAGCGCGCTAACGGTTTTTTCTCGCGAAACCCAGCGAGTCGCGTATAGAGATAGACGACATTCGAAGATACATCGATGTTTAAAATATCGATTAATGAAAAAAAATTGAAATGACGTTGATTATTTTCTGAAAAAAATCGATTTATCGATTAATCGATTAAATTTGCAAAGTAAACATTTAAATTGGTTAGCACCAGATTAAACACTATTAGAGATATGTTTGGAAACATCACTCGGATGTTATCCTTTGCTTACATGTTGGATACGTTCTTAAATTCGCAACAGATGTAGCCGGCGTTATTCAATCCTTATTTTTCACTGAATGTTAAACAAGGATGGAATGACGCCTGCAGTATTCTCAGTATTACTAGAAATCCTCCTAAAGGATCTTACACACTGGACGCGGGCTAGCGACGTACTATGAGCGATATCCAATGAGAAACTAATATCTGTTTTTAGAAGAAAAAGCTTTCATTTCTTCTTTAAAACATAATTCTCATTGGATATTGCTTATTCGTCGCTAATCGCGTCAGTATGTGAGGCTTTTAACTCGGCATCTCATTTGATGTATCTTCCACGTGATAAGAGAACTAAATTCGGGAAGGTAAGTGCTCTCATTGGGCCATTTGATAACGTTCCGGAACTTATCAGTAAGAATCGGACAACTCTATTATCCATGACTGTAATAATAGATGTAGTAAACTTTAAACCTTAAGAAATTAACCAATCCCAACCTACTTTTACAAGAATAATTGACTGTGATTGGCCAATTTCTTAAGATTTAAAGCTCACTATACCTATTGTACGTAGTTCCGGACTTAACGTTTATGAATTTCGTTCATCATATCTGAAAGACGATATTACAGAAATCCTCTATTTAAAAAAAAATAAAAATCGGTTGTGGATGTTGAGAAAAAATCATCAAACATCGATTAATTGAGTAAAAATAAAATCATTGGAAAACATCGATTAATTGAAAACAAACTATCGGTTCTTTCGATTAATCGATGAAAATTGCCCATCTTTAGTCGCGTATGTGATATTTCTCGTACGATCATCGAAATCATCATATTACCCGGGATTTGGGAAATATCGCTTCATCCCCGATAGCAATCGTAAACAGTCGTTGATTTTCGGCGCGTTGATCCTTTACGAGCGTGATTCTTCCATGCGCGTCGCTGACGAAGGCAGGCAAGAAAACGAACGAGATAGTCGCAAGAATTGTCTGTACGCACGGAAGAAACATCGTAGTCTATTTTTCTCCGAAAACGAATATGAAAAATTCTTAATTACTTTTTCTAACAATGCGGGTAAACAGACTATCACTTGATAACGCGGAAAAACGGCAAATTCCTCAACAGTAGATTTCAGTTTCTGAAAAGAATATGAATAGCGCAGACGAATAAAAGGCCGACGAAAGTTGCCGTGATAATTTAAATCTCAGTGAAAGAATAAACTTGTTCGGCGCGTTACAATTCGTCGAGCAATTTTATTCTTCCGCTGAGACTTAAATCATTGCATCCGACATCCAGTGACGGCTCTCGTCCGCGCATGTGTTACTTATATATATTTTATTCCAAGAAGTCCACTGTTAAAAAATATCCTGTTTCCTGTCGAGGCTGTCGATATCTTTCTTTCATCAAAATGATACGTGTGGAAGGATAACAAATCAGTATAGGAATACTGATATATTTCTCGGCTATAAAGTTTCATAGTAATTTTTACTGTAACATTTCCTCCGTGTGATATTTTTTTTTTCAACTGAGAATCACTACTTCCCTTCTCAAGACACGAAATGCGTATAATTTGTATAACTTTTTATCGTTCGATAAGAAAATTATTTTATTTATTTTACTCAAAATTGTGGGAAGTATATAGAAACTTGTTGAGAACTGGAAGCTGGAGGAGGAGAGAAAGAAACAAGAAAACTAAATACAATCGCGGTAACGTACACAAAATCTGACCGATGAGTGAGGAAGAAGTCATTAAGCGGTGTTGGAAATCCCTCTAGAGAAACGTTTTCGGAAATCTCAGCTTCAAGGTTTCATTGTACAAGACCTGAATGGAGCGACGATGCTGATAATGATCCACGTGTTATTTTTACCCGAGCATAATGATATTTATATCCGGAAAGATAATCGTAAGAAAAAAATATGCGCGGTTAATGGCGGTTTCTATAAGAACGACGGGTGCTCTGCAATTAGACGGTGATAATAAAGAACGGATTCGCGGCGTGATCACATGATTACGCGGACACTGGGGACGAACCACGTCGTCCACGTGTGCATTACCATGCGAGAACATGCGTGTAATTGGAAAGCTTTCCAATTATGCGTAACAAAGCTTCCGCGACGCGCAACACTCACTTCTTTTTTAAATACAGCCCTAACTCCCCGTATAAGTGACGTTATTTTTAGTTCGTTATTAATGACGAGTGAAACCTGTCGGTGTGTATCTCAACGTTGAGTTATCGTCGATGGTTTTTTAGGTTCCCAGGCGAGAATAAACCGCCGTGAAATAAAATTTTATTGTTATTTCGAGCGAGGGAAGGGGAGAGGTTTATCGATATCGCGAATAAATATTGTTCCAAAAGTACGCATGCACACATGCGCGCGCGCGTGCGCGATGTTTCTGCTTCGACGAATCTACTTCGAAATTGAGCACGCGATTGGATCCGAATAAATGCACTTTCACTCGCCGTTGCATTTCGATGTGGAAGATGGAAACGCCGTGAAATAGCGTCAATATCTCCCTGCGTATCTTCTCGCGTATTTCGGCCAATCTCGGCCGCGTTTCTTGCTTTTTTTCCTTTCGCGAACAGCGCTGTTACTCGTACGAGCGTATGCTTGTGTTCCGGATGTCGCGAGGGAAAAAGAAAAGATTGGCCGGAAACGCGCAAACACTTGCGGTCGCGGGTACTAATCTCGCGGTCTATTAGTTGGCCGACATGAAGGATGAGAAACGAAGGAAAAGAATGAGCAAAATGGGCTCGCGTAGAGCTAACTTGCAATACACGACGATGAAGGCCTTCGTGAATGTTGTGCGAAGGCAGAAATTCCTGAAGAGCGGTCTTCCAGATCCTCTTCGTTCCTCCAGAGTCTCTCCGAGACGAATCCATCGTAACATTCTAAGATTAATCCCTTCCGCATGATCCTTGATATAGCAGCACCGTGAATTTTCATTGATCGAAAATACATGATGTCATCGCTGATAAGTTTTGCGGAAGCCTCGAGAAAGCTCATGAGTGACTATTTCGAATTATGTACATATATATATATATATATATATATATACACACACACACACACACACACACATGTGATGTTCAGATTTATTTTGTGTTGATATTGTAATTTCAATGTAACGAGAGATTATGATAAGTTATTCATCCTAAATACACGTATAATTTATATGATAATTCGACGGACGCGTGAATTTTTGTCCCGGAATAGAATGTACCGAAATTCATAAAGTTGAAATCGGACAATTTCCCGAAAAGAGAAAAGTATAATTCTACAGGATATCCCATTTTAAACGAGTCAGGCAAAAATTTTGAAAAATATGAAAGATACTAAGGACCAAAGTTGTATGGTTTCAAACAATTATATCATTTTGTTTACAGATGCCACTTTCGAGATATTCACTGATCGTTACTTTTCTGAAATTCCAATTTTTACTGTATCATCTTTTTTCACCAATTAATTTTAACAACTTTTGTTTGAAACATTTTTTATTACATTTTTAAAATATTTGCTTAATATTTTTTGAAATATTTAAAAAAACTTGATAATTTTTTCAATATTTAACTTATATTTTCGCTACGGAAGGAAAAGTAACACTTTTTTACTCTAGTTTCAAGAATATATCGTTACAATAGCGCCCTGACTTTTGTTACTTTGATGATTTTAGAATTTTCTAAGGTCGATGAGTTAACAAAAGTTAGGGCACTATTGTAACAATATATTCTTGAGACCAAATAGAGTAAAAAGGTCTAGTACTATTTTTTCTTTCGACAAACAGATAGCGAGATATCGTAAGTTAAATATTAAGAAAGTTACCAAGTTTTCATTAAATATCTCCAAAAAATATTAGGTAAAAAATGTCTCAGACAAAAGTTGTTCAAATTAATTGGTAGAAAAAGATAATGTAATAAAAAATTGAAGTTTTCATTTAAGAAAAGTAATGATCAGTGAATATCTCGAAAGTGGCGCCATTTGTAAACGAAATGATATAGTTGTTTTATGTACCTTTTAAAACCGTACAACTTTTGTTCGAAACGTTTCTTCGTATCTGTCATATTTTTCACGATTTTTGCCTGGCTCAATTAAAATGCGACATCCTGTATATCGGAATATGGAAATTGTGTCACGCTATACAGTCGGGTGTATTAGTTTCTATTAAATACTGTCCCGTTTTCTAGCATAGTGATATTTGTGAAATTTTCAATCATATCAAAATTTTTGTGCATTATAACTGTTGATCAATAACAATTGATTAATCATTGGCAGTTAAACGAAAGTGATGTTTGCGGATATCTAGATGCGATATGTTTAACCGAAAACTTCACGTGTACGTACTTTTTTTGGAATAACGGTTCATCTTTGAAGCAATTGTATATATCGAGAGAATTATACCTTAGGCCTTAGAATATCATCTCAATATCCGGATTTCAATTCATATCACGACCTTTCGGGAAATTATTCCAGTTTTGAAATCTCGAGCTTTTGATTTTCCGGGACAATGCTCACCGATAATTCACTACAAAAGCAACGTTCCGCTTTTCTCCAGCTCGCACATATTTGTCATTTTGTACTTTTACTCGGTATTTTGGTTCGATTGTCCGCCTCCGATAGCGGAGCCATCGTAGGGAAGGGGTTAATCGCTTCACACCACTGCTGTTGCGTTTCTCGCCCTATTTTGTATTAAAAAGGCGTACATACACCAAGATAAACACATACATACAAAGTTCGGATCACAAAGGACGCGAGCGTCATCCACCTAGATAGCTCAGCAAGTATTTGATGCTCGGAAATCTATATATTTGTATGAAAAGAACGAAAAGAGAGAGGGGGGAGAGAGAGAGCTTGTCCCTCTCACTTGTCTCTCGTTCTCTGCCCTCGAGAGAAGGAGATCGCATGTGTTATTTTTTTAAAGCGACGTCGAAACTTTTATCGCACGAACGCGCTTGGATCGATTAACATTTTATGTGATCCTCTATTTGACGAGCTATCCTCGGCGGACGAGAAAGAGATACGACGAGGAGGAAGAGGAAAAGGAGGACGAAGACGACGACGACGGAATTGCGTCACGCCTGTACAGCTGTTATACACTCTCCGTCGGCGATATTCAGCGACGTTTTTATATCGCTGCTCAAGTCGGTCCAGCATATCACACGTACCACTTAAGGATCAGGAATTGTTTTCTCTCTCTTTCTCCTCGCTCTCCTCTCTTCGTTGGTGCATGTACGAACGAGCGGCGGAATCGGTTATCTTCCGTCGGAAGAAGGTTCGAGGAAAGATGCGGAAGAGAGCGAAAATGCGTGTACACCGTGTGCACGAACAATTTGCGAGTACAGAGAATGAGAGAAAGAGAGAGGGGGAGAGAGAGAGAGAGAGAGAGAGCGAGAGAGAGAGAGAGAGAGAGACATGTGCGCTGTTTGTCACGCCACGATGTCGGTCTCATGAAGCACAAGAAGAAGAAGACAATGAGAAAGAGAGAAAAAACTAGGAAAAAAGAACAAGATTAACACCACGATTTAGATATGTGTATATCGGCCTTTCAGTACTACTACCTGCGTCGTATTGATATTGAGTACGAAGTACGTTATATTTTTTACAATGTGAAGAATCTTGTACATATATTATATAGCGTCGAAGTATATACATTTTATGTATGTATATATATATATATATATCTAGGTATATATATATATATAGGTATATATATATATATATATGTATGTATATATGTATATGCATATGTATATGTATATGTACACGTGTGTATATGTATGTTGAACTCCCGGGAAGGAGAGGACAGCAAACCAGTGTGATTATTTCAACGGCGAGAGAGAAAAAAATGTGCATTGTAAAACGGACGAAAAAGAACGGAAGCTTGTCTTCTTTCTTTTTTTCATTAAAGCGCCTCTGTTCGCGAAAAGGAAAGGAAAAGAAACATGCTTCGTTTAACTCGAAGGAGAAGAAAACTGATCGGATGAGCGGACACAAGGCCGCCGAAGTGCTGGAATTTATCTTCTCGTTCCTTGCTCCTTGTCATTTTAAAGACGCGTTACTGATTTCTCTCTCTCTCTCTCTCTCTCTCTCTCTCTCTCTCTCTCTCTCTCTCTCTCTCTCTCTCTCTCTCTCTCTCTTTTGAGAGAGAGAGGGAGAGAGAGAGAGAGATCACCGTTCCGCGTGAATTCGTTGTTCCTGCCTCTCTTGCTTTCGACTCGGGTGAATCGTCGATGGATAAAGGCGATTCAGCGCGCTTTTACCTCGATGTGCCAGCACGTGAGAATCTAGTCATGGCCGAATTGCATTTCGAAGCGCTCGCAAATCGCGCTCCTCGGACGGGGAACGATTATTTCGCGAGCTTCTCTCCTCTTCTCTCCCTCTTTTCCCGCTTTCTTTTTCTTTCTTTAGACTGACTCCTCAAATTCGCAGCGTCCGCGAGCTAGCGTTGCTCGTCTGACAATCGACGATCTTGTCGACGAAGAAGAAAATCAGAACGAACGAAAAACCAATCTCGAGACTTTGGTGCACATTTTTTTCTTGGTTCGCGCGGACTTTCTGTTCTTACTTTATTCTTATTCACTAACTATTGTAACACGCGGTTATTTCGGCAGAATCGCACAAAGGGAAGCGTTAGATCTCTGTCTGAGGCAAGCGAATAGCTTGTCATCCTGACCGTCGTATCCATCGACTCTCGATACGATCT
Organism: Harpegnathos saltator; assembly: GCF_003227715.2. Classification (NCBI taxonomy): domain Eukaryota; kingdom Metazoa; phylum Arthropoda; class Insecta; order Hymenoptera; family Formicidae; genus Harpegnathos; species Harpegnathos saltator. The sequence continues at coordinate 428,624 of NW_020229972.1, forward strand.
TGGAATCGCTATTAGCCAGACATTACATGTTCTGTTTTGCTAAAGTAGATAGGAATTGTTAGTTTTCGTTGATTATTGGTCGAGGACGATAAAGTACGCAGGTGAAGATTGGCAGTCTCGCCGGCTGTTGGTCGATTAGCCTCATCGAAATTTGACGAAAGTCACCCTTAAGATGATGACACACGGCAAAACGGAATCAGCGAGACGTCAGCAACGAACGAATCGATCGATCATAGCCCAGACTTTCGATATTAAGTATGTAATCTTTCGTTGTCAGCCGTGATTGATCGTTTATCGCTCACGTTTTTCTACAGGCTATGATTTTTGGCGGAATTAATATTCTGCGCGGCTAATTATTATTCTGCTCTGCCGCGTATCGCTGTCCTAACGATTCTATATTGAGATTCTCGCGATCAAATTCAACGATACTATCGCATTTCCATTTTTAGCGAGCCGTATGCGACCCGCGGAGTGAGGTTCATTTTGTTTTTAATCTTCAAAATAGCTTTTCCATCTGGGATGTTGATTTTTATCGCTCTGATGAGAATGTGACTCCGGGAATAATCGATTTTACCATTGGCTGCATTCAGAAGAACAAAATGATCAGTGAGCGCTTAGTGATTTTCGCTCCTGATTGGCAAATACTTCTAGGTCTATGAAGAATCTAAAAGAATGTTCCAGTCACAGACAATAATCACTAAGTGCTCACTGATCACTTTGTTCTGCTGAACGCAGTCATTATCTCTTCATCGATGATTATCACTTAGCAGTCCCATTGTTTGTTATTAATTGTCTGACGTTAGAAATAATAAATTGTAAAAACACATCGCGTGTCTGGCGATATCGTTATTTCGGATTATTTCGGATTATAGTTCTCTCAGTATCGTATTTCAGAACAGCGATACTTCTCTCGCGGATTCGAGGAGAGAGAAGAATGTTGGTTGGATTTGAGAAAAAAGGAAAGACACACACGGCTAATATGATTCCGCTTCGTATGACGATCACGAGGTTTCGTGTTACACGAATCGATTTTACACCGCGTTTACAAAAAAGAAAGAGAAGAGAAAAACGGTTTACGTTAACGGTTCTTAATAAATTTCTTAATAAACGCAGGTCGTACGCAGCATAATATTCCCGTGTTGTAAAGTATCGTGCTAATTAGGTAGTTATAATTTGGTTTGTACGATGTCGATAAAAAAGATAAAAAGGAACTTAATTCTTGTGATTAAGGAGAGGACTATACATATAGGTATAACGCTCACATATACGTTTCAAATAAATCCTTTTTATATTTCATTTTGCATCTTATTCGTCTACATTAATTTTTCTACTTCGTATGTACATACATAGAGCGTTCGTCAGTGTGTGTGTGTGTATGTGTGTGTGTGTGTGTGTGTGTGCGCGTGTGTGCGTGTGTGCGCGCGAGCATGTGTGTGTTTATGGAAAATTACGCGATGACACATTTGATTTTCTATACTCTTCGACTAGTGCACTTTTCCAGAACGGAGAATTTCACGCAGCAGACGAGAGCCTGGGTCGAAAATACAATTGATACGGCCCTAACTCGATTCGATTCAACATACTCATCGCGGACGAAGGACCGTACCGTTTATATTTTCAATGAAGAAATGTACCCCTCGCACGAATATCTTCTTCAGTTTTTGAGAGTATCTATCAAGGCCATAATATTCATTCGGATCTGACTTTCTATCCGGGTATCCGATTATTCAGACAGCAATGCCTCAAAAGTTGAGGTGACCAAATGTGGATCTAAATTCGCAGCAGAATCGGCTAAACGCGCAGTAACTTAGATCCTTCTCGAAAATTTGACAAAATTCGATCCATAAGTCAATATTTCTTAAATGTAATTTTACAACTTGAGACAATTGTACTTATTTATGTATCTAAATAATAATTATTTTAGATAATTATATTATTAAATTGGTTGTTTCTTTTCTTTTTAATCTTCAACTTTGAATTCGAACTCGGCTCTGAATTCAGATCTCTTTTTATGATCCAGATTTGAATTCGCATAATTCAGGTTAGCTGGATTATCTAGGATAGTAGGACTTTGAGTTTTTTTTACCTGAACCGATCCCGGATAGTCAAGTATCCGAATATTTAGAAATCCTAATACATATCATTGCTCGTTCAACTCCACTTTTGATACTGATACATTCAAATTTATTTACAAAGAGACAGATATATATATATAAATTTTCATAATATATATAAAAATATAAAATATATAAATTAAGAATTTGTCAAACGCTCAAGTACGCAATGAACAGTGCTATCATCTTGAAACGGCATCGATGGAACTGTTTTAACGTCTCGATGTCTCGATTTATTTTGTGTGTGCTATGAAATTGCAAAGTGTTCATGAAAGAGTTTGAAAGATATTGGATCGTCCGGTAAGTACATAAAGATTTTTGCGAAAATTTCAAAATATTTTTACAGTTGGGCATTACTTTGTTCAATAATGTATCAATCTTTGTGTCGATGGCAGAAGGCAATTCGAAAGGAAAATGAAAAGAATCAAATGCTATGGGGATGTTGATTTTAGATTTTTCATAAACATTTTTATAAATCTATCGAACAAGTGTCAACATTTCGAAACAATGTCGATCACATTGTATAAAGAAAAAAAGGTGGGAAATATTTATCTAAATTTTTCCAGAAATTAAGACAATTGAACATTGTTCCGACCTATTTTCCGTCATTATGTGTTGCGCGAAGTATTTACGAAAGAATATAATGAGCATATTCCCTTTCAAAGAAACAAAATCTCAAGATTCAAGACGTAATTATTTCTGAAAAATTATAATCTCTAAAACTGGACAAACTATAAATACTCAAAATACGGAAAAATATTTCTCGAAATATTGGAGAGTTATGCAATTATTTCAAAGTTGCAAAAACTAGTACAACGAGATAATATGCCGAAAACACGATTTTCCCCAAATAATTGTTTTTTCTTCCTATCATATTAGTATATGTAGACTTTTAACTTATTAATTTCGTCAACAACCGTGAAATGATTGCAATATGAAGCTAATCATGCGCATGCGCAATTCCGTATGAACAACATATTACAGTCATTTTATATTATATTTGTTAATATGTATATATATATATATATAAATATATATATATATATATATAAATACTATATATATATTAATTATATTACAATCATTTTACAGCTATAATTGACTTTCAAGAGAAGCACAGTATTTGACATTTTACAGGATGCTCTAGCCATCTGAAATACAATTTCATGCGAATTTGGTAATAGTACGCAAACATTTTCAATATGTCACATTTCCCGCCTCTGACGTCACATCCGATATGGCCGTAGCAAGTATCCAGAAGGAGCCTTAATTTTTTCATACATTATTAATATATTTCATTACATAATTTTTCGTTTAATTTTGTAATATGCATTATACTCAAGAGGATCCCGTAAACAGTTTGCAATACATTATTAATATATTTCGTTACGTAATTTCTTGTTTAATTTTGTAATATGCATTGTACTCAAGAGGGATAACTTCCGCAAACAAATAATTTTTCGATATTTTATTAATATATTTCGTTACGTAATTTCTTATTTAATTTTGTAATATGCATTGTACTCAAGGAATGACTTCCGTAAACAAATAATTTTTCGGTATTCTATTAATATATTTCGTTATATACGTGATTACGTAACAAAACGTGATTTCTCGTTATATTAGTTGATATTCTGATTTTTTACAATTACATTCTATCGATATTTTGCATTGTAATTTTGGTTGACATACATTGTCCTGGAAAAACATGTAACTAAATTTAGGAAATGGAACAATTTTATGAAAGTCGCGCGATATCGCGCGAAATTTAGCCATAGAAAAAATCCGAAGTACAATTTTATCAAGATATCGGGATTGTTTCGTACAGTCGGTTGCATTAGTATTCACTCATTTGAATACAACAAAAGTGAATATATCTCAATTGAGTTGATATATATATATATATACATATATATAATGAATATATTAATATACTTATGTACACTGTTTACGGGAATAATAGTTCTTGCTTGAAACAATTGTAAACTTCGGGAAAATTGTATTCAGAATATTGTCTGGGTATTCGCGGACTTCGATATTATAATTTTTCAGTAAACTGTTCCAATCTCCGAATTTCGACAGTTTTATCTTGCGGGACATTATACGTCGATCGTGATTACATATTTTCGATATTTTGGCAAATCACTTAGTATTCAGATTTTGGTATATGTTTTTTTTTTCGAGGAAATATATGTCCGTTAACAATCTTCGGATGGTGCCGCGGAACAGTATCAATACTTAAAACATGCGCTTGAATCCGAATTGTGATTATCAATATGATTGTCATATCATCTAGTTGTCACATACGTGAGACATCGTCGTCATGATCTTCTTCTAGTTAAAGCGGATGATAATTGAGATAACCGCAATCTTCCGAAAAAATTATGTTCTTTATCTTCTCGACAAATCGATGATGCTTTTCCGTGCCGGGTATTGAAAAACAGCCGCATATGAACTTATAGGAATCAATCATATCGTCCATCTCGTGACTACGCGTGCGTTTTCTGTTGTCTTCGTCCGCCTCGTTAGACATATTCGAGATGAATACACCAATTTGGATTATAAAATCCTGAAAATATATCATGTGTATATGCGACGTGAATTTTACAATTTTATATAAATGACATTATTGTACGCATTAGTCGGACGATATTATTCGTCAAATGCGCTCGGTTCCGTCCAATGAATACGTCTACCAATGAATACGTGCATTCTCTTGGAAAAAAAGAAGACAATGTCGGAAATTGAAAGTAGATAAAAAATTATCTCAAAGTTCTTTCAAATACAATTAAAATAAAATAGCAAATTTGAGCTGGCATATGATATTAATGTGAAATCATAAAAATACAAAAATTTATTTAAAAAATAAAAACCTGTCTAATATACAAAATGCAAAGTGTTTTAAAAGTGAGTAAATTTTCCACCAAGCAAACTTCTTCTAGTATGATAAAATTTTCCTGAAATATTAGAATTACATGTAATTGTGCTGAAAAATTATATATATATAACTGTGAAAATAATTTAAAATAATTTAAAATAAAATAAAATAATCTACATATAATAAAAAAGAATAATTATTTTTATTATGGTTGTTATCTAAAGATAATATCAAATAATAATTTATATTTAATATTTGTGTGTATAATATATACTTGTGAATAATTTAATAACAATTTATGATGTAACAATACTGAACAATAATAATTATTATCAGTATAGGATTATGAAACAAGCTTTTTTTGCGGCATATTATCTTGTACTGATTTTGGTATTATAATTTTTCGTGACAATTGCGTACTTCCACAATATTGAAGGAAAATTATATCTCGCAAGATTGTCCTGCTATAAGGACTTCAATATCGCAACTTTTCCCAAGTTATTCCTTGCTCTTTTTGAAAGTAGGATGTTAAAAAAGTGTCGATTCTGGCCCTCAAGAAAAAAATGAATGGACCTTGAAAAATCATTATTTGGGTCAGGTGACAGGAAATAACAATCATTTATCCAAACAGTGGTGAAAATATTGCAAGAATAGCTTGAATATAGTAAAAAATGCCACTAATAAAAAACTTGCAATTACCGATTATTCTAGGCGAGTCACACTTCCGTATGGTTCCTTATAAGTCACTCCTATAACGGTATATAGAAAGAGCAATTTTAAACGATACAAATAAAGTCATTATTGCGTACGACACAAGTAGTCGTACGGAAGCACGTTCGTAGCGAAAACGCGCTGCGCCTGACGCCGCATCTTCGGTCGTCGGCGTATGGTGGGCCATTTGTTCTTCCATATAGTAACACTATATATTCTCAATGAACAATTTTTTTATTCTTGAAATTGCATATCACCGAGCGTGAAGAAAGTCAATAAACGATACTTTACCTTATCCATCTCTCAATTTAGCGCTTAAAGAGACATCAACACCAGAATCTTTGAGATTCTCGGGGATAGTGAAAAAATTGCCTTCCCTATGAAAACAACACACGCGTATTCCATAAGAGACAAATATGTTCCTGCTAGACTTTATATAAACCTCGACGCATTCATTTCTCGGTAGACGTCTTAAGGATCTATCTATATGGCAGTGGAATATATATTTCTTATGAGATTGATTGCCTTTTGTAAATGGCACAGTTATGCTCAAATCAGCTTCATTATTGTTACGATTGTTTCAGTGCTAGACGAACATGATTTTGACTTGCTTTTTTCTGCGTAGCACTTTTTATATAAAACTGTATCATTAGATTCATGATATTCTGTGCGCGGTCTTTTTCCAAGTGATCGTGCACAATTAAAGCAACGTTTAAATATAATGAATATTTTTTCCGAGAAAAGTGAATGTTATTTTAATATATCTCTGAAATGAGTTACTGACCAATATAGTTAATAAAAGGAATTGATTACAAAAACTAAATATCACTATAAATGTTATATGTCGGAAATATCAACCTTTGACACTTTTTGGTGATATCTTAGCGAAGATATAATCATGTGTCAGTAAAAATAGTAATATGAATCAGTTACAACTGCCAGAATTGTAAACAAATGTATAATGTATAAAAGTAATTTTGAAGAATTAAGAGATAGATAAAGCAAAGTGTCGTTTATTGACTTATTTCACACTCGGTGATATGCAATTTCAAGAATAAAAAAAATTGTTCATTGAAAACTCAATGGGGATATATAGTGTCACTATATGGAAGAACAAATGGCCCGTCATACGCCGACGACCGGAGACGCGGTCGTGACGCTTTCGCTGAGCGTGCTTCCGTATGACTACTTATGCTGTATACAACAATGACTTTATTTTTATCATTTAAAGTTGCTTTTTCTACACCATTGTAGGAGTGACTTGTAAGGAACCACATGGAGGTATGACTCGCCTAGAATAATCAGTAATTGCAAGTTTTTGGCTAATGGCATTTTTTACTATACTCAGCTCATTTTTGCAATGTTCCCATCACTGGTCGGATAAACGATTGTTATTTCCTGTCATTTGAGGACCCAAACAATGATTTTTCAAAATTCATTCATTTTTTGCTTAGGGACCAAAATCGACATTTTTTTAACACCCCCCTTTCAGATTTTTATTTCTCGGAACATATCTATATGTTTCCATCCTTACCGATAATGATTTTTTCGTGCTCACGATGTTTTCAAGATTCGCGAGAAGAGCGTTGTACGTATCATAATACTGCGTGCCTTGCGTGCTCGGAACAACAAGATACATATTCTTCAGCAGGATTTGTATGATCATGTCCTTTTTTTCGAATGTTGTGACGTCCCACGATAACATCTCTGTGAATCGTATGCAGTTCTTCAACAACATGGAGAAATTGTCGGGTGGCACGTTTTCCTTATACTCGAGCCCAACGCACACCGCCTCCATGGTGATGCGTGTCACGTTATCGTAGGCATCCCATTCACTGAGCCAACCGAAGAAGAACCAATACTTGAGCGTCATGTCCAAGCAGTGCCTGTAATACTCCATTTCGACAGCGTGCAGCATCATGTGCCGGATAAAATCCTGTTTTTCTAGCGGGATGTGATCTATATGTAAAAACATATCAATATCCCGTTGATACATTTCCTTGAATTTCCTGCGTACTATGTAGCAACGTCTTGTGTAATCGTTGATGATGCTGAGAATGTCACCCTGCACCAGATACAAAAGTGGCGCGAAGACTGCCTTATCGAGAGGCTCAATGTGCGGCAGTATGGTGTTCAACACCTGCCGTTTCTGTTCGACGGTCATGAGATAAGGTTTTCGCACGCATTTATTCAGCACGCGCAGTAGATTTGTCATCAACTCGTTCACCATCGTACGGCGCTTCGTAGGTTCACATTTGCGCCAGTTGCTAATTTTGCGCGCTACTACCACGCACAGCTCCACCACGCCGAATTTGGGCGTGTACGTATCAACGATCTTGCAGATATTTATAAGGATGCAGCTGACGTTGATCTGATCGAAAGGTTGCTCTACCAGATAACGGATGAACACGTTATTCAGGATATCCTCCGGCGAGATAACGAAAGTTCCTAACATCACGGTGACGAAATTCGTATACTTTTGTATGTCCCAACGGTGGCTACAGAAACACAACTTATACAGCATCTTCGATAAGATTGTCTGATCCTCGCTGATTTTCAGGCATAGGAAGGGCCGTAGTATCAAAAGCTGCTGTGGTGTGCACACACATTCGTTAGATGTGTTGACGGTAATGTAGATCAGAGACATCAATACTTCTTGGGGTCTGTGTAGTATGTGTATTAGTAGACTCTTCATAAAAAACGGGTTGTTCCAAATGCCTCCTGCTTGTCGCAACAAAGTGTAGAAGCTGACGGGATCGTATAACTCCTCTAGAAAATTGTCATGGTAGTAGTGAAGCACGTATATCAGCACGATATTGTATATGTCCTCCATGCTGCGCTTCAACATTATTTCTATGACCATGGTTTGGAGCTTTAGTTTCTCCTGCGGAGTGTACTGCTTCACTGAGAATATATGCTTGAGATACTTGAAGAGCACCTCGAAGTTTTCGTTTGTCAGCAATCTCTCCCAAGTGCTAATGAACTGCAACATTGACTCGTCCCACTCATGGTAACGAAGCAGCAGCTCTTTAAGGTCCTTCAGCTGGCCCGACTGCACGCCGTCGCAGATCTCCTTCAGCGTCAATTGCGGTTGCTTATTTGATCCTACCAGCTGATCCAAACACATCTGTAGCTCCTGATTTTGCTGCAATTTGTCCGTCTGTATAACCTTTCCGAAGTAGACGCATTCCGTGATGATTGCGCGTTGCAAACTCAGCAACGGGTTCTCCCGATCTTCCATCTCGGCCCAGGCGAGGTACATGTGGCAATTCACCTCTTTCAAATGTTTCATCAGCAGCAGTACCAAAGCTTGGTCCATTTGATCGATGCAGGATAGCAGTAACGTTGACGGCAGTTTTCCTTTCAGCTCGTTGCCGAATGTCAACATATATAATTTCTCAGCATTGTCGTCTATGCCGCCATGCATCCTCTCCGTCGTGCACAATTTACTCAAACGGATAATATTCTTCAAAATGATCCCTTGATGCTCGTACCTGCATTTAGACAAAATTACGAATTAATGCGCGGAGCTCTCGGGTAGCTGAATGATTCGTGCAATCTTTCGATGTTTATCGAATTTCAAACTGCCCGGATTTGTCGAGATCGAAAATGCAACCCGAACACTTCGAGGTGCGTCAATTATAATGTCCAATTGTAAGATGCTACATTTTAAGTCTTAAACAAGTCTTAATATTTATTAGACTGAAATTAATCTTTCCAATCGTGTTTGAATATAATCTGAGTCCAGAAATAATGCATTACTTGCAATCGTCAATTTTTGTTTTGTTAGTGACACTAATCACAACACAATTATATTTTTTGAGTAAAGATATCGAAAAAGCTATTACTTTTATCCTTGTTTCTTTTTAATAAACTATAACGAATTATTTTGAAAAGTTAATTTTCTTAATTCTAAATACGACACGTTATGCTACTAAAAATATTAATTATAATACTCGAATAATTAGAATAATTTTATCATAATGCGTATAGACGTATTTGGGCACTATCAGAAAGAACAAAGAAACAAAAAGACCAATGAGTTTTGGAGCAAATATTAAGACCTTATTATGAACTGCTTAATGTACAGTCAGATACTTAAAGCACATTTGTAGCACGTTTATCTAGATGAATTTGACAAGGAAATTTTTCTGTCAAATGTCAGATGTGTTACTTACAACACATATATATAATAAAACTTATATCAGGATAAAAGTGTATTGCAACCTTTGAGCATCAGACTGTACTACTGCACTGGGGAAAATAAAAAAAAAGCTGTCACCTCAATTGCTCTGATATGTCAGGCAACCGAGTTACCCTCGGATTTGTTAGTTGATCCGATAACTCTTGAAAACTTGCCAGTAACTGATGTATATGTTCCTCATATGGGTGTGTCTGCGTGCCACTGACACTCAGTCTATAGATTAACTTATACATGTAATTCGCAAGTTGAGTCACGAGATTTATGGCCCGCTGGAATTCCAACTCTGCTAAACACGGTATAGTTACAGTGAGGATCTCGATGGACAGCTCCAATGGCAGATATAGCACAAATCTCGGCAGCAGTTCCTCGCAATGCAGACCCCAAATTATCTGAATCAACAGATATGGAGAAATTTTCGGCCACAAGCCCACTTGGTGACCGCGCAACATATCCTCTGCCAGGCGATACTGTGAATAAAAGTTGGTGTTCATCAGCATCACCTGGATACTCTGGAAAGCAAAAAAATAATATTACTATTGTTTATGCAACTTCCTTTTGTACTCTGCCTAACAGACCTACCCCGTAAGTGGCGTCCGACACCTACGGGGTGGATATATGAACCATATCTAGTGACAGGACTCCGCATCATAATGGCTACCTGTCATATAAGTTGCTGGCTCATGCACTCTAGTCTTTATGTTCAGTTTCTGATGATTAAACTGTTGATAAAACTAACAACACATGGTTTAATTAACTAAAGTTGAGAAATAACACATCACTTAGACTGTTGAGAAATAATAACATGTCACTTAAACTGTTACTAATACAAACTACTGATTTTTTTATTTGATATGAATGATAATTTGGTAACATTATTTCTCCTTGTTGTTAGTAATAATAATACAAGTCAACATTAATAAGTCTTGTTGTTAGTGATAATAACATAAAGCAAAGTCAATAATAAAATTATATGGTTTGGGTAACAGTAACAAACAGCAGTTGTTATTTTATACATATATAATACATGGGGCAATAGCAAATAGGAAATAAAAAAAGAAAATATCAAAACTTAGAAGGAAAGGGACAAAAATAACAGAAATTGTGCAATGATTTGTCACAACTCTTTGAGTAACAACAGCAGTAATGAGTTATTTTTCTAAATGAACAATGTTAACTGATGTAAAGGCAAGTCAGAGCCAATGCTGATATTTGAGCAAAAGTTGAATATATGAAAGAAAAAAATATGCTTCTATATTTAATTCAAACATTTTGTCTCTATCATTTAGATTCTTTTCAGTAAAACAATTTTTATATAAATGGCAATTGTCAAAATACTAAAATATTTATTGATATGTGATTAAATATATAATTCAAATTCCAGAGTTAACAAAGTTAACAAAGCATCATCGATAATTGAAATGTCTATTATTGAAATAAGTTAATGAGGAAAAAAGTTAAATAATAGGATCAAAATGTTCAAATTGAAAATATAAAAATATATTCTTTATGTGTTAAACTTTCATTTGCGAGCAATAAATGCTATCTCTTATTCTTATCTCTACATTTGTTTTTGGATTATATATATTATCTGAAGAGCCTATTTATCTTATTTATAATTAACGAGTTCTCAAGAGACTTTCCCAATCTTGAAAAATAAGTATACTAAGGAAATGGCAAAAAATTTACCGAGATGATTGGTACATCAACTTTTAGGTTGATGTATGCCTTAAGTTTCTCGCTCGTTGGTAGTACATTGTGCGAATCATATATCCTGAGGATGCCTTGCACGATTTGATCAATTTTGCTGGACGTTTCCGTGGTTGCTCGTGACAGAAGATTACTCAGCAATCCATATTCCTGTTCTTTTTTCATGAAGAACTTCTGCATGCTCGAATATAGTTCCGGTAATGCTTCAATACGTTTTTGCATCTCAATCATTTCGTCCAGAAGAGCCGCACCGGTGGGCCTCGACTTGACGCAACTAAACAAATCAATTGGATCGTCAGGATTAAAACGTAACTTACAACACACTCCTCGCGACACAGTTAAATTAACGTGCTAACGAGCGAAATCTGTCTACGATTACTACAGATCCTAACGGATTCTCACTTTTCCTCTCCTTTCTTGTTACATTCCAAATGTATACAAAGCGAACTCAAAGTTCGCCTTTTGGCGATTACACATAATTTACACATAAAAAAAAAACATGTTGGTAAACACACCGTTTTCTGTTATCATCGGGCGTTATCATCGACGGCTCCATTGCTATATCGCTCATTGAGGATTACGTCAGATCTCCCGCATGTACGACGCACAATTCTGTCAGCAAGTTTCACGATCAGCTGCGAGAGCAAATTCATTTCGGACGTTTTGATCGAATTGATCGGAAAATATGGTGCGAGCCTGGTATATGGACAACAGCGATACCGACCAACGATTGGAACATCACCGGCAGCCCGCAGAGTTCGTGTCGTTGGACGAGCTTTTCGCAAAAACAGGTGTCGAATATTTTAAGGTTAGAAAGAGTATGAAGAGTTTCGTTAATTCGCCGATGCGCAAATTTTTCGTACGCGCACCTAAATTTCACGAGTCTCTCCCTCTTTCTTCTTCGTTTGCGCGTGCACGTATGCTCACTCTCCTCGTAGTACGATGTTTTGCGTCTTGAAACGCCAACTCGTTGTCGATATTCGAATTCATAATAACCTGGAATGCTTGATCATAAGTAGCAAAGTTTATTCGTTTTCAGACAACTTCTGAACTTTCTTTTTTAATTGAATTCTTACGTTGTCCTGAACATTCACTCCTTTTTCCTTTGACGCAAGTTTATGTAGTTATTTCATTCTAATGGTAAAAAAGTGTAACATAATTCAATTGAAAAGCATAGATTTTTAGAGTGGAGGAAAACATACCCTGCTCAAAAAATTTTAAACTTTTTCAGACATTTTTTCTCAAAATTATTCAGCATATTTATATATGAACATTTTTGAGAAGTATCAATAATTTCTTAGTTTTTCTCAGAAATAACTAGGTGAGAATTCTTAGAATTTTTCAATATTCCTATATAAAAAAATTTTTATATCTCTATAGGAAAATTTGTGAGAAATATAAAAAATTTCTCATTATTTAGAAGAATAATTGAAGATATTTATATGAGAATTCTTAGAATATTGATGCATTTCTATACATGAAAACTTTAGAGAAATTTTTTTGGAGAAGTTTTTAAAATTCTTTATATATAAAGCATTGTTTTACATATAAATTATTTTTTATTTTTTTATTTATTTTTATTTATTTTTATTTATTTTTATTTATTTATTATTTTTATTTTTATTTTATTTTTATTTTTATTCTTATTTTTATTTATTTATTTTATTTATTTTTATTTTTTATTTATTTATTTTTTTTATTTTTTTTATTTTTTACATATAAATTATTTTGCCTATTATTAAATGCATTGATATATTAACGTCTGTCGATAAATATATATATGTGTGTGTACTTTTGTGTGTATATGTATAAATGTGCAAGATATAAGAATTGGATATCTATTTGCTGAAGCATCTTTTAAGGGGATCCTGGAGTCGTCAACGGACTTGCAAAGCGTCGATAACGTAGAGGCATCAAAAAGTAGGGAACGTTATTATCTGTTATCGACGTTAGTGAATTTGGTACACATATGTGTATATATATTTACATAGTATTTATATAGTAAAGACAATTGCCGGATAATTGCTTATGCGATTACGCTATCCTTTCATCGCATTTTTCCATATATATCTTTTCTCACAGACTTCGGACAAATGTGTGTGTGTGCATTGTCATTTCGACTTTTCTACACACAGATCTTATATGAATGTGAATGCGACGTTGCCGATATTTGCCTTCTCTCCGAAATGTGCATTTTGCTGCTGCTTCTCGGATTCTTCGATTCGCTGATATATATACAGTGTAACATAATAAAAAATAATTTGAGCAATGAATATTATTACAAGGAAATGATTCTTCAGAAATAGTATGCTTGTTTTCACGTAAATCGGCTTCTCACTTTATCGTGTCAACGACTTCTTTTTGTCAAGTTTACGTCATATTAGCAGTACGGAAACATTTTCGTACAGTGAATATTCCTGTCAAAATAAAGCGGAGTATTACAAATCATCCGAAAAAAGCGATGGGAAACTATTGCGAATAGGACACCAAGTTCCTCCTGCAACGTTTACGTCGCATTGGAAGTACGGAATTGAAAATGCTTTCGTACAATGAATATTCCTGTCAAAATGAAACGGAGTAATTTAAGACATCCGAGAAAAACGATGGAAAACTATTACGATTAGGACACCGACTTCCTTCTGCAATGTTTACGTCGCACTAGCAGTACGGAATTGAAAACGCTTTTGTATGGCAAATATTCCTGCCAAAATAAAGTGGAGTAATAAAAACCATGTAAGAAATATGAGAAACTATTGCGAATAGAACACCGACACTTTCTTGCAAAGTTTATGTCGCATTGGCTGCACGGAATGAAAAAGACTTTCGTACAGTGCATATTCCTGCCAAAATAAAATGGAATAATGCAAATCATCTGAGAAAAACGATGAGTAACTATTGCGATTAGGACAACGAGTCCTTCTTGCAAAGTTTACGTCGCCTTGGCTGTACCAAATTGAAAACCTTTTCGCTTCGCATAATAAATATTCGTGCGAAAATAAAAAAAAAGTAATAAGAAACATCTCGGAAAAATGATGAAAAATTCGATGCGCCGAATTGAGAATATTTTTATAAAGGTAAAGTACGTGTGTGGGAATATGAAATGGAGCATTGCTCAATATGAAATTAATGTTCTATATCGGCCTAGAAAAATTTTATGTGTAATTGAAAATTTACGTCGCACTGACTGGACTGAATTTCAAATCCTTTTGCATGGCAATGTTTCGCTTCATCTTTGCACGTATTTTGACTATGCGAAAGGGCTTTGATAAAGTGTGAGAGAGAGGATGAGAGAGACAGAGAGAGTGTGAGAGAGACAGAGAGAGGGTGAGAGAGAGAGAGAGAGAGAGAGAGAGAGAGGAAGAGAGAGAGAGAGAGAGAGAGAGAGAGAGAGGAGAGAGAGAGAGAGAGAGAGAGAGAGAGAGAGAGAGAGAGAGAGAAAGAAAGAAGGACAGAGTGGGAGAGGGAGAGAGTATGAGAGAGAGTAAGAGAGAGTGTGAGTGAGAGAGTATGAGAGAGAGATTTTGTGAGAGAGGGTATGTGAAAGAAAAAGTGTGGGAAAGAGAGTGTGAGAGATAGGGAGTGTGACAAAGAGAGAGTGTGAGAGAGGGAGGGAGAGAGAGGGGGGACAGAGAATGAGTGAGAGGGGGGAGGGAGAGAGTGAGAGTGTGAGTGAGAGAGAGTGTAAGAGAGAGGAGAGTGAGAGAGAGAGTATGAGAGAAAGAGGGAGAGAGTATGAGAGAGAGAGTGTGTGACAGAAAGAGTGAGGGAGAGAGATTGTGAGAAATAGGGAGTGTGACAAAGAGAGAGTGTGAGAGAGGGAAAATGTGAGTGAGAGAAATTGTAAAAGAGAGAAGTGTGTGAGAGAGAGGAGAGTGTAAGAGAGAGAGTGTAAGGAAGAAAGAGTGCGACAGAGAGTATGTGTGAGAGAGAGAGAAAGAGAGAGAGAGAGAGGGAGGGAGAGATAAAAACAGTGTAATAAAAAATAAGGGTTCGTATTTAAAAAACGCATGTTAACTTCCAAATGACCTTGAAGATCATGGCCAATGCCAAATTCATGGTCACCATCAAATCCGTCACTCGATTTTCTACAATTTTTGTTTTTAAAGTTTTTCATGAAAAACTTGATCCTGCAAAGTTATCCTGGGGGTCCGGCATTTTTACCAACACACATGTATACCATGATTTACATATGTATACCAAAATTCACTAACGTCGGCAACAGATGATAACGTTCCCTACTTTTTGACTATCAACCCTATCATTTCTTTTTCACTCACTCACTCATCCCCCTCCCTCTCTGCCTCTCTCCCTCCCTTCCCCTTTTTCTCACAATCTCCCTCACACTCTCCTCTCTCTCCTTCCCTCCCTCCTTCCCTCCCTCCTTCCCTCCTCCCCTCTCTTTCATACTCTCTCCCTCATACTCTCCTTTTTCTCTAACCTTCCTTCTCCTATTCTCACCCGCTATCCCCAAACCTCTCCCCCTCCCACTCTCTCACCTTCTCTCTCCTTCTTTCTCCCTCCCTCCCTCTCTCTCTCACACACTCTCTCCTTCACTCTCTCTCACACTCTCTCCCTCCCTTCCCTCCCTCTCTCTCTCTCTCTGTCCCTCTCTGTCTCTTTTATTTACGCGCGCGCCATTCTAGCTGATTCATATAAAGTTTAGAATAAATATTATAAATCATAAAAATAATCCCTGTAGTGTAATATAAGTATAATATCCGACTCCAACATACGATGTATTAGGCGTATACAGTTTGAAATTTAGAGAGGGGGAGAGGGAGAGAGTGTGAGAAAGAGAATGAAAATAAAATGAAACGATATGTAAGCAGCCGGATCATGTAAAATCTAACGTACTATTTTTTTTTAAACTGTTATTGAACTTATTTTAAATTTATAAATCTTCATAAAAATTTCACAGCTCAGCATTATATAATATATCCCTCTAAATCTTCCGAAGCATAATTTCTGTGGAATATTATTCATTGCATAAATTATTCTGTATTATGTTATACCGTATATACCAACAGGTCTAAGAATCGGAGAAACAGTAGCAAAAAGCATATTTCGGAGAATGAGAAAATATTGGCAGCGTCGCATTCACATTCATATAAGATCTATGTGTAGAAAAGAAGAATTGACAACGCAGCACACACACGTTTGTCCAAAGTCTGTGAGAAAATATATATATGAAAAAATACGAAAAGGAGACAGCGCGACATGTCGCAGCTCACTGAACATCTTGACAATCGCTTCACCTCGCATATATATACATACATACATATAAATTATAAATTAAATTATATATATATAGCTAATTTAATTTAAGACATTACATGTGAGGTTGTGATTGGTGTGTACGACATACGTGTAGAATATAACAACGTTTTCCGACTGATTGTGAATGCAACCTAATGAGCGTGCGATTGAGGGAACGAAGATACGAGAGAGTTTCAAACACTAATCTTTTTATTAGCTGTACAGATTGAAAAATCCTTTTGCACAATGAAAGTACTTATAATAACGAAGGCCGGAAGACAAAGTTTTATGTAAAATTCAATGAAAAATTTTACAATTACAGTTTCCTTGTCATAACATTACTCCACGCATGAAACAGACAAGGATAGTACGATCGTGTCTGCCTGCAGCTCCATCGATCATGATTATGCGGAACTATTCTACTGTTCTGTTTTATCCAAAAATGTAGCAAACACAATTCCGTATGCATTACATTTTTCTCAAACACTATTTTTTTACACTGACTTCTAAGCTCATTTCTGTTACTTCAGTTTTATTCTTTCATATTATGGCTAGTACGGAAGCAAAAGCTTTTGCATGGATAAACTGCAGAACTATTATAATTAATAAGTAAAGTTACGAGCTGATGCAAAAAATGATAACGAAACTGTAATTTTGTAATTTTTCATTGAATTTGACATAAAACTTTGTGTTCCGTACTTCGTTATTATAAGTACTTTCGCTGTACAAAAGGATTTTTCAATCTGTATAGCTAATAAAAAGAATAGTGTTTCAGAAAATTGAGTCAATTTGTCGGTAAAACAGACGACTCCAGGATCCCCTTAAAGGGATCCCTTTAAGGGGATCCTGGAGTCGTCTGTTTTACCGACAAATTGACTCAATTTTCTGAAACACTATTCTTTTTATTAGCTATACAGATTGAAAAATCCTTTTGTACAGCGAAAGTACTTATAATAACGAAGTACGGAACACAAAGTTTTATGTCAAATTCAATGAAAAATTACAAAATTACAGTTTCGTTATCATGTTTTATAATATGAAAGAATAATACTAAAGTAACAGAAATGAGCTCAGAAATCAGGGTAAAAAGAATAGTATTTGAGAAAAAATGGCTTGGATGTGTGTGTAAGCGGAATATTTTTGTTACACTTTGGGGTAAAACAGAACAGTAAATTAGTTTCGCATAATCGTAATCGATGGAGCTGCAGGCAGACACAATCGTACTATCCTTGTCTATTCATGCGTAGAGTAATATTATGACAATGAAACTGTAGTTGTTAAATTTTTTGTCGAATTTTACATAAAACTCTGCTTTCCAGACTTCGTTATTATAAGTACTTTCATTATGCAAAAGGATTTTTCAATCAGTGCAGCTAATAAAAAGATTAGTGGCTGAAACTCTCTCGTATCTTTGTTCCCTCGATTGCACGCTCATCAAGCCACGTTTACAATCAATCGGAAGACGTCGTATGTCGCACGTATGTCGTACGTACCAATCACAACCTCACATGTGGTGTCTTCAATAAAATTACGTTTAAATTAAATTAGCTACACACATATATATATATAATTAATATATATATAGTTCATTTAATTTATAATTTATATATATATATATATACATATGTCATAGGACGTTAAACTTGCACATTTTCATTATTTTGTTCTAATGCAAATATTTAAATTTTCAACATAGAATACATATATATATATATATATATATTAAATGTATGTATATATATCAATTATGATCGAAAATTTAAATATTCATGTTTAAAAATCAAAATAATAAGAATTTCCAAGTTCAGGTATATATCCGGGTATCGGCACTTTTACTTTAACTACTAATATGTTATTGAAAAAACAACATTTCTTTATTGTACCAAAACTTATTTGCAGAATCTCATTTGTATTTGTAGGTAATATTAGGTGTAGTAAAAAGAAATCCATTATTTTTGCATGAAATTGAAGGCTTTAATTACCATAGTTAGAATGATCCGATTTAGGTCAAATATGCGCCGTTTTGTTCGATAACTTGTTGCCATTTTGAAGGTAATTTCATTATGCCTCTCTCATAGAAGCCTTCGTCCCTATTGGCAAAAAATTGAAACAGTCGATTTTCACAAGCCTCTCTTGAAGCGAATTTTTCACCAGCAAAATTGTTCGCCATGGACAGGAACACATGGTAATCACTTGGTGCCAGGTCCGGACTATAAGGTGGATGCATAAGAACCTCCCAACCAAGCTCCCGGAGCTTCTGGCGAGTCACTATCGATGTGTGTGGCCTGGCGTTGTTCTGATGGAACACACTTCCTCTCCTATTGGCCAAAGCTGGCCGCTTCTGGGCGATTGCTTCCTTCAGACGGTCCAATTGTTGACAGTACAGTTCCGAGTTAAGAGTTTTGCCGTAGGGCAGCAGCTTATAGTAGATAATTCCCTGCCAATCCCACCAAACACACAGCAAAACCTTCCTGGCCGTCAATCCTGGCTTGGCCACCGTTTCCGCCGGTTCACCGCGATTCGACCACGACCGTTTTCGCTTGACGTTATCGTAAGTGATCCACTTTTCATCACCAGTGACCAACCGCTTCAGAAATGGGTCGATTTTGTTGCGATTCAGCAGCGATTCGCAGATGGAAATTCGGTCCATGAGATTTTTTTACGTTAACTCGTGTGGCACCCATACATCGAGCTTCTTTTTGTATCTAGCCTTATTCAAATGGTTCCAAATGGTTTTTTGTGCAATCTTTAGCTTTTGGGCAATCGAAACAGTGCTTACATGACGGTCGGACTCGACAATGTCCATGATTTTATCGATATTTTCGACAATTGGCCTTCCAGTGCGTGGTGCATCTTTGACATCGAAATTACCGGAACGGAATCGACGAAACCAAAATTGCGCGTGAATGGCTGTTACAGTATCAGGACCATAAACACTATTCACATTTTCAGCCGCCTAGCTTGCGTTTTCGCCTTTATCGAAGAAAAACTGTAAACTAAAGCGTATTTTCTCTTTGCTAGTGTCCATCTTTGACACGCGCTCAAAAAAAACTGAGTCAACTAATCACAAAACTGTCAGAAAAGTTTTTTTAGTACGAAATCTCATCTTTCTAACGCCATCCAGTGAAACCCGATCGGACTTATACAACGCGAGATACAGATAACTAAAGCCATCTATTGGAAAAATAATGGATTTCTTTTTACTACACCTGATATATTTCCTCTCCTAGCACATTAAAATGACAGTGCACAAGATGAAAAATATAATTCTTTACAAGGATTGATTGTCTATTTTGTAAATTGATATACAGCCACAAATAAACTTACTTCAGAAACATCTGTATATAATATACACTCAAACGCAAAAGACCCGGTACACTAAAAATTTGGGAAAAAATTACAAAATTTCAAATGATCATAACTTGATAAATAATGAAGATACAAATATGCGCAGAAATGCAAAATGAAGCTTGAAACGTCCTCTTTAAGAATATCTGAATGGCAATTATGTTCGGCCATTTTTTTCAAAATGGCGGATGATAAAGTGAGAGGATGCAAAATTGATAAAGGTCCGTGTTTGCGATGGTGCATGGTGTGCATCAGGTATCGCAGCGTAATGGGACCAAATGCACATGAAAGTATAGAGTGTTATCTTTAAAATGCTACTTTACCGAGCTCGATGTGATCATTTTTCACTGAGTTGTTCCAAATTTTGCTAAAAATGCGGTTTTCTTGTTAAATTTGCATAATTCAGTGAATAAGTATCGCATCAAGCTCTATAACGAAGTATTTTAAAGAAAACATTCTATACTTTTAGGTACTTTTTGTCCCATTGAGCTGCGACACTTACTTTGCTCCATGCGCCGTCGCACGCTCGAACCTTTTTTTAGCAACTTTTCATGTTCTCCTTTTCATCACCCGCCATTTTGAAAAAATATCGTTGTGCACAATTTCGATAGATCTTTCGAAAAGTACGGTTTCAAAGCTTTCAAACCGTTTTTGAAATTTGCTGCTAGGATATTTAGGTGTCGAGATATTCAATTTCGAATTTGCAACAAATGTCGATTCAGGCGAGGCTTAAGGGGCTAAGAGGCTCTGCGGTTCATTTGGCTCTTTCATAATTTCAATAGCCGCGTTCATTATTCTCTATACAATAATTTACACAATTTTGCGAATTGGAAATTTAATTTTTATCAAAAGTTATCATTCTTTACCCTTCAGTTACGCATGATCACTGTGGTATACACTTTAGTTCGCGAAGCTGTCCCTAGCTCTCTACCTTCTTCGTACGATTGGCCATTATGGTACACAGCTTGAATATGCTGTTCAGGATCGCGCCTGAGTTCGCGGTGACCCGGCGCGCGGGATGCCGAGTCGCTGGACGCCACCTGAACGTCGAAATTCCCTGGCGCTCCTAATCCACGGAGCCGCCGCGACGCGGCGATCTGGGTTGTCGCGCGCGCGAGCCCCTCGGCTCGCACGCGAGTTCGAGCTGCCCAGGGCATATAAGAGTGCCCGCGAAGACGATCAGAGATTGCCTTCGTACAGCTTTTGGCCTTCGTACGGTCCACTGCCGATAGTGGCACTATCTCTTGTACGCTGGACTTCGCGAGTTTGTCAGTACGCCGGGCTTACGTTCTGGCTTGACTGAGATTCTGTCGGTGCGCCGGGCTTTAACGCCTGGTTTGACTGGATTTTTCTTAAATGTATGTGCCAAGACAATAAACAAAGACAAACAATTTTCCTTTTCCGAACGTGTTCACTCCGATAAGCGCTGCCTCGTGCGACTTTTCTTTTTCCGTGATCTTTTCCTTTCGAGGCGCGTTGCTTCGTGCAATTTCATCAATTTAAACCATAATTGATTGTTTCGCATCGAAATTATTGCGTCGATTATGGCGATGATAAATCCTGAAAAGGCTGCTCAAGTTATTGCTTTAATTGAAGATGGCAGAAGTCGAAGGTACGTTGCTCAGGCACTTGATTTGGCAGTGTCAACTGTGCAACGTGCTTATGCCAGGTACTTACAAACCAATTCTTTCCATAGAAGGCCTGGTTCGGGACGTCCTCGATGTACCAATCACAATGATGACCGATTTATTGTTTCAAATTCGTTAAGAGACAGACATCGAACATCTGTTCAAATTAGAAACAATTTAAAGGATGTCCGCAACATTAATGTATCCGTTAACATTCTCCGTTCGGAGAAGATTAAAGGAACAAAATCTGCTTTCGCGCAGGCCAGCAGCTGTACCTTTGCTTAAATGTCACCATCGCGTAGCTCGACTCAATTTTGCAGTTGAGCATAGAGACTGGACTTACGCAGACTGGAGCAAAGTACTCTTTAGCGATGAATCTCGTTTTTGTGCCTATTCTCCAGATGGACGAGAACGAGTTTATCGTCGCGGTGGAGAACGATTTGCAGACTGTACGGTAAGTGAGAGGCATAGTTACAATGGAGGCTCTGTAATGATTTGGGCAGGAATTTCAGCTAATGCTCATACAGATCTGCACTTTTTTGACAAGAATATGAACACAGATGTATACGTGGAAGACATACTCATTCCGTATGTTGTTCCGTACGCACTCTTCATCGGAGAGAACTTCTTGTTTATGCAAGACAATGCTCGACCACACACTGCGAGAAGAGTGCTTGATTTCTTCGATGAAGTTGGCATAAATCGACTCGATTGGCCAGCAAATAGTCCAGATTTAAATCCAATCGAACACTTATGGGACAACTTCGGCAGGAAAGTACGAAATCACGTACCTGCTCCTCAGTCACTGCGAGAACTGCGAATAATTCTCGAAAACGAATGGAATACAATTACGCAGGATGAAATTAAAAGACTAATAAGGAGTATGCCTGATCGTATGAATGAGGTAATACGCGCACGAGGTAGTCATACCCACTATTAGTACACATACACCACACACACAGCAGAGAGGGTTCGGAGTCATTAATTACTGCAGGAGTGACGAACTGCGGGGTCCTTATCTCTGCTGTAACACCACACACACACACACACACACACACACCACAAGGAGGGTGTGAAATCTTGAAATACTGTGGAGCTGACGAATCACGGGGTCCTTATCCTTGTGGTATACAAACACACACACACACACACACACACACACACACACACACACACACACTACATACAATGGGACTTTTCCTACCAGTAAAACTCCATGCTGTTTATATTGGGGAGACTTACAACCATAATTTGAGCTAATGACAGCGGTATCTTAAAACGCAATTCATCTTTATTACGTAATATCGATTACGCAAAATGAAGAACCTAAATTGAATTTTACTTTCATTTCCCTGGCTTTCAAAATAATAAATGCAAATCATTGAATATATTGTGCTGGTTATGTAAATTATTATATAGAGAAACATGAACACAGCTATTGAAATTATGAAAGAGCCAAACGAACCGCAGAGCCTTTTAGCCCCTTAAGCCTCGCAATCGACATTTGTTGCAAATTCGAAATTGAATATCTCGACACCTAAATATCTTAGCAGCAAATTTCAAAAACGGTTTAAAAGCTTTGAAACCGTACTTTTCGAAAGATCTATCGAAATTGTGCGCAACGATATTTTTTCAAAATGGCGGGTGATAAAAAGGAGAACATGAAAAGTTGCTAAAAAAAGGTACGAGCGTGCGACGGCGCATGGAGCAAAGTAAGTGTCGCAGCTCAATGGGACGATAAGTACCTAAAAGTATAGAATGTTTTCTTTAAAATACTTCGTTATAGAGCTTGATGCGATACTTATTCACTGAATTATGCAAATTTAACAAGAAAACCGCATTTTTAGCAAAATTTGGAACAACTCAGTGAAAAATGATCACATCGAGCTCAGTAAAGTAGCATTTTAAAGATAACACTCTATACTTTCATGTGCATTTGGTCCCATTACGCTGCGATACCTGATGCACACCATGTACCATCGCAAACACGGATCTTTGATTATCAATTTTGCATCCTCTCATTTTATCATCCGCCATTTTGAAAAAAATGGCCGAGCATAATTGCCATTCAGATATTCTTAAAGAGGACGTTTCAAGCTTCATTTTGCATTTCTGTGCATATTTATATCTTCATTATTTACCAAGTTATGATCATTTGAAATTTTGTAATTTTTTCCCAAATTTTTAGCGTACCGGGTTTTTTTGCGTTTGAGTGTATATAGTAATACCTGCAGTAATATAAGTCATAATAATTATGCATAATACATGCACTCTCTCTCTTTCATTTTGTACACTGTTATTGTAATTTATTATGAGAGAAAATATATTATCACAATACAACTATAAATAAGATTACTACAATGAGATTCTACAAAAGATTGTGCAAAGTTTTGATGTAGAAAAGAAATATTGTTCCTTCAATAAGTCTAACATATGAGCAGCTAAGTATGGCTAATTCTGTTACATTGCCCAAGATTCAAATAGAGGAGACAGCAATAATGAATTCACACTGATATTTATCGCCCTCTAATCTCGCATAACAATAACATGATGAGACTTACATGTCAGCGGATTTATTAATTATCTTAGCTAAAGAAAATCTGAAATAAGATGATGCGGTACGCGCCGTCAGTTGTCTGCGATTGTTATCGTAGATAGTACAGAGAGACACCAGTCACACATGATGCTCCTTTTAACGTTGAAAAATTATCCGTCACATTTTTCATTTATATCTCTGCAACCAGTTGAGATATCGACATCAGTAGCAAAGCATTACATTGCACGTATTCTGTTTTCCATGGATTAGTAGTTTATAAGGGTAAGAATAATGAGCATTCGTTAATTAGCGTGGAAGTGCGTAAGCCTTGCCTCGTGCCGCTATCTTAATCTATAATTCGAATACTCATTATTCATGTCATTAGAAAAAAAAATTTAAGAGTCATCGCCAGATAAGCAGGGTGAATAAAAACAAACATAAACTTGTGCTCGCGCAAGAAAACAAAAAGAAGATTTAACATGGTTTCATATGTGAATTCATATATGCGGTTATCAAACCATACATTTTATTTGTTTTAATCTTTTCGGAAACCAAAACATGTAAATAAATAAAAAGTAAAACTTGGAATGAAAAGAACCTGTTTTTTTCAGTATGTGTGCGTGTGTGTGTGTATATGTATGTTTGCACAATCTGTGTGATATAACAATCTGAATATTAGTACAATAAAAAAGTTGCGAATATTATATAAAGAATGTTGTGTACATGATAATAATAAGTGATAATAGAATATATGAAATACACATATATATTATTGACATATAATTATTTTGATTAATTCAGCATTCAACTTATTAATTTATTATCTCATAGTAGTGATGCGAATTCGGTGACGAGCTTGCACGAGAATTTCTCTCGCCATGCACGCACACACAGCCGGCTCGGTCTTTCGGTGTGAGCCACGCGGACGCGATCGGCAATCGTCGGCGCGCCGAGCGAGAGAGAATATCATTCTCTCCTTCTCGCTCTCGTTCTCACTCAGCGAGTGAGCCTAATTCTTTCTCGCCTATAACCTGAATCGCGGGTGCGACTGTCTCTCTTCTCTCTTCTCTGTGACAATACTGAAGTTTTCTCTACTCGGCGCGCCGAAATTATTAGGCATAATACTTTATTATTAATATTATTATTTGTAATATTTATTATTTGTCATTTTATTTGTAATTGTATAATAATGCTACAAATAATATAAATTTTTACAAATAAAATTTGTAAAAATTTATATCATTTGTAATATTATTTCCAATAGTATTAATAATATTCGACGTCAAGAAAATGAAATATATGTTATTAATTATGTTGCGGAGGTGGGCAGGTTTACAGGTTTGACTATTGAATTGTTTAATATTTTAAGAATAATTTTAAGTTGTACAAGGATTGTTGTAAAAGGACATTTGAAGTTGTAAAAGAATCAAGAAGTACGAAATGAAACCACCTTACTTTTATTACAATACCCTCTAAATTAACAAATATTCTTCATACAGTATAAAATAATCTCAAGAAACAATTATAACCGTGAAATTTTCTATCTGCGTGAAAAAAAAATGCATGAAATATATCTGTTTCATCGCTCTAAATGAAAAAACTCTCAGAACAATGTCATAGTATTAGGTGAGCAACTAAGTTCTCGCTGTTTTTTTGATGAAAATGCAACTTTATTGTGAAAAAATGGTTACAAATGAATCATTCAAAGTATTGCCCATCGCTAGCGACAACTTTTTCCCATTTTTCTGGCAGAGCTCGAATACCGTCACGGTAGAAGTGTTCGTCTTTTGAGGCTATCCACGAATCAAGCCATTTTGAGATGTCTTCATATGAGCGGAACTGCTGATTAGCCAGACCATGTGCCATCGAATGGAACAAGTAATAATCGGACGGCGCAATATCTGGGGAATATGACGGGTGGGGTAGGACTTCCCATTTGAGCGTTTCTAAGTAGGTTTTAACGGGTTTGGCAACGTGAGGCCGAGCGTTGTCATGCTGTAGAATCACTTTTTCGTGCCTCTGCTCGTATTGTGGCCGCTTTTCGCGCAGTGCTCGGCTCAATCGCATCAATTGAGTTCGATACCGTTCCCCAGTGATGGTTTCGTTCGGTTTCAACAGCTCATAATAAATAACACCGCCTTGGTCCCACCAAATACACAGTAAAACCTTCGCAGCGTGAATATTCGGCCGAGCCGACGACGTAGAAGCATGACCGGGCAGTCCCCATGATTTTGTTCTCTTTGGGTTGCTGTAATGAATCCATTTTTCATCACCCGTAACGATGCGATGAAGAAAACCCTTCCTTTTTTGCCGCTGGAGCAGTTGTTCACAGGCGAAAAAACGACGCTCAACGTCTCTTGGCTTCAAATCATAAGGAACCCAAGTTCCTTGTCTTTGAATCATTCCCAACGCATGCAATCGCTTGGAAATGGCTTGGCGGGTAACTCCTAATGCTGAAGCAAGCTCTTTTTGCGTTTGGCACGGATCCTCATCGAGCAATGCCTCCAATTCAGCGTCTTCGAAGGTTTTTGGCCTTCCTTCATGCGAACGGTCGTCAACATCGAAATCACCGTCTTTGAAGCGACGGAACCAATCACGGTACGTTGTTTCACTTAGAGCAGCATCTCCGTAAACTTTTTGGAGTTCTCGATGCGCTTCAGCCGCCGTTTTCTTCGAATGAAAGAAGAAAAGCAACACTTCCCGCAAGTGACGATTATTTGGCACAAAATAAGACATTTTCACACAACCAAAAGTATATGACGCAAAAATAAAATCACTAATGTGTCAAAGCGGTTTGTTTACCATATGTCTAAGCTTGGTTCATGACGTTTTGGTTATGTCACAATCGACCAGCACTTACTACTGGAGCCATCTCTTGAAAAACAGCGGGAACTTAGTTGCGCACCTAATAGTTCAGTGCAATACTCAATAAAAATATAATGTTTGTATGGTTGAAGAATATTTGTTAACTTAGAGGATATTGAAATAAAAGCAAGGAGGTTCCATTTCGTATTTCTTGATTCTGTTATAATATTCTTTTATATTTCATATTACATCCTTGTATAACTTAAAATTATTCTTAAAATATTATTAAACAATTCAACAGTTAAAACTGTAAACCTGTCCGCTTCCGCAAAATAATTAATAAAATATTTTTCATTTTCTTGGCGCCGAATATTATTAATACTATTAGAAATATTACAAATGATACAAATTTTATTTGTAAAAATTTGTATTATTTGTAGCATTATTATAGAGTTACAAATAAAATGACAAATAATAAATATTACAAATAATAATATTAATAATAAAGTATTATGCCTAATAATTTCGGCGCGCCGAGTAGAGAAAACTTTTCAGTATTGTCATAGAGAGGTGAGGAGAGAGAGACAGTCGCGCCCGCGATTCAGATTATAGGCAAGAAACAATTAGGTTCGCTCGCTGAGCGAGAACGAGAGCGAGAAGGAGGGAATGATATTCTCTCTCGCTCGGCGCGCCGACGATTGCCGATCGCATGGCTCACACCGATAGACTGAGCCGGCTGTATGTGCGTGCATAGCGAGGGAAATTCTCGTACAAGCTCGTCATCAAATTCGCATCACTGTCTGACAGTTTTCTTAAAAGAAAAAAATATGCAAAAGAACGGATATCTGGCGGCGGTATCAGGAGCAGGAATTGATATCTAGCCGGTGCGGGAACTTTTTTTATCTGAGTCAATGCAGGACCATAATAACTTCTCCGCCGGTGTGAGGGAATGGTGGTCGTTCCCTTTAGAAAATTCGCAACTGCGACTTACGGAAATCGAGAACCCCAACCCGCCGGGTGATGGGTCCGTACACCATCGCCGCCGCCAGATATTCGTCTGCCAGCTCTAAAACTTATTATGTATTTGCTAGAGAATTATGACATCAAACATTTGAAAGTCTCTTTTGCGAAACTCCATCACATTTCATTAATACGCAAATAGATTGAAATGACATAATTTTTAATTAAATAGATGTTTGTATTATATATTTACATTTGTATTATATATTTATTTATAAATTGTCCTATTTGTGTCGTGTTTGGTGTCTTTTTAATGGTAAAACATCTTATGAAGCCATTGCAATAATTTTTAAACGAATAAAACGCGAAACATAAAAGTTGTAGTTTTCGTGAAGGTATTTAAAATCGTGAGTTCACTGCTACGGAGAGGTTCCCGATATCGCGAAAGCGAGAGCGAGAACGAGCAAGTAAAGAGCAAGCGAGATGTCACTATGGAAAGCGATACGTAAACAGATCGCCGCGAGCTTCGGCACTTTTCGAGGAAGTGTCATCTCGCTTCCTCTTTACTCGTTCTCGCTCTCGCTTCTGCAACGTCGGGAATCTGTCCGTAGTAAGGAACTCAGGCATTTAAATATTTTCTAACATGAAAATTACAACTTTTACGTTTCGCATTTTACCTGTTTTAAAATAATTGCAATGGCTTAATGAGATGTTTTATCATTAAAATAACATCAAACACGACAAAAATCGGGCAATTATTGAATAAATATATAATATTAATATTGAATATGTAGTCAGTTAAAAAATATGCGATTTGTGTCATGTTTAGTGTCATTTTAATGGTAAAGCATCTCTCTTAGCAATAGTTGCAACTTTCCCACCGATAAGGTGTGAAGTAAATGTTTATTACTGCTACAACTGTTAGATAAGAGTGTTAGTGACACTTACGAAACGAATTCATGACAGCGATTCTCCACTGTCTGTACACAAATGCATATTGTGCGAGTTGGTATATTCGGTGATATATACTACTGCTCCAGTAGTACAATGTGTCGCGTAATGATGTCACTGACACAATGATATATACGTATATGCATTTGGGAAACAGTGAAAAATCGGTATTGCGCGCTGACTTCGTGCGTGCCGCAACATATAAGCAGCTCGAAAAAAACGTCCGACGAAAGCGTTACAACGTTACGCATGATAATCAGCTAACAAATATAAATAATAATCAGCTAATAAATATAAATAATAATCCAAATCGCGAGCAAAAGGTGGTGGTAAAGGAAGTGGAATGCATAAATCACCTTCATAATCTTTGCTTCGTAATCTGTGCAGGAAGCTGAGAATCGTATCACAAACGACTCAGCCGAAAATTCAAAGAAAACGTGGTTTTGCGCAAATACGAAATGTTGTAGAAAACAACATTGTAAATATGCGAGGAGAATTGAGAAAAGTAGTCGCTATACGAAATGAAGAAGGGCGACCTCATTATTACAAGGTTATGGAATACAAAAAGATATTTTAAATATTCCTAGCCATATTTATGGTGAGCATAAACGTTGTAAAGAACGCGGTCGTACATGCACAGATGACCGCGACGAAATGGAGAAAAATGATGTACCATGTTTAAAGTTGTACGGTCTGTAAGCGAAAATAGAAGATGCTTTCAGATTTATAAGCTCATTCCGATAGCTTGTTATGCAATGTAACAAATAATCGTGCAGAATCGTTCAATTCGATAATCTGCGAAGACATCGGTGGAAAGCGCATTCATTTTGATGAACGAGGCTCTTACAATGTCAGAATTGCAGGAGTAATATATACGCAACAAGTTCTAACGCAAGTGCATAAAGACATGTGCAAAAGTGTCCCTCCCGTTGTTGAGAAATTGGAAAAAGGATGACAGATAAAAGTTGTGAAAAACAGAGAATCTCGACTAGTAGATGGAAGATAAAAAATTAAAACGCGTGTCGGGAGCAGATCGTTATTACGGCCCGCAATCGCAAAAACCAGATCTTCCATTTGAAGTATATGAGCAATTTCGAAAAAATCATTTGGAAAAGTTATTCGAAAAAATCATTTGGAAAAGTTATTCGAAAATAGTAGAGGCAGAGAGAAAGTTGAATGCAATATGAGAGGTCAAAATGAATCCGAATTATGGCATTCATTGAGACGCGAAATGTTGACGGCATCCAATTTTGGAACCGTGTGCCGCATGAGACCAACAACGTCTTGCGCAGGGACTGTAAAAAATATTTTGTTTCCTCCGTTTATCGACACCGTAGTCATGAAATATGGTCGTGAAAACGAAGAGAACGCAAAGCTGAATAAAGAAATAAAAATTTGCGGATTATTCATTGATGATGAAAATCCATGCTTAGGTGCTTCTCCTGACGGACTCATTGAAAAAGATGGTCTCGTCGAAATCAAATGTTCTTTGTCAGCTGAGCATTTAACAGCAGACGAGGCTATAAAGACAAAGCCTCAATTGAGAGGCATTTTTGATAGAAAAATTCTGATGAAATGAATCGGAATCACCGATATTTTTATCAGGTTCAAGGGCATTGAATATAACGCAGCGAGATTACTGCATTTTTGTTATATGGACGCCAAAAGGTTTTAAAACGTTACGTATTAACAAAGACGTTGCTGACGTTGGAAGAATAAAATGCTGCCCTATTTGACACGCTTCTATAATGAATACATGCTTCCTCTTGCAAAATCTTGGACAACCGCCATAATAGGCATATGCCAATTAGAGATCCAAGATATATAATGGAAGCTAAAGAACAAGCATGCAAAAAATTTATTAGTCGAAAATCTAACCGACGAGATATAGAAAGAGAAAGCATCCAAAAGAGTAAGCGATTAAAATCAAATGTTTTGCAAACTACTGCTTCTCTAGATTTGGAGCAAGATGACGATTGTGTCATTGTTAGTTACTCAAATGACAAATGAGATTTAACAACAGATGATGTGGTGAGACATAAAAAAATTCTGGGTGACATGATTTTGGGTGACATGATGATTGCTCCTATTTCTTTCGTGAAAGAAAATGTCTTGCTTAGATGCAGCAAGTTAAACGACAAATCGTTGGATCGATTTTTATGCGTCGTAAGAGAAATTTTTGCATTTGAAACATAAAGTGTGTTAATTTAGAATTACCTTATATAATCGTAGCTAGTCAGAGCAATAAGAGCTTACAGATCATTGAAGGTAATTGCAGTGATCATTGGCGATACATTTTCCTCGATAGCACCAAACTTTGCGTGTACGACAGTTTACCTAACTGTATGTACGATAAGTTGGTAGCTAAAGAGAAAAATTATATTCATCGCCGTTATCCGCAAATAAGCGAAAGTAACATCATTTTTGAAAATGTTGATACACAACCAGATTCCACGTCTTGTGGAATTTATGCTGCAGCTTTCGCTACAACTATAACATTAGGCGGAAATCCTTGTGATGAAAAATACTCCAAGG
Source organism: Harpegnathos saltator (assembly GCF_003227715.2). NCBI lineage: Eukaryota > Metazoa > Arthropoda > Insecta > Hymenoptera > Formicidae > Harpegnathos > Harpegnathos saltator. The sequence continues at coordinate 460,257 of NW_020229972.1, forward strand.
ATGTATTATGCATGAGACAACACTTTTACAAAATTATAGAAGGCAATAGACTGTTGCCTTTTCCAAGGCGAGAAAAAATTATTCTTAAAAAAAACTTCGAATAAATATCTTCGACAGAAAAGATGCCTTGATGCAATGTTTACAGAAGTCGGGGAGACGAAAAAAAATATATTGGTTGCGTTCTCACGGGAATGGGCGTTGGAGAAGCCCATTCTATATTCTCTTTTATATAATGTTGTCGTGATATATTTTATTAATATTTGTAAATTTATATATATCATATTAAATTATACAAATATATAAATGATTATGTAATATGGCTAAGAGTTTGCATGATATACTTTTTATTAGCCTTTTACTTATATCGATTCGAAAAACGAATCGTACCAAAGAACGAATACGTATAAATTATACGTATAGTTTACATAAAACAACTTTTGTAAATATATTATTTGCATGTTGAATACATACAAATTCCTCTGAGAATACATGCACCTAAAGAAACACAGCGAAAACAGTGTGAACCATATTATGGAATTGTATTCTAAATATGTATGCGACAAAAATAGATATCTATGTGCTGTTAAATCGTTTGTATACTTGTACAGGACGATAAAACACTAAAACTTCAAGATATCATGTCTCAACACATAGAATACAATGTAAAAGGCTTTCTACTTTTCACTGCGATTTTTATGTGTGTTCTAAATGATTACTTTATATATAGACTATATTTCGATATACATTGCGAATATTGAAGATCTATAATATATATTATGTATACTATATATTTTCATAATGGGTGCATTCAGTGGAGAAAACCGCTCAGTGAGCGGTTAGTGATTATTGGTCCTTACTGTTCCTTACACTCAGACCAATAACGTTGACGAATTACTCAACAGTTGTGCAACTGTTGAACGCACCCAATGTATATTTTCGCAATATACATCGGAACGTGTCTTTGTGTACATATCGATAAATGTCGATAACGGAACTGTAAGTGTCGGTATTATCGACATTATTAGTTCCGCTCAGATAAGGGCGCAATCGCGTTGGAGTTTGGTCGCCGCTCCAGGATCTCCTTAAGTATAGAATTTCTTAGAATTTTTAAGAATTTTTAAGAAATTTTTTTAAAAAATTTCTCAGATTTTCTCAAAATTTTACAGAATTTCTCTGAACTCTTCAGAATATCTTAGAAATTTCTCAGAAGTTTCAAGATTTTTTTAACAACTTTCACAATTTTTCAGGAATATTCAAAATTTTTCAATTTTTGTTTGAAATTTTGTGAAAAATGTTCCAATTCTTGCAGAAAATCTGAGAAATTCTAAGAAAATCTGACAATTTTTCATCAGAGTACTTGTCTCATTCCAACTTGTCATATTAAGTCAGAAGTGTTTAAAAAATAAACAGATCTATAATTGCAGATCGCTAAATGTGTCGAACTATATTTTATGTAAGGATTTTTTTTTTTGTAATGTGTCTCCTGACATGTTTTAGCTACTTAACACACTTTCTGTTTCTAAATTTTTCCATATTTTTAAAATTTTTCATGAAGATTGTTCTTTTCGGATGAGCTTTCTGCACCGATGCAGAGATGTCCTTTTTAGTAAACTGATGAATATTAATAGACCGCAAATGTAAAAACAATAGCAATTATATGGAAATAAGATAGTAATGAAAAAGTAAGATACAGCAATATTACGAGTAATAAATAAAACATAGTACAATAAATAAATACTATTAAAAATAATAATTAAAATACAGTAATAAGCATAAAATAGAGATAATCTTTAACGATCGACTTCGTCGAAATTACTTGTTGAATGTCTATTTTTTTAACCGCGAAAAGTTATTTTATATTTTCTTAATTTGACTTAATCACAAATAACAATATTTATTTAAACTATTGAATCATATTGTTCAAAATTTTTCAGGTAGATCATTTAAATTATGAAGAAGACGTTACGTTAACAAAATTACGACAGGACCGCTCTTATACATACGAAGATGAGATAACGTGCTCCAAAGAGTGCTTACTAAATTATGAGGAAAAGGTATGATACTATGTACAATTAAACTCAATATCCAGGCAACATAAATCTCCAAAGATCTCGAGATACCAAAAATTTGTAGGGGATATTCCGAGGATCCTTAGGATATATGAGATCTTCTGGATGTCCCTTGGAAATTAGCATTGTTTGAATAATTATTCAAACTTATTTGTCGCAGAGATTCTTCATTTCTGATAACATGAAATAATTAATTTTATCTTATACCACATAAAATAATTCTATTTTCAGACATATTTACAAGTCTCTAATATTTCCAATTATTTTATTATAAAATTTAATTTGTTCGTTTTAGCTCAAGAACTTCTATACCGAGCATCTTCACACCGATGAGGAGATCCGTTTGGTTCTGGACGGTTCAGGTTACTTCGACGTACGGGATAAGGATGATCAATGGATTCGAATCGAAGTAAAGGCCGGCGATTTGATAATTATACCGAGCGGAATCTATCATCGTTTTACTCTGAATTCTAACGTAAGATTTTAATGTTTACAAATATATTACCGTTTCTTACGACTTTTAAAAAGTATAAAAAGACTGTATAAGATATTGTATTATATATTCATACAATTTATAAGTGCAGGTATTACGCGCTTTAGCTGATTAATTAACAAGTAAGTATAAATTAATAACATTTATATATTAATGATGTATGTACGTGACGTATATATAAAATACAATTAAAACTTATATAAAACTTACCTTTTTAAACAAAAAGGTAAAAAAAGGCGCCAAGTACAAGCGCAACACGTATTGTGTTATTTTTAGAAGTATCAAACTCAAATTATTTTTTTTAATGTATATATATGTGTACATAAATTTTTACAAGTAAAACTTATTTATTGTAAGATATAAATTTACAAGTAAAACTTATATAAAACTTACCTTTTTAAACAAAAAGGTAAAAAAAAGGCGCCAAGTATAAGCGCAACACGTATTGTGTTATTTTTAGAAGTATCAAACTCAAATTATTTTTTTTAATGTATATATATGTGTACATAAATTTTTACAAGTAAAACTTATAACTATAATAAAACTCTGCAACACTATTCTATTGTACAAAAGAAGTGATATATTAGAACAGTAGCGCCAACTGAGAAACTTAACATATCTATATATATATATATAATTATTGTATACTTAACTTAATATTTTTAGAAATCTCAAATTCAAATTATTTTTTTAAACATAAACTTTTAAAAGTAAAAATTATATCGTGTTATAAAAATTTAACACGTTTGTTAATAATGTCCAATATTAAAAAAAAATATCTTTTTAAAGGTTATGTTATTCAAAATATTCAAGAAAACCTAGCTTACAAGTAAAATTTATCATTCTTTATTAGGACACTGAGTTATACTCGTATGGTTATTTTACTTGTTATTGTAACAAATTAATTATTATAACAATGCAATAAAAAATATTTAATAAAATCAAAATAAAATATAAAAAAAATCTTGGCGCGGCTGCACCAAAAACTATATCGAACTAAACTTGTTTAATACATATGTGACAGCATTTTTATTATAATATATTCTATAATGAAGGTTTATAATTTATTTATTATAATACTATATAAACTTAAATAAAACATTATACCGTATATGTATAAAGAGAATTTACAAAAACACTTTATTATAATAAAAATGCTGTCATGTATGTATTAATCAAGTTTTAGTTCGATATAGTTTTCTAAAGTCAAATTATATATCATTGACATTTCGTCAATTATAATAAGAATAACGTCTTTGAATAAAAAAATATCAAAATATGTAGAATATATACACATTCGATATGTATATTCTATAGTGAAGGTATATAATTTATTATAATACTATATAAACTTAAATAAAACATTACACCGTATATGTATAGAGAGAATTTACAAGTACATTTTATTATAATAAAAATGCTGTCATATATGTATTAAACAAGTTTTAGTTCGATATAGTTTTTGATGCAGCCGCGCCAAGATTTTTTGTATTAAATATTTTTTATTGCATTTATAATTGCAGTTATAATAATTAATTTGTTACAATAACAAGTAAAATAACCATACGAGTATAACTCAGTGTCCTAATAAAGAATGATAAATGTTACTTGTAAGCTAGGTTTTCTTGAATATTTTGAATAACATAACCTTTAAAAAGATTTTTTTTTTTAAATATTGGACACTATTAACAAACGTGTTAAATTTTTATAACACGATACAATTTTTACTTTTAAAAGTTTATGTACATATATTATAATATATATCTTAAAAAAGAAAATAATTTGAATTTGAGATTTCTAAAAATATTAAGTTAAGTACACAATAATCATATATATATACAGTACCGGCCAAAAATATATCACCTTTAATATTTTTTAGCATAACTTGATTTAAAGTATATGGATATCTATTAGGTCATAACTAAGCTACACCTGTTGTCATGTTTTGACAACAGGTGTAGCTTACCGAACAAAGTACTTTTCATCAAATAATATAAACAACTTGTGAAAAAAATAACTTTATTTCAAATGTCCAAAGTACGTGAAAATGAATAGTAAACTTTAAATAGCCATAACTATGTTCAATGTCAACAGAGGAACACCAGATTCATAATTTAAATTAAGTAACTCTAGTATTTTGTAGCAAAGCCTTTTGCATCGATTACAGCTTGACAACGTCCGGGCATGGAATCAATGAGTGCGTCGATTGTAGCTTGAGGGATCTTTTTCCATTCTTCTTCAAGTTGGGAGAATTTCTGGGTCGTATTCGTAGCTCGCTTTCCTGGCAAACGTCTCTCCAGCTCTTCTCACAACGATTCTATAATATTTAGATCGGGCGATTGACTTGACCAATCCATGAGAATTACGCGATGGCGTCGGAACCACTCCTGCACTTTAACTGCTCGATGTTTCGGAATCTTGTCTTGTTGGAAGATGAAACCGCGACCAAGGAAACGTTTTGCATATGGAAGCATTACATTCTGGAGGATGTTTACGTACACTGTTTGAGCCATGATGCCGTCGATTTTATGAAGGGGACCCATTCCTTTTGCGGAAAAAGCACCCCACACTATAACCGAACCGCCTCCATGCTTCATTATAGGAAGTTGGTATTTGGGATCAAAGCGTTTGCCTTCAGGACGACGAACCCACTTTATTCCGTCACTACCGAACAGCATAAACTTACTTTCGTCGCTCCAGGGAACGTCAGACCATTGCCGTGATGTCCAGTTAAGGTGTGCTTTGGACCACTCTACTCGCGCCTTCCGATTCTTCGCAGAAATGAATGGCTTCTTCACAGGTCTTCGACCATGTAGTCCTGCGTCTTGCAGGCGACGGCGTATGGTACGTACAGATGGATTAGACTGTCCTGGAGTCAATATTTCTTTAGCAATGTCCGGCGCCGTGAGATGTGGGTTGCTACGAGATGTACGCAAAATGTTGCGATCGACGAGAGAAGTAGTACAACGCGGTCGGCCACGTGTTTTCTTATTAATAGAACCTTCCTGAACCTTTAAACGCTTAAGCAACTTGGTCACCGCTGACTTTTGGAAATGCCAAATTGCTGGGCGAGTTCTTTATGCGTCCGTCCTTGTTTGCGACCCTCTACGATAGCTTTCCGTTGTCGTTCGTCCACATTTCGAACACTACGAGTCTTCGCCATCTTCTAAGATACTAAACTAATGTTTACAGCCGTGTAGAAGTAGCGACAGAATACATAAACATAACGAGTACACAAAGGTTGTCAACGGACGATTTTGGGACAATCAATAAATAACTTTGAAAATCATAGTATATGTCAAGTTTTTTTATACATTACACACACAGTGTACATGATACCAGCTATCTGCTGTAAAAATTTGAATTTATTTTCTTTACTGTGAAAGAAGTTATGGTCAAAAACCCTGAAGGTGATATATTTTTGGCCGGTACTGTATAGATATGTTGGGTTTCTCAGTTGGCGCTATTGTTCTAATATATCACTTCTTTTGTACAGTAGAATAGTGTTGCAGAGTTTTATTATAGTTATAAGTTTTACTTGTAAAAATTTATGTACACATATATATACATTAAAAAAAATAATTTGAGTTTGATACTTCTAAAAATAACACAATACGTGTTGCGCTTATACTTGGCGCCTTTTTTTTACCTTTTTGTTTAAAAAGGTAAGTTTTATATAAGTTTTAATTGTATTTTATATATACGTCACGTACATACATCATTAATATATAAATGTTATTAATTTATAATTACTTGTTAATTATTCAGCTAAAGCGCGTAATACCTGCACTTATAAATTGTATGAAGCGGTCCTTATAATTGAAGGGCGATCACCCTGGACGACGAGTCAATAAACACCGGTATTGATTTTTCGATGGCATAGCTCATCACATCGTCTGCTCAGCATCAGTTGATCGGCAATCAAATGACGTGCGTCATAACATACCAACGCATACCAACATTCTCACCTTTTTATGCCTTTCTCTTTCACCCCTCTCGCTCGTTCTCTTTCTCGCCTGTTCCCACCCTCCTCCCTCTCTCTCTCCCTCTCTCTCCCGTTCTTTCTCCCGTTCTCTCTCCCGTTCTCTCTCCTGTTCTCTCTCCCGTTCTTTCTCCCGTTCTTTCTCCCGTTCTCTCCCCCGTTCTCTCCCCCGTTCTCTCTCCCGTTCTCTCTCCCATTCTCTCTCCCGTTCTCTCTCCCGTTCTCTCTCCTGTTCTCTCTCCTGTTCTCTCTCCCGTTCTCTCTCCCGTTCTCTCTCCCGTTCTCTTTCCCGTTCTCTCTCCCGTTTTCTCTCCCCCCCTCTCTCTCTCTCTCTCCCTCTCTCTCTCTCTCTCTCTCCCGTTCTCTCTCCCGTTCTCTCTCCCGTTCCCTCTCCCGTTCCCTCTCCCGTTCTCTCTCCCGTTCTCTCTCGCGTTCTCTCTCGCGTTCTCTCTCACGTTCTCTCTCCCGTTCTCTCTCCCGTTCTCTCTCCCATTCTCTCTCCCGTTCTCTCTCCCGTTCTCTCTCCCGTTCACTCTCCCGTTCTCTCTCCCGTTCTCTCTCGCGTTCTCTCTCCCGTCCTCTCTCCCGTTCTCTCTCCCGTTCTCTCTCCCGTTCTCTCTCCCGTTCTCTCTCTCTCTCTCTCTCTCTCTCTCTCTCTCTCTCTCTCTCTCTCTCTCTCTCTCTCTCTCTCTCTCTCTCTCGTTCTTTCTCTCTCTCTCTCGCTCTCGCTCTCTTTCTCTCTGTCACACATTTTCACCTCCTGTATTCTAGCAAAAAATATTCTCTCTCTTACTCTCTATCGCTTGCTCACTCGCACTCGCTGCTCTTTGCTTCTTCAGCGCGCTCGTAACGCCTCTGGTGTCGGAAAAACGAGATGCACAAATCCCCTCTCCTCGGCGGTCTAGCGTTTCTTTCTTACTTTCTTACTGAATAAAAATTTTCCGTAATTTGGACTTTGTCTTAAAATATATATGCTTGGAGACAATGTACACGAAAAACACTAGGACACTTTTCTTTCTATTTTTTAAGGCTGAATCGATTGGGACTAAAGAAACGTCGATCGGTTCAGTCATTGCTGAGATATGAATAGCTCACCTTGTTTCAGCTCGCAGTTTCGCGTATAATAGGCACGGCGTGCCTCGCGCCTTTCAACTTCGTTGCGCTTGAACTTGGCGCGAGGCACTACCGTGCCTCTTGATTTTCTCTTTCTTAAAAATTGCTATGAATCATTCATGTCGCTTCTATAAGATATTTATGACATTTTTATTGTAGTTATTTTTTATTCTCAAAGAAATCGAAAAATTATCAAAATTAATAATTTAGAAATATATATATATATTTTTTAAACACACATGAACACATGAATATAATTTGTTCCTTTTTTTTATAATTTATTTAGAATTACGTAAAGGCGAAAAGATATTTTGTGGGAGAGCCAGTTTGGCTGCCATACAACAGACCGGCCGATGACATGGAATGCCGGAAGATGTATCTTGCGCGACTGGAAAAGAGTTTCGAAGAAGTGCTTCTCATTTAAAAAATATAATACGTGCCAATACAACCTTGAAAGCATACTAAATTGAGTTGTAAATTTCGTTATGTAGATATTTAAAAAAAAATAAATATTCGTCGCCTGCATCTCGGAAGTTATAAACGATTCAAACCGGTACTTTTGTTATTTCATGTCTCATACGACTTCCATTCTTTTCATTTTCTTACTGTTAACAATGTAGTTAATTTTTTCTCAGCAATTATGATAAATATTTGAAAAATGCCTCTCAAGTCGATTAAAATAATTAATTTCGATGTTTTAACATAATACAATATTTACTTAAATTATTAAATCGACTTGATTTTTATCTGTGGTGATATTTGAAAATAACTGTTCACTTAGTTTTGATTGACAACAACTTTTATAAAGAATGAAAAATAAATGTAACCTATATGTGCATGTAAAAATAAATGTCCAAAGAATGTAACGTTTCTAGTTTATTTTTCAACAAATACGCTCTATATGTTATTTTACATATATACATTTTTGTTACATTGTTTTATGTCTTCTTTAATTAATATAAATTTTCGTCTTTTTATGCAAAGTGGTACACTCAAAATGCAACAAAAGTACTATTCAATTCAATTCAATAAATGGCTCTGCAGCTGGATTCTGTAACTCGTTATTGGAGTTAACGACACTTTCGTTATCGTTACGCAGCTTTTGTATATCGTAGAAAAGTTGCGCAATGATAACGAAAGTGCCTAAGGCCCGTTTCTACCATATTTGCCTTAATCTGCAGTTTAGCCAAACTTTCGTTAGTTTTAAACTTTGGTTTAGTACTGATAGGTTTCTACCAACGTTACATAGCGAAAGTTTAACTAAACATATAACTTGTATGTCATAACTCAAAGAACATTAAGGCTGTGTTCCAAAATTCACTGCCAGTATTGAAAATACATAGTTTGTGTTAAGTATTAGGTTGTTCGGAAAGTTCGTTTCAAATTTCGCGCGCTCCACATTTCTATGTAATCAGTAAGAATGAGGGCGCTCTAAACGATTTTATGTTTGTCAACAAACATTCCCGGATCTATGAGCCCGCTAAGGAAACTTCGCAGATCTTCCTAAGTGCAACTATTTCGTCAGAAATCAGTTTGAAAAATGGGGAACCAAAAAGTCTATTTTCGTCATGTGATGCTATATTGCTTTAAACGTGGCTTCACGGCTTCGCAGACCCTGAATGAGATGTTCTCAGTATATGGAGATGCCTGCGTCACTCACCAGACAGTTCGAAAATGGTATCGAAGATTCGAAGCTGGCGATTTCAACATGGAAGATCAAGCTCACTCAGGCCGGCCTCAGGAGGTTGATGAAACGCTTTTTATGGATCTCGTGCACGAAAATCCTCGAGTGACAGTTAGAGAACTCGCCGACACTCTGCACAAGTCTGTTTCCACCGTGCATGACCATCTGAAGAAGCTAGGATTCTCAAGTCGACTGGATGTGTGGGTGCCACACGAAATGAATGAACGGCAATTGCTGGAACGTGTGAACGTCTGCGATATGCTGCTTCAACGGCACCAAAAAGAACCGTTCTTGAAGAGGATCATAACAGGCGATGAAAGTTGGATCCTATACAATTATGTTAGCCGCAAGAGGTCGTGGGGAACCAGCGATGCGTCTACGCAAACAGTGGCCAAGCCGGGGCTTCACGCGAAAAAGGTTCTTCTGAGTATCTGGTGGGATTTTAAAGGCGTGGTATATTATGAGCTTCTTCAACCAAACGAAACCATCAACGCGGCGAAGTACAGCCTTCAACTGGACGAACTGAAGACTGCCATCGCACGGAAGCGCCCTGAATTGGCCAACAGGCGTGGAATTGTTTTCCATCATGATAACGCCAGACCTCACGTCGCAATGTTTATCCGTAGGATAAGCTGTTAGACTTCGAATGGGACGTTCTTCCTCATCCTCCATATTCTCCCGACCTTGCCCCATCTGACTACTATCTATTTCTTTCTTTAAAAAATTTTTTTCGGGACAAGAAATTCGAGTCTTTGAAAGTCCTCAAAAGTCATCTTGATAAATTTTTCGCCAATAAGAAACTTTTATTTTGGAGCAAAGGCATCATGCAGCTTCCTGAAAGATGGGCCAAGGTCGTTGAACAAAACGGTACATATTTGCTTCAATAAAGTTCCTCTTTGTGTAAAATATTGCGCTCTTAATTTATTTCAAAAATTTGAAACGAACTTTCCGAAGAACCTAATATATTATAGATTTTCAGTGCTGGCAGGGAATATTGGAACACAGCCAGTATATAGAACGTGATTAGTTCAATGTTGATTCTAACCGGCTGTGATCAAAGTACAGGAATATAATGCGAATATTAATTATTATTAAGAATGAACGTAGAAAACAAGCAAACACGCAAACATGCTGTAAATTTTTCAGAAGCAGAAAAAGTTATTTTGATAGATTTGGTGTTCAGATATAAAAATATAATAGAGAACAAGAGATCCGATGGTATAACCTCCAAAGACAAAGATCAAACTTGGAAAATAATAGAACAATTATTTAATAGCATGTGTTCAATTGAATTTCGAAGTTCAGAAGTCTTAAAAAGTTGTTGGGATAATTTAAAGCAAAAAACAAGGAAGTTTTTTGCAGATGAAATGATGCAGCTTTATAAAACAGGTAAATATATATATATATTTATACTTTATATTTCTTAACATACCTGTTATTAATTTAATTTTTGTAACTAGATTTTTTATTCCAATATTTTATATTTCTAAATTAATATAATTAAATAATCATTTTAATATTGACAACTTTTGTTTAGTCGACGCAAATGAAACACTAAAATAGATTTTCAAACATAATTATAAAAATATATATTCTTAAAATCTTATAACTACTAAGTGGAGGACCTTTCGAATTTAAATCAGATACAATAATGGACCGTGTACGAGAAATTATAAAACCTTCAGTCGATGGCTTAACAAATACTTTTGATAGTGATGCTATAACAGGTGAACAATATTTCTAACATCAACATCTAGTATACATGTATTAGTTGTATTTGAAAACTTTATATAATATCATTCATATTTTATATATTAATATTTATATAATATTATATACATTTAATAGTTTTTAACATATACAGGGTGTCCCATTTTAATGTTCCACACCAAACTTTTTTATTTTTATTGTAAAAAACAATGTTTCAGACAAAAGTTATATGGTTTTGAGGAGGGATGTAGAATATTAAAATGGGACACCCTGTATATATATATATATAGTATTTGTTATGTTTTACAGATACAAGTGAAAATGTATATAAAATTCCTGAAGTTTTAAATATAAGTAGACATAATTCCACAATCCAACATAAAAGTTCATATAAAGTTGTAGTAGCTTCAAATGCAGATTCCCATATAATGACAAGAAATATTATGACCACAAATAAATGGCCTAATGAAAATAACATAACTATAACGAATGAAAATGATACAAATGATGCAAAAATAATACAAAACAAAAAGAATGTAACTAATAATGGTAACAGAAATATAATGTATGCAAATAATATATATGAAGATGATACTTATAAAGATAATACATATGAAGATAATACATATGAAGATAATATTTATAAAGATTCACAGCAGAATGATGTATTAAGTGTAAGTATTAAAACCGATTAAGTTATATATATTAATTAAAAATATATATAAATGTATTCAAATTATTTTACAATATTTGAAAGAAAAATATGCTGCTGGTACAAAAAGAGATTATCTTCAAGATCTATCAAATAAACATGTAGATATTAATAATTATAGAGAAAGTGAAATTAATAAAAATCAAAACGTAGATGAAATAGATGCCAATGAAAATAGCTTATGTGTAAGTTAAAAGAACTATCAGAATATTCAAATTATAAGTTTATACGATAATTATAACATAAACAAAAACATGTCTGATCTTTTTGCATATACATATATATACATACATATATATATACTCAACCTTTTAATTATATTAATTTAAACTACGCTCTCCTTACTATGTAACACAGCGCAAGTGACATGATGTGACATGTGAGCTTACGTTTTTAGTTCAGGTAATACGTGACAGACAAAAACGGAGATACTATTTGGATACTCTCTCTCTCTCTCTAGCCGCGGCCCCTACCAGGCCAGTGATGCGATTCTGTAACTCGTTATTGGAGTTAACGACACTTTCGTTATCGTTGTGCAGCTTTTATATACCATAGAAAAGCTGCGCAACGATAACGAAACTGTCGTTAACTCCAATAACGAATAAAAGAATCGCACCACAGCGCTCCTTCCAGTTAGTTATATAGTTCAATGCCTACAGTACCGCGATTCTGTAACTCGTTATTGGAGTTAACGACACTTTCGTTATCGTTGCGCAGCTTTTGTGTACCGTAGAAACTGCGCAACAATAACGAAACTGTCGTTAACTCCAATAACGAGTTACAGAATCGCACCACAGGTCTGTAAATATGAAACCGGAATTTGCACATAGATGGCCTTAGCTGTCAATGTAGTTACTGTCAAACCGCGTCATTGGCGCCATTTCTATTTGTTGATATCTGACAAAGATTTTCAACTCACAACAATACAAGTTTCATACAACAGCATAGTTTGTAATAACGTTGAACATGTCGAATTTTGCCTGGAAGCTACGATTTGCGGACAGCATTGATTTTCTGTTATCATTTGAAGAAAACTGCTGCAGAATCGCATCGAATGCTTGTCGAAGCTTATGGTGGGCATGCTCTTGGTAAATCACAGTGCTTTGAGTGGTTTAAAAAATTCAAACGTGGCGATTTTTACGTGAGAAACGAAGAACGTGGAAGCCCACCGAAAAAGTTTGAAGACAGTGAATTGCAAGCATTGTTGGATGAGGATGACGCTCAAACGCAACAACAACTCGTGGATCAATTAAATGTGACACAAGAAGCTGTCTTCATACGTTTAAAAGCCATGGGAAAGATCCAGAAAATGGGAAAATGGGTTCCACATGAACTGAATGAAAGATAGCAGAAAAACCGAAAAACCACTTGCGAAATGCTGCCCGCCAGGTACAAAAGAAAGTAATTTCTCCATCGAATTGACTGGCGATGAAAAGCTGATATATTTTGAGAATCCTAAGCGTAAAAGATCATGGGTAACTCCAGGCGAACATCGACATCGACTGCAAGCCCAAATCGCTATGGACGGAAGACAATGCTCTGTGTTTGGTGGGATCAGAAGGGTGTGATCTATTATGAACTGATAAAACTTGGCGAAACCGTTCATACTGAACGCTACCGACAACAAATGATCAATTTGAATCAAGCTTTGCGTGAAAAACGTCCAGAATATCAAAAGAGGCAACACAAAGTGATTTGTTTTGATGATAATGCACCATTACACACAGCAAAACTGGTCCAGGAAACGATTGAGGCGTTTAGTTTGGAAATACTTTCGCATGCGGTTTACTCACCAGACTTGGCTCCGTCCAATTACTACTTATTTGCATCGATGGGACACGCACTTGCTGAGCAGCGCTCCACTTCTTACGAAAATGTACGAAAATGGCTCGATGACTGGTTTGCATCAAAAGAGCAACAGTTTTTTTGGCGTGGCATCCACAAATTGTCAGACAGGTGGGAAAAATGTATAACTAGCGATGGGCAATACTTCGAATAAAATATTTTTTATCATTTTCCTATAATAAACGTATATTTTCTATACAAAAATTCCGATTTCATATTTACATACCTGGTATAAGAAAGGATCATTTGGTAAAAATACGTGGTGAAAAGTGTAAAGCATAGACTTATATATTAGGAGTACAAATAAGTTTCCGCCGTTTTCTATCAAAAATTAGGAATTTATTGTGAAAGAACGGTACATTACGTTTTATTCAAAGTATCGTCCATCACAAGCCACTACTTTTTCCCATCTTTCTGGCAGCATTTGGATACCACGTCGGAAGAACTCTTCATCTTTTGAGGCTATCCACGAATCGACCCAATTTTTAGTATCTTCATATGATGTAAAGTGCTGCTTAGACAGGCCATGTGCCATCGACCGGAACAAGTGATAATCAGAAGGGGTAATGTGTGGTGAATACGGCGGGTGGGGTAGGACTTCCCAATTAAGTGTTTCAAAATAGGTTTTGATCGGTTTTGCAACATGTGGCCGAGCGTTGTCATGTAGGAGAATAATTTTGTCGTGTTTGGAGTAGCAATGGGCGCGTTTTTCCTTGAGTGCTCGGCTCAATCTCATTAATTGTATTCGGTAGAGAGCTCCAGTAATGGTTTCGCTCGGTTTGAGCAACTCATAATACATGACACCAAGCTGATCCCACCAAATACACAGCATGAGTTTTTTTCCATGAATATTCGGTTTGGCTGTCGATGTTGAAGCATGGCCAGGTGGTCCCCATGATTTTCTCTTCTTTGGGTTATCGTAGTGGATCCATTTCTCATCACCAGTGACTATACGATGCAAAAAACCCTTTCTTTTATGCCTAGCAAGCAGCATTTCACACGTGCAAAATCGGCGTTCAACGTCTCTCGGCTTCAGTTCATATGGAACCCAATTTCCTTGTTTTTTAATCATTCCCAACGATTTTAAACGATGTGAAATTGCTTGTTGAGTCACTTCTAATGTAAGTGCAAGTTCTTCTTGCGTTTGGCACGAATCTTTCTCCAATAATGTTTCCAATTCCGTGTCTTCGTACACTTTCGGCCTTCCACTACGTTCTTTGTCTTCCACGTCAAACTCACCGTTTTTTAACTTTTGAAACCACTTACGACAACTGCTCTCACTTAAAGCAGTCTCACCATATGCTTCTACAAACAATTGATGCGCCTCAGCTGCAAATTTCTTCAAATTAAAGAAGTAAATCAAAAGTTCCCGCAAATTACGCTTATTCGGCACAAAACTTGACATTTTCGCACGAAAAAAATTATGTGATGCTGATACGGAGTCACTAATACTTCAAGGTTATGTTGTTACCAGATGTCCAAACTTACGATATTACGTTTTACATCTGACAATTTCAACATAACCTTCTGGTGGGGCCATCTTTTGTCAAACGGCGGAAACTTATTTGTACTCCTAATAGATAGACTGCGCCTCCTTATAGGCGCGCTGAAGATAACATTAGAGGACAGAGATAAGGCTGCGTTCAGCAGAACAAAGTGATCAGTGAGCGCTTAGTGATTCTCGCTCCTGATTGGTAAATACTTCTGGGTCTATGTAGAATCTAAAAGAATGTTCTAATCACAGACAATAATCACTAAGCGCTCATTGACCATTTTGTTCTACTGAACGCAGCCATTGTGTGAGTGAGACTCTCTCTCTCTCTCGCTCTGTGTTAGGAAAGGGGAGAAAAAGACATAAGGAGAAAAATAACAAATGCTTCGAAGCGTTTCTCCACCAGAGAGGAATTCATAAGCGGTCGTAAAAATGTACGAGCAATTAGTTTCTATAGCGTCTCGCGGCATCATTATTTTAGTGATAATGAATAGTAGAAACGTATATACGTTTTGAAATTTAATAAATATTTTATCTTCTTATAGGATACCATTATATACAACCAGTTGAGTTTATTTAACCCTTTCCGTGGCAGAGCAAAATTTAGTAAAATGCACTGAAACCGCCCCAAAAAAATGACAGGGCGGATTTTTTCAATAATTTGTATACTTCAGTTTTTTTGGTTGCTGAAGCCAAATTTGAGGTCAAAATCTAGAAATTCAAAATGGCGGATCGAATATGACGACTAAAATGTTTATAAATGCTTAATAATATTATAAATTAAAGTAATTGGTCATTTCTCAAGTCACTAAATTAACGATTTTTATACCAACACGGAACAAAATATTTAATAGATATCTAATGGATATCTACGTATCCATATTATGTCCATATCCACAATGGATATCTACTAGATATCCACTCGATATCCGTATATCCATGTCCACAGAATTTCCACTATTAATATCTATTAGACATCCTCTTGGTATCCATATATCCATGTCCATAGAATATCCACTGTGAATATCTATTAGATATCTACTTCGTATCCATATATTCATGTCCATAGAGTATCCACTGTGGATATCTATTAAATATCCACTTGGTATCCATATATCCATGTCCATAGAGTATCCACTGTGGATATCTATTAGATATCCACTTGGTATCCATATATCCATGTCCATAGAGTATCCATTGTGGATATCTATTAGACATCCACTTGGTATCCATATATCCATGTCCATAGAGTATCCACTGTGCATATCTATTAGACATTCACTTGGTATCCATATATCCATGTCCATAGAGTATCCACTGTGGATATCTATTAGATATCCACTTGGTATCCATATATCCATGTCCATAGAGTATCCACTGTGAATATCTATTAGACATATACTTCGTATCCATATATCCATCTTCACAGAGTATCCATTGTGGATATCTATTAGACATTCACTTGGTATCCATATATCCATATCTACAGAATATCCATTGTGGATATAAACATCTATTTGATATCCTTGTAATATTAAGCAAGATACAGATTTCTTTCCATGTACTCATAACATAATATTACCATATTAATTTTTGTTATTGTATGGTTTCAATTTTGCATATCTTACCACAAAGGGATACAATTAGACACATTATTATGTGACTGTAGTAAATGAATTTGAAGTCAGCAAGAAATAAAGAATTGTTATTGTGGTAATATCAATAGACGATTTAACATCTTTAAATATCATTTTTAATATGATATTTAGAAGTTATTCATGTAGGAATCAATCAATTGTCGATAATCTATTCTTCGACAATTCACCAAGTGAATACCAATTAGTGAATGATCTATTAAGTATCCATACTGAACAACTATCTATTAATCTCAGTTTACAATAGAGTTTTAAGACTTAAGCTTTAAGAAATTGACTAATTCTATTGCATATTACCCTTAGGAAAAATTACTTTAAGATGTTAAAATTAACTTAAAGTTACTAATAATTATATAAAGTAACTTATAGTTAATTATAAATTACTTACAGTTAACTATAAATAACTTTTCGTTAATTGGAATCGTAAAGTAATTTTTCCTAAAAGCATTCTTGTAATAGTCAATTATGATTGGTTAATTTCTTAAAGCTTTAATGTAGATGACGTCTTCAACTTTCATTAGATATTAAATCTCTATGAGACATCTAATGAATATCCATTAAATATTTGGTTCCGTATGGGTATATAGTTGATATCATACTTAATCGAGTCAATACATCTTATATTGATATAAATACAGTACTATATTTATCAGCTGAACAATGACAGGATTTTGACATTATATTTTTCAGATAATGTGAAAAACATTTAAGCGACATCTAATCGTTTATCGATTTTCGCATGATTTTGGCCCATATTCATAATCAGAACATTGATCATAAAACTTTTTTTTAGTATAAACTTGTGATAAAAGTGAAAAATTTCATTTAATATTTTTTATTGAAATCATTAATGACATTTATTACTTTTACCGAATAATTTAATTTCATATAGAGACCCTATTCTCGAAAAATATTGTGTATACATTTCACGAGTATCACTAGATATCATAATTCTCGACCAATAAATTTGCTACATTCATAAGTATGCGATATTTTTCACATATTTTCAAAAATAAGGTCCTTGATATTCTTTATGGATATGTCTACTTGGTCACGCGACAAACATTTCCGGTGCGCAGGCTCAATTCCCCAGCATTGTGTTCGTTTCCGGTATATCGAACTTCAGAGGTTAATTGTCATTTGTATCACACGTGTTGTTTGGTGTCGTTCCTCATCATTCCTTTTTACTTCTCACGAGTTGTTTTCTCCACACATAAGTATTTTTTCTTTAACCTAAATTAATTTTTATAATTACATTTTTGTATACAATTTTGTTAATTTATAATTTTTATAATTACATTTTTGTATACAATTTTGTATACAACATTAAGTTTTGTGTTTCATAATCACGTTTTGTGTTTCATGATCACGCAAATTGCATAATATATTTTGATGAATTGGTTCAATTCTTATTTTATGAATGCATACACCTTATCCTGGACTTTCCATTCAGACTAATTTGACATATATACGTATAATAATCTTATAAATATATACTATTTTATATTAATCACGAATCGAGCCAGTAAAAATATCGTAAAATGTCATAAACACGATCAAAGACGTATAGTTGTTGGACGTCTCTGCGTGGTTTTTCGGACTTTCTCATTGCCTGGGAATATCATTAATATCTTGTTATTGTTTTAGAGATTGTTTATTAATAAGTAAAAGAGAATCGTCCACAAATTCAAAAAATCGATAAAAAATACTGCTTTTATCTTGCCTTTGCACAATATACAAGAATTTTTATCTCACATTATTTTTACTTTCAGTTAGTTAAATATAATGTAATTTATATTTCAGTTGCAGTTTGAAAATAGATACTATTTTTAGCATATATTAAATATTCAACTGTCCCAAAATAGATATTCATGAAATTTTTTTTAACTTGTTTACATGCAAAGATAATAAAATAAAGATAAAGTTATATAAAAATAGCAATTTGCTATTCTTATATATTATTAACTCAGTGAGTTTGTAAAATCTTTATATATTGGGTGAGTGCAAAAGTTCGTGCGGAGTTTGTGAGTAAAAGTCACACAGTGATTAGGCAAACAAAAATCTTTATTCAATCAATGATATATTCTCCATCGTTTTCTATAATCTTTTTCCAACGTTCTGGCAGCATACGGATGCCTCGATCATAAAAACTGCGCGGTTTAGATTCGAAGAACGAAGAAACGCCGTTTTTTAAGGCCTCCAAAGAGTCAAAGTTTTTTCCATTTAAATAATTTTGCAATGACCGGAACAAGTGATAGTCAGATGGTGCGATATCAGGAGAATACGGTGGATGCGTTAAGACATCCCATTTCAGGCTCTTCAGTTTGCGCAGCGTCTTTTTCGAAACGTGTGGTCTGGCGTTGTCGTGATGAAAGACGACTCCCTTGCGATTTGACAAAATCGGACGTTTCTCTTTTATTTCTCGATTCAGATTGGTTAATTGGCGACAGTACTTGTCCGAGTCAATCGTTTCGCCAGCGGGGAGAAGCTATGGGTGCCCTATTTGCTGACCGAGAAGAACAAAATCAAGCGAATTTCTGCAGCCGTTTCTTTACTCGGGCGGCTCAATAACGAGTCGTTTTTGGATCGAATAGTGACGGGCGATGAGAAATGGGTCCTCTACAACAATGTTCAGCGCAAACGGACATGGAAACAATCAGGTGAGCATGGTGACGCAATGCCAAAGGCCAGTTTGCACCCGATGAAGGTGATGCTCTCTGTTTGGTGGGATTGCAAGGGCATAATCTATTTCGAGCTTCTCCCCGCTGGCGAAACGATTGATTCGGACAAGTACTGTCGCCAATTAACCAATCTGAATCGAGAAGTAAAAGAGAAACGTCCGATTTTGTCAAATCGCAAGGGAGTCGTCTTTCATCACGACAACGCCAGACCACACGTTTCGAAAAAGACGCTGCGCAAACTGAAGAGCCTGAAATGGGATGTCTTAACGCATCCACCGTATTCTCCTGATATCGCACCATCTGACTATCACTTGTTCCGGTCATTACAAAATTATTTAAATGGAAAAAACTTGGACTCTTTGGAGGCCTTAAAAAACGGCGTCTCTTCGTTCTTCGAATCTAAACCGCGCAGTTTTTATGATCGAGGCATCCGTATGCTGCCAGAACGTTGGGAAAAGATTATAGAAAACGATGGAGAATATATCATTGATTGAATAAAGATTTTTGTTTGCCTAATCACTGTGTGACTTTTACTCACAAACTCCGCACGAACTTTTGCACTCACCCAATATATAGTTATATATATATATATATAATAGAATATATATGAATGTTTTCCTACAGATTTATAATTTAATGATATATTTTAGTTATTTAATTTTCTAAGTTCTGAAGTCTTTGCTTTTTTTATTTTATGCAATATTTTATTACTTCAAATTTTGTATTTGTATTCATTATTGAGAGTTTTAGATCAGTGGTTAGTAAACGATATAATTTTCAGTTGATTTTCGAGAGACTTCTAAACTTGATGCCATTGTCGACGAGGCCGTAGTAAATGAAGAGAGAGAGTGAGAGAGAGAGGGAGAGAGAGAGAGGGGGAGGGGGGATAGGGAGGGATAAAGGGAGGAAGCGAGAGAGAGGGTGGGAGAGATGGAGGGGAGAGAAGGAGAGAGTGAGGGAGGGAGGGAGGGAGAGAGAAAGGATGCTCATACCCCATTTTTTGTCTGTTATATGTCTTCTCCCTTGCTATCAGCTACGGTCTCGTTTACAAAATGACCATCATTGTTCCGCTTTCTGATATTCCTCTTGTCTTGTTCGACGTTCTACAAATCGTTCGAGATTCAAAAGCGTGATATATCGTCTATATATCGTCTATATAAGCGTCTATATATCATGCTATAATTCAGAGGTTTTCTTTTATTTTTCTCTTTTTTATGGGCTTCATAGCACGATATTCGAAGATTGAGCTCCTTTCCTGCGACTTATAGGTAGCTCGTCCAGAGAGAAGATAAGAGGAACATCAAAAAGAGAAAGTTCCTTCTGAAAGTTGATCAAAAGTTGTATTTGCTTGCTGACCTCTGTTTTAGACGAATGTATTTCTTTTCATGTACTATTACAATGCTAAAAGCTATTTGTCTTAAATTAACTTTATTTAACTAGTAAATATAACTTTTTAAATAGAATTTAAAAAGAAATACATTTTTATGAATTATTTTGCTTTTCTAATATCAATATCTTTAAAAGTAAATTCCAGATGTTTGGTAAGCAAACAGTTAAATCATATGTTTATCTTTGCCGTTTCTTTAAAATAAACAAAGACATATGATTTAACTTTGTTTACCAAATAATTAGAACAATTTATAAAATAGTTATTCTAGAAAACAATAATTTTCAAATTATATAGTTTGTTCTTAAACAGACTGACTTTTTCTTATATACTTTCTTATATATTTTCTTATATAACTTTTTCTTATTATATGATATTTTTCCATATAAATTTTTTCTTAAAGCAATTTTGTATATCGATTTAATATAGTTTCGTATTTTCCCTTTTTCTCTTGATTAAATACAAAGCCGCAAATGTTTTAGTGTAAAAATAGAAATGTTAATAAATGGGTGATACTAAAAAGTATACTTGTATTAAAACTCAAAACATATTTATCGATTTTTTGTTTTAAAATTTGTGATTCTATGCATGCAATTGAATGAGATGAAGAGATCACGAAACTGCATTATGTCGGTATATATTGCTTCATTATTTATCATGAAAATGTAATTTTTTTATAAAAAGTAGAGATAAATAACCAATATAACGTAGAGTAAGAAAATGTTATATTATTTCTAGGATATATATCAACCATGCCAAAACGAAAATTATTATCGCAAATGTCAGAAAGACATTACAGACGATTGAAACGTAATGCACTTAATATTGCAATTATAGAAAGTATAGATGAGCAATCCATAAATGAGCTATCAGTAGATAGTAATACATCAAATGTTACTGCCACTAATGATCATAACTTCGATCAAGCAATAAATGTAACAACAAGGAAAGAACTGTCGCAACACCATGACAATATCACTGATATTTACAATGAAAATACTACATATAATCTTTATTGTAACAGTGATTTTACTTTGAAGCAAAGTAATAATACTTTGAAGGACTCATGTCCAATCGCATCCATTTGTAACGAGAAAAATAATGATTTTACGAATTTGTCTTCTATTCAATTAATTAAGGGCGAGTTAATAAACTGGGCAGTACAATTTCAAATATCACAAACAGCAATTACAGCATTATTACAGATTTTAAGAAAATATAACTTTGACAGCTGTTTACCGAAAAACTGTAAAACGTTATTGAAAACAGCAAGATGTACGAGCATACGGAAAGTTGCTCCAGGAGAGTATTTTCATAATGGCTTAATATCAGGAATAATGGAATTTTTAAGAAATGATCCAGATAATGTTGATACCGTTAAAGTGCAAATTAGTATAGACGGACTACCAATCTCAAACTCTTCTACTAATCAATTGTGGCTTATCTTAGGCTCGATAGCGCCCAACTTTCGTACCATTTTTATTATTGGATGCTATTTTGGTCCCAAAAAACCAGACGACTGTAACGATTTTTTGCGTGATTTTGTGAATGAAGCAAAAAATGTTGTAAACTGATGGACTTGATTATGGAGGAAAGCATATATGTATATCCATACATTCTTTAATTGCTGATGCACCTGCAAAGTCTTTTGTAACAGCTACAAAAGGGCATACAGGTTACTTTAGTTGTGCGAAATGTACAACTGAAGGTGAATACATTCTACACAGAATGTATTTCCCAAATATAAATTGCCCTAAACGGACAAACGACTTTATTAAGCAATCACAAAAAGAACATCATATTGGACAGAGTATATTAATAAATATTCCAAATTTTGGATTAATTAGTCACATCCCGTTGGATTATATGCATTTGGTTTGCATTGGTGTAGTAAAGAAAATGTTGAACTTTTTGTTATCGGGGCCGTTAAATGTACGATTGCCAACACAAGTAGTACACAACATTTCGAGGTTGTTAATTGGAATGCGCACATCAATACCTATAGAATTTGTTCGTAAACCACGAGAATTACATTTCTTAAGTTTATGGAAAGCCACTGAGTTGAGACAATTTCTTTTATATACGGGTCCAATTATTTTAAAGAAGTACATAAATAAAGATGTTTATAGAAATTTTTTAACGCTGCACGTGGCCATTCGGCTACTATGTTCTCCACAGCTTTCTTTCGTTTCTTATGCGGAATCCTTACTAGAACATTTTGTACGGTCATTCACAATCTTATATGGACCGCAGCATATCTCTCACAATGTACATGCGTTAATTCATTTAGTGGATGATGTTAGAAAATTTGGAACATTGGACACATTCAGCGCTTTTCAATATGAAAATTATTTAAGAAAAGTAAAACGGTTTATTAGAAAAGCTGAACGTCCATTGCAACAAATCCACAATCGTTTAACAGAATTGAAACATAGTTTACCATTCAAAGAAGAATGTCGAAAAATAGGTGTATATGGAATACACAATGCAGGACCTATTTTACCCGGGATAAATAGTCCTCAATATTCAATATTTATAACAGCAGATTTTACTTTATCTATTCACAAACCAAATAACTGTTGTGGATTAAATAATGGCTCAATTGTAGCAATAAAGAATATTGCTACAACGACCTCTAATAAACTTTGTATTATTGGTCGAGAATTCCTTAATTTGAGTGACTTCTATACGGAACCGTGCAATTCCTCTTTGTTGGGAATATATAAATCTAACGAATATGGATGTTTATCAGTTTGGCCTATAACGTTTGTTACGACGAAATATGTGAAATTTGACCTTTGCAATTCTGCATTTATACTCTTACCATTGTTACATACAGAAAAAATATAATTTTGTTCTTCATACATCTTGTTAGTAAGTATGTTATGCAAATATATATATCTTTCAGATGTAAGATATTAACTACAAGATGTCTCTTTGTACAAATAAATTTAATTCGATAGAATTTGAAGATGGATTACAAGTGATACCAGATAACTGGATACAAAAGGAAAATAATGAATGTTTATATCCAAATTATAAAACAGATAAAGATATAGATGCAGCGATTAGAACACGACAAACACCTCAAGATAATTGGTTATTATATCCAATTAAACGAATCTTTGGTACATATGGTAAGTGAATGTAACGCGAATTCTTTGACTCATCTAATAAGATTGACTTGGAATCGACTAAACTCATATTTCGACTGTACTAATAATTCTGGAATGTGATGAAGCGTAACATATAACGGTCTTGTTATATACTTCATATATTTTGCGATATATAGTTTACTTTTAGATATTTTTAACTAATTGTGATAATAGAATGTTTCTGTTAGTACATTCAATCCACCTTATGAGAAATATAACAGTTTGCACCTTGTTGTACGAAGGTTAACCTTTTTTATTCATTATTGTTTATTTAAAGAAGATGTTTATAAAGATATAATTATATTCTATTTGCAAAGAATGGTTGAGAATTATTATGACATAAATATCTTGTACGTTTAGAGTCTTACAATGAAGCACGCAATAAACTAAAAAAGGCTGAGATAGATTCTGATATTACGGATACTGACAAAGCACAAAGAAAAATTAAAGCCAGGAAAGTGATTAGTTCCGATGATGATATTGACGATGATGATGATGATGATGATGATCATGAAAACAATTGTCAAACTCGTTTACCATCATATCCAAAAGCGCCTAAGGTTTATAGGAGTAAGTAATATTAAAATTAATTTTATTACACGTGTTTTCAGATATGCGTACAAGTATAAGACCATTAAATATTTGTAGATATTAGAACAAAACATAAAGATATGCAACGTGTGCGCCATTTTAATCTTTTCTCTGATTTCTTACCGATCTCTCCCTTTCTCTCTCATCAGTCTCTCCCTCCTTAAAAAAATTTCTTAAAATCGGAATAAATCCATCGAATCCAGAGCGAATTGTCCCGAATAGCATTAAAAAAAATCGAGGACGAGTGAAAAATTCGGATTATACCGGTAAAATTGGGATGCTTAATTATCTCAGAATATCTTAAAATATTTAATTTGCCATTTGTTTCTAATTATTAAATTTTGATCCTAAATTTTATAGTTATATATCCGCTATTTTAAATTTTGCAATTTGAATTTTAAATTTGTTATCAGCAATCAAAAAGTTATACGTATTAATTTTCGAAACGATTGGTTCAAATTTACTAAACTTAAATATTTATTGACTGCTATACTGTATTCGCTGCTTTTAATTTTACAATTCTAATTCAGGTTTGTTATTAGCGATCAAACGATAAATAAATAGTATCTTAATATTAGATGTATGTACATTTAACTTTTTAATTAAATAGATATTTATCATATACAAAGTATCGAAGAAGCAATGTACTTTTTATACTACATTACAAATTTTTTTTTTATATGAACTATTCCTTTTTTTTGTAACAGACATACGTTCCAATTAAAAAAATTGTCTTCCTAAATACTATAACAGAGATCACTAAAATAAATTGATTCGTTCCAAAATACAGTTCTTTAAATTCTTTTTGGGATACGTCTCATCAAAACGGAAATAGTTAATATTGTTTTTTATTATATATGATCTACATTAAAGCAGAGTGGTTGACTTTTTCAGATACCAAACATGTACAAAAAGAACATAGTAAACACTGTGTGTCAAATAATCGATCATCACTAAATGCTTCGACTTCTCATAAATCAATGTTTGCAAAACAAGCAGAACACGATGATATCGATACATGTAATCGAACAATAATGAATGATATTGCCAGCAATCGTATTATTCCTGCAGAAAGTTCTGCCATCATGCGAGAAGATTATGTGGAATTGAAAAATAAAGAATACATTGCAATTAAAAGTAAGAAGAAAATAACTTAATAATAGATTAAAATTAGATAAAATGTCTCAATTGAGAAGCCATCAGACAGCATAAGTCTCCAAAGAGTCTTAGTATTCTTAGATATGATGGAAAATGTCCTTTAGACATCTTTAAAATGTCCTTTGGAAATTTATGCTATCTAAAAGGGAATATTTAAAAAATTGCATTTTTATAATATATATTAATTTATTTTCTTATATATTACATATATTTATGTCACTAGATTATTTTCAACGTATTGAGAGAATGTTGATAGAAATAAAATTTGACATTAATTGTCTAACTGAACAATATCAACATATAAATAATAAATGTTTCTCAAATGAGGCACAAGAGCGTCATAATTCTACACCAACTGATGAATTAAGTGAGTTGTCCTTCCCTCTGAAAACTATAGAAGAAGTCGAGTCACTAGAACGCATTCTTACTTCAAACGGAGAAGGAATAAAAGAGCATATGGTGAGTTATGTAAAATATAGTAACATACAAAATATCTGACAGCATTTGTACCAAAGCTAATATATAGTTAAAATAAATCGGGGTTAGTAATAGAATTGGTGCTTTTTTTCAACCACGTTAAATTTTGAAACATTAACGGCGAAAAATTTCTACTGAGTCAGCCTACTAGCTAATTAGCGCACGCGCTGTAATGGAACAAATACTACAAATAGTACGCGCTGTAACATGAGTATAGGAGACTAACCGCACGAAAAAATTTTCGTCGTTAATATCTTAAAATTTCACGTGGTGATAAAAAAACCATCATTTCTATTATTAATCCCGACTTATTCTAGCTATATATCAGTTTTGGTACAGACATCCTGTATATACATTCCTTTTATGTATGTTCCTCAAGTAATACGAAAATATTTCAGTTTAACATATTAGCAATGATTGGTGGGAGCTAGCTATGAAGAAATATCAAAAAGGATGCTTCTTTATGTTTTTACGAATGAAGTAGCTAGTATGTACAGTTGGGTAGGAGGTAAAGGAAAACGGAAACTTCATAATTTCGAAATAATGAAATTAATGTTTAGTAAGTATAAAGATTTTATAATAAAGAGAGATATTAATTTTTGAATATTAAAATACCCATGGGTGACGAAACTTCTACATAAATAGTTATTCAATTAATATATTAGTAATTAATTTCATTTTTTGACAAATTTAATATTGTTATTCTAGCACAACAAATTTTATGATACCGCGAAAATATTAAGAATTATTTAATAATATGAATATAATATAAATAATAGAAAATTAAACATTAACTGAAACTGTTGCAGAAGTTGTCAGGAAGACATTCCCTAATGTTACAGAAAAGAATTTTGAAATTAAATGCAAAGATTGGTTCCGACACGCGAAACACAGAGCTGGAAACGAAAAACGACGGCAAAGTTCAACAAAGGTTAGTTTTATATTTGCAGGAACTGCATTTCTCTTAAAATTAAGTAAATGCATACTTTTCTTTTAATTTCTTAAAAAACATAAGCATATGAAATATAGTATATACATAAAACTGAAATGTAATTTGTCTCATTGTTTCAGTAAAGTCGTCAGCTACATTTCTCAACTACAGTTCGCAGCTACAGAATTCTCAGTGTTCAGATTAATTAATCTTTAATATAAAAAATATTTTATGTTATAATGTTAATTGAGAGTCTATGTTTTTATATTAATTATAGATATAGTTGCAACTGTATTTTTGTATTACTACAACTACGTTATATATATATATATTATAATCAAATAAGATAGCAATAATAATAAACAAATAATAATAATAATGAACAAATAAAATCAATATTTGTATAATTATAATTCATCTTTTTAAAGTAATTTTTTCCAGGTAGCAGGAATTGTAAGACTCATAATTAACATTTATTTCTAAGATCATCTTAAATTTATCCGATGAAATGCGGACTATTTTATTGGTTACAGAACATCTGAGGATATACTCAAGACAGTTTTGGAAATAAGTCTCAATTATGATTACAAGTCTAAGGGATGTCTTTAAGACGTTAAACATCTGTGATGAGGATACTGTCAAATATCTTTTGTGTGTGTGTGTGTGTGTATTTGAGTAGATGGTCACGCGTGTAACTGAATGATGGTTGTGTGCTCACAATTCATCACTGGCTAGCCTGCTCTTAACGTTACCCGGGGTCAACGACGTGAACGTCGTTGACGTGGCAGGAATCTGATCCCTGTGTATGCGTGTGTGCGTGCGTGCGTGCGTGCGTGCGTGCGTGCGTGCGTGCGTGCGTGCGTGCGTGCGTGCGTGCGTGTGTGTGTGTGTGCGCGCGCGCGCGCGCGCGCGCGTGTGTGTGTGTGTGTGCACGTGTATGTGCACGTGTGTGTGCACGTGTGTGCGCGCGCGTGTGTGTGTGTGTATGTATATAAAGCATTATTGCATACAAATTATATTGCAAGTGTTGTTGCAATGTTATACCACAATATTATTGCAATGTTTCATTGCAATATTGCTGCAAGCGGACATCTTACTTTTGTTGCAAGCTGCAGCTACATTTAGCAATGTTTTTTGCAATGTTGCAAAACAACATTGCTACAATGTTACTGCAACGGTGCTATGCTATGGTCTTCTACAGAGCATGATTGCCGCACGAAAATGATTGCCGCACGATAAACGGGAAGCACACACTTTTGCATAACGCATTATGCAAGATGGATAAGTGAATATAACCAATCAGAGTTCTTTGTTTGCATTGTGGAAAGGACCATTTATTTGCTTATGCGTCACGCATAATACAATAACCAATAATTTTCATTAAGGCTTTTGGGTAGTCACTGCAGCCATATTGGATTATGACGTTAGAAGCGAGGAAATGCATGTCAAAAATTCTTGCGATTTACAGCCAAATAAAGAAATATATTATTAAAATGACGCTTGCAATCTGCTCTATATACTTGCAAAATGCTCCGCACGGTCCTCTTTTGCCGAAATAAGTATTATATAACCGCAAAATAAATGCTACAAAATCGACTGATTTCCTGTCAAAATCAGTCGATTTTATAACATTTATTTAACGGTTATATAATACTTATTTCGGCATAAGAGGACCGTCCGGAGCATTTTGCAAGTATATAGAACAGATTGCAAGTGTCATTTTAATGATATATTTCTTTATTTAGCCGTAAATCGCTGAAATTTTTGACATGTATTTCCTCGCTTCTGACGTCATAATCCAATATGGCTGCACTACCCAGGAGCCTTAATGACAATAATTATCGGAACGTAATTTCGTAATATATACACCGCTCACATACTAACATATTATTTTATTTTAGCACTGTGTGATTTGAAATGTTGCTACAAAATTGCAGATATAATAATGCAAAATATTTTTCTGCAATGTCTCTACAATGTGCAATGTTGCAATGTTGCAGCAATGTTGCTGCAATTATCTGTGCTGTATGGAAAATATCTATAGATATGAGCTCAAATATTCTTTGAATATCTATTATATATCGAATTGTGGACATTTAGATATTTATGTAATTATATGTCCAATAAATAGTAGATATTCATGGATATTCTCAATATCCATGGATATTCAAATACGTATTTAGTAGATATTCATGGATATTCTCAATATCTGTCGAGAATATCTAATGGATATTTCATAGATATTTTTATAAATATCTACTGCACGTCTATTAAATACTTATTAAATATCCATATAAATATTCACTAGATATGATAAGGATATCTAATAGATATTTCCTTAGATATCCTTTGGATATCTGTTAAATATCGAATTGCGGACATTTAGATATCTATGCAATGTACAATGGATATTCAGTAGATATTTGTAGATATTCTCAATATCTATGGATATTCAAATATTTAGTAGATATTCATGGATATTCTTAATATCCGTCGAAAATATCTAATGGATATTTAATAGATATTTTTATAAATATCCACTGGACATCTATTAAATATTTACTAAATATCCATATAAATATCCACTAGATATGATAAAGATATCTAATAGATGTTTCCTTGGATATCTTATGGATATCTGTTAGATATCGAATTGCGGACATTTAGATATCTATGCAACGTACAATAAATATTCAGTAGATATTCATGGATATCCTGAATATCCATCGTGGATATCAAATGAATATCTAATAGATATTATTTTCTGTATGGGTATAAAATCACTCTTAACGCTCTTGCTGCTCGCTGAGAACTGACTCGTTCGCTGCTCGCTCTTTGTCGTACATTCTGTTTTTTGGTACTACCGAACACTCGGATTCCTTTAGGTGCTGCGGTCAAACGACGCTGAACGTCACGCGAAATCCATCGATGACGCCGATCTCTCCATCGGACGCCGCGGTCTCTCCTCAGTTTCTCCCTCTCACCCTTTCTCACTCTCATATATCTCGTGTGTGAAAAAAAATTTACAATTTTCCGACATTTAAATTTGATTATAACTTTTTTTTATTAATAAATTATAAAAACTAAGTTGAAATTCGTAATCAGCGACCCAAAAAATACTGGATAAAAATTCTACAACAATAGTTATTACACTTAATTCAATACAACACGAAAATGATCTGGACGCACCGGTGCGTCCGTGCCATTTACGGCATGGTTTTGGCTGGACGCACCAGTGCATCCGTGCCACGGAAGGGATTAATAAAATTTGGTGACCGAATGAAAACGTCCTTCAGAGATTAACGAACAATTTACCCACATACGCGTAAAGTCATTAAAATATTTGTAACAAACTCACCCGATTTCTCCTCTTAAACAGTACATACATTTCTATGTCATTTATCGTGAGAATTCCTGCGCAATATGTTACAGTCGCGATATCACCGTAAATGATCAGTCCATTTCGTTAATATCACATACAAAGGGCTTTCAGAACAGTCTCTTTTATGAAATGTGAAACACGCAGGTGAGGAAGAACGCGAAGGCCAATGCAAGTATCAGGTGTAGTAAAAAGAAATCCATTATTTTTGCATGAAATTGAAGGCTTTAATTACCATAGTTAGAATGATCCGATTTTGGTCAAATATGCGCCGTTTTGTTCGATAACTTGTTGCCATTTTGAAGGTAATTTCATTATGCCTCTCTCATAGAAGCCCTCGTCCCTATTGGCAAAAAATTGAGACAGTCGATTTTCACAAGCCTCTCTTGAAGCGAATTTTGCACCAGCAAAATTGTTCGCCATGGACAGGAACAGATGGTAATCACTTGGTGCCAGGTCCGGACTATAAGGTGGATGCATAAGAACCTCCCAACCAAGCTCCCGGAGCTTCTGGCGAGTCACTATCGATGTGTGTGGCCTGGCGTTGTCCTGATGGAACACAATTCCTCTCCTATTGGCCAAAGCTGGCCGCTTCTGGGCGATTGCTTCCTTCAGACGGTCCAATTGTTGACAGTACAGTTCCGAGTTAAGAGTTTTGCCGTAGGGGAGCAGCTCATAGTAGATAATTCCCTGCCAATCCCACCAAACACACAGCAAAACCTTCCTGGCCGTCAATCCTGGCTTGGCCACCGTTTCCGCCGGCTCACCGCGATTCGACCACGACCGTTTTCGCTTGACGTTGTCGTAAGTGATCCACTTTTCATCAGCAGTGACCAACCGCTTCAGAAATGGGTCGATTTTGTTGCGATTCAGCAGCGATTCGCAGATGGACATTCGGTCCATGAGGTTTTTCTGCGTTAACTCGTATGGCACCCATACATCGAGCTTCTTTTTGTATCCAGCCTTATTCAAATGGTTCCAAACGGTTTTTTGTGCAATCTTTAGCTCTTGGGCAATCGAAACAGTGCTTACATGACGGTCAGACTCGACAATGTCCATGATTTTATCGATATTTTGGACAATTGGTCTTCCAGTGCGTGGTGCATCTTTGACATCGAAATTACCGGAACGGAATCGACGAAACCAAAATTGCGCGTGATTGGCTGTTACAGTATCAGGACCATAAACACTATTCACATTTTCAGCCGCCTGGCTTGCGTTTTCGTCTTTATCGAAGAAAAACTGTAAAATATAGCGTATTTTCTCTTTGCTAGTGTCCATTTTTGACGCGCGCTCAAACAAAACTGAGTCAACTAATCACAAAACTGTCACAAAGGTTTTTTTAGTACGAAATCTCATCTTTCTAACGCCATCTAGTGGAACCCGATCGGACTTATACAACGCGAGATACAGATAACTAAAGCCATCTATTGGAAAAATAATGGATTTCTTTTTACTACACCTGATATAAAGCAATGCTTTATCGGTGACTTCACATTTACCATATTTTCCTAAGAGCTTTCCCAATTGCACTACCACTTGCTGTTGATGTTCTAGCTCGTTTCTCGTGTCAACCTTATCAGAGGATGTTACTGAAATAACAGCAAAATCGGTAAAATCGTAATAATTATTCTTAAACAGACAATATACAGGGTGTCCCATTTTAAGTGTCCACCCCAAATATCTCTTATTTTTTATTTTAGAGAAAAATGGTTCAGATACGTTTTGTATGGTTTCGAGGGGGCCATAAGATGGTACCATTGATTTGACCTTGAAGAGTCATTTGAAGGTCAAGTGAAGGTTACCTCAATTTTTTAGATGGTACTCCCTATTTTTTATTACATATTCTTGTAGCTGGCCTCGAGAGCTTTCCAAAACACTTTAATCAAATGTTTCTTGGTGAAGTACTTTTTGAGTTATAGAGGTCCAAATTTACAAAATTTTGATAAAAATACAAAATATTTCGTAAGACATTCACTTTCCGATAGTCTTATCTTACATGATCCAACCAGTCAAGGCAAGATCCGAGCATGACCCAACCAGTCAAGGCAAGATCCGAGCATGATCCAGCCAGTCAAGGCAAGATCCGAGCATGATCCAGCCAGTCAAGGCAAGATCCGAGCATGATCCAGCCAGTCAAGGCAAGATCCGAGCGTGATCCAGCCAGTCAAGGCAAGATCCGAGCATGATCCAGCCAGTCAAGGCAAGATCCGAGCATGATCCAGCCAGTAAAGGCAAGATCCGAGCATAATCCAACCAGTCAAGGCAAGATCTTCTTTTGTGTACAATTACTTAAAGTGTTCAAAAACTTGGCCATTTACTTGTATGCATAGCTCTAGTCTATAGTGAAAGTCGTCGCTAAGTTTTTCAAGAACACCTACATTAATATTTCTGCAAGCCTGTCTGATCCGGTTTTCCATATTTTCAACGGTTGAAAGGCTTTTGCGAATAATCTATATCTCTAATGTAGCCCCAGAAATAAAAATCTAGGGGTGCCAAGTCGGGTGATCTTGGGAGCCATTCTTGAACTCGGCTGCCCATACCAATCCACCTATTCGGGAATCTATTGTTTAAATATTGTGTAACAGCTCGAGATCTATGAGCCGGTGCTCCATCTTGTTGAAACCACATTCGTCTGAGTAAATCATTGTCGACATATCTCAAAAGGTTGGGCAGGCCATCTTGAAGAAATCTTAGATAGATTGCCGCATTGAGATTTTCTTAAAAAAAATATGGACCAACAATAACATCTCCCAGGATGCCTGCCCAAACGTTAATGGACCACTGCCCTTGGAACTCTTGGCTTCTCTGCCAATGTGGATTAGCATCTGAATAATAATGGCAGTTATGTCTATTAACGCCTGCTCTATTACAAAACGTGGCTTCATCAGAAAAAAGCGTATCAGCAATGAACCGGGGATTTTGTTAGATTTGATCTCGAGCCCAGTTACAAAAACGTACACGGCGTTGGTAGTCCCTCTCTTCCAATTGCTGAGTTAGATGAATGTGATATGGGTGAAACTTGTTGAGCTTGAGCACATGATTGGCTGTTGATTTAGATATACCGTATTGCCTCTCAATTTGTCTCGTAGAGATTTGAGGATTCAAAACAACGGCACCTATAACAGTCAATGATGTGACTTCATCAGGGCCCGATTTCCGCCGGTTTCTTCTAAGAAAACCCTGTTCAGCTCTGTCGCAGTCTTTTTATTACTTTCCTATCAGGATGGCGTCTGTCTGGAAATCTTTCAGCATAAAGCCTTTCTGCTGCCGAGTAATTATTCCTGGCCTCACCCAAAATGCGAATCATGTCCACAATTTCATTTGGTGGATAAGCAGCCATAATTATAAAGAAAAAAGGCGCCAAAAGACCAAAACTTCCTGTCTTATAAAAAAAAAAGTTAATGAATAATAATATGCGTCTGTCTGAGACTTCGCCAAAATACCGACAGTTGCCCAAGTAAGAAATTTTAAACAAGCCTCTTGATATTTGTTTCATTAAAATAATTGGCAATTGCACTTTCACAATTGTTACAGTTCATTAATTATCAGGCAATACAGGATCTTGTCTTGACTGGCTGGATCATGCTCGGATCTTGCCTTGACTGGTTGGATCATGCTCGGATCTTGCCTTGACTGGTTGGATCATGCTCGGATCTTGCCTTGACTGGTTGGATCATGCTCGGATCTTGCCTTGACTGGTTGGATCATGTAAGATAAGATTATCGGAAAGTGAATGTTTTACGAAATATTTTGTTTTATCAAAATTTTGTAAATTTGAAGCTTTATAACTCGAAAAGTACTTCACCAAAAAACATTAGTTATAGTGTTTTGGGAAGCTCTCGAGGCCAGCTACAAGAATATGTAATAAAAAATAGGGGGTGCCATTTAAAAAAATTGGGGTAACCTTCACGTGACCTTCAAATGACTCTTCAAGATCAAATCAATGGTACCATCTTATGGCCCCCTCGAAACCATACAAAACGTATCTGAACCATTTTTCTCTATAATCAAAAATAAGAGATATTTGGGGTGGATGCTTAAAATGAGACACCCTGTATGTTCATAGTTTTGATATCAAATAATCAAAACTGTCTCATAAAGCTTAATTCAGAATGTCACAATATTGCTAATTTATATTAACCCATGTAAAATGTTATGTATATAATAAGTGTATTATATAACAGTTACATTAGTAAGTAGAAAATTACAAATAATAAGTATGTTGCATGTTACATTATGTTTGATGGGAATTATACTGTATATACACCTGTTTTATTAAGAGATTCATCATAAATGATTTTCATAACACAATATTGTTTTAACAATTTTATTTATAAACTAACATAAATCTAACTACATAAACTTACCAGCTATATATAATATGTAAACCAGGGGAAAAATTTTCTTTATAAAAATAACGCTGTCAGTAACTCATTAAAAAAAAATTAATACCTTATAATAACAGCATTATAAATCACGTATACCAATTATAAGTAACATTTCGTAATATTATATCTAGATAGCCAAATATACAAAAGCAGATTTTGCACAGTATCTGCAGCAAATTTTGCTAGCAACTTGCTGATAAAAATATTACAGAATCTGATAACAGAAGATGATGATAGAATGACAGATATCAAGCAGACTCTCTTGTTCCAAGTTTTTAAATGAAAATACTACAGATACTACGCGCATTCTACCACCAATCATAGTCTATCAGCAAACTTTACCAGCAGATATAAAAGCAGATTTGGAATGCAAATATCTATCTGTCGACAGATTCTGCTCGAATCTGCCGTTAATTTGTTGTCAAACTGCTAATAGATTGTTTATTAGGTACTTGATATAGTATATACTACTTGATAGTATGTTTGGTTTAAATCTTTTCAATTGAAATATTAAATGCATCTTTATTAAAATGTGTTGAACATATTCTTGCTCTAACTGGGACTAACTCGGCAGTTAGTCCCAATATATCGCACCATTGCTTTTTTCATTTTTATTTTTTGGAAATCTATAAAATAATTATTCGTGTTACTTTACTATATTATTAATATTTCACATTAATGACAGAATATAGTTATTATATAAGTAAATAGTTTTTATAATAATAATATTCTTTCTTATATTATATATAATAATATGATACCATGGTATATCGGAATTTCTTTGTACTTTTATTTGTCCTAATACTAGACGACACGGAGTGCGAATTTTGCACTGTTTCACAACGCACAGTGGCATTATTAATTTACAGAATCCGATGTTTTTGCGATTCGATATTTTATTTCTTTACACTGGACACTCTAACCTTCAGACACCTAAATGTATGCAAGCACTACAAGCAGCAACTGGCAACATATTTTGCAACACGTCTATGCACAATAAATCATATGCCAAATTATGTATTGTATAATTAGAATTGAAGAATATTACTATTTTATTATAAAATTAACATTTTATGTTTCTCTGAATATATCTATTAAAATGGCATCTTTTATCATTTCTAGATAAAGAAATAAATGATAAAGAGATAAATTATAAAGAAATTTAAATGTGTATTTGAAATGTTACAAAAACTTAGGATTGAAAATATACAAGAGCTTCAATCATTATAGAATAAAAGTTAATTCATTCCAAATCGTAAAATAAGGAACAAAAGTTAAAGAGAAAAATATTACTAAATAGATAGTAAAGAAAATGAAAAATGATATGAATCAGACAAATATTTACACGCTTACACATACGCATACACACGTACGCACATGCACACACACATAAATAATTAATATTTTTTTAGTAGTACCATACAATACCATACATAGTAACTACATGATTCATCTTTTATTACCGATTATTACCTATATGAAACCTTTATTTTAATAACAAAACATGATATTTAATCCTGTTGAAAATGATTTCTTTCAATTAGAAATAATTCCCTTCGATTACTTTAAATGTTTACATAAAATTTATAAAATATAAAATGGTTTGTTTTATAGAAATAGTTACATATAATTTATACAATTATATGCATATATTTTATCTGATTCTTATCTCCTTCTGTGACTCCTTTTTCTGATCCTACATAGAAATGGATATATTAAATATTGATATAAACATCACAATATATACAAGTATACATGTATATATGTTAATCAATAAAACAATAAAGTATAATAAATAGTAAACAATAAAATATAGTAAAAAATAAATAAAGAAAAATAAGTTAAAATAACAAAAATAGCTATAATGCTATATTTCTTACTTCTTTGGTCCTTTTACAAAACACCAGTCAACAGAGATAGCTTGTCCTAAAATTTCTGTCCCATTCAAGGCTTCTTTTGCAGCTTGGGCTTCTTTAAAAGTTTCATACTCCACTAATGCATAACCTTTTAAAAATCCTGTTCTTCTGTCCAAATTTAAATGCAAATTTTTTATCTGACCAAACTCAGAGAATTTGTCCTGAATATCATCCTCTTGTGCTTCTTCATGTACCGAATTTATAAACAAAATCCATCCTTCTACAGCTATAAATATAAGGAACAAATCAAAACAAGTTGATTATATATAAATACTTGAAAAGAGAATATAATTATATATGTGCATGAAAATCAATTAACATATCTACAAGTAACACAAGCTCACATCTTTGAGGGCCAGGTTCATTATCATCTTCTTCAACTATATTCATAGATTCATAATGACCCACATCATCTTTTGTCGATATCAATTCTGCACCATGGCCTCTACCCTTTCTTCTCTTTGCTTTTTCCTTAAGACGAGCAATACCCTCTAAAAGAACATATTCAATTAAATATTTATTAGTTTAATTGTGTTTAATATATTAATATTATAATATATAATATATTAATATAGTATTAAATAAGACTAACAAATTGAGGATGTTAAGTTAAACTTTATAATACAGAAAATAAGGTTATCTAGTTTTAAATTTATCCGATTCGACAGAACTTGAATAATAACGAGACTTACGATCGCCTTCATCATCAACTTCGAATTCTTCGGCGTTATCAATATCTAAAACGTCCGCCATGGATACAGTTTGCAATTATTTAAACAATAATAATCAATATATATGTAGATATCTCATAATATCTGAAGTCCTAGATTAAGAAAGAGCGCAAACATTACCCTATAGACTAAAGCCAGCGGCACATGGCGCTTGTTTTCGTGCTGGATGAAAATACTGCGATATGATTGGTACATTTCCGAAGATAGGTGGAAATGCACTAATGGCTGCGTTCAGAAGAACAAAATGATCAGTGAGCACTTATACTCGTTTCTACCAATTGCGGTTGATTTAACCGGCTAGTTATTTCATCGGAATTAACCAATCATGTTTGTCAATTCTAATTAACGACAAATGCGATTGGTCAATTCCGTTAGAATAACTAGCCGATTAGTTTAACCAAGGTTGGTAAAAACGGGCATTATATTGGTATTGGTAAAAACGGGCATTTAAACTCCGTTTAAAGCAATTTGTGGAACTGGGCCTTAGTAAGCCTGTCGTTTTGTCTACACTGCTAAACTGGTGTATTAAGTTAAAGTGAGACAGACTTGGGTTTTCTCACTTCAACTTGTTGCACCAGTTCAGCAGTGCAGACAAAACGAACAGGCCTAGTGATTCTCGCTCCTGATTGGCAAATACTTCTGGGTCTATGAAGAATCTAAAAGAATGGCTGCGTTCAGCAGAACAAAGTGATCAGTGAGCGCTTAGTGATTATTGTGATTGGAGCATTCTTTTAGATTCTTCATAGACCCAGAAGTATTTACCAATCAGGAGCGAGATTCAGTAGAAAATCTAGTAATGTTGTCCAACTGTTGAGTCTGCTGAATGCAGCCAATAATGTTCCAGTCACAGACAATAGCTGCGTTCAGAAAACACAACGGTTGTGCAACTGTTGGCAAAATGTTCGCTGAACGCACTTGATCAATGAGCGCATCCTCAACATGTTCAGTAAGCGGACGCCATTTTTCTGAGCGGTTTCCAAATACGCTCAGTGAGCGCAACGTGTTGATATATGCACTTGATTTTTTCTTTTTAGCTGTACTTCTGCACTGGTGCAATAAGTTAAAATATAGTCGAGTTTCGTATATCGCCATTCAAGTATCGCTTAATCTTAACTTTGCGATATTAAAATGTACGAAGCAGAATATGAATATAATAACATAAATTATTACATTATGGAACCCGAAGTTCATACAAGATTGAGAAATGGTAAATATTCATTCGCAATAAAAGTATTAATATAATGATTATATTAATATGAGGGCAGTTTGATAAGTCAGTGACTTTTTGAATTTTCCGCGCAGTAACTTTAAATGCAGCACTGCTCCCGTCAACTGCCATCTATTAATAGACTACTGTACAAGTTTAGGCAAGCTGCGCCATTTAGTTAGTGTTTGACAGCCATTGAAAGCAGACAACCTCGTGAATTTTAACGAAAATGGAAAAAAGTGAATTTCGTGTGCTGATTAAGCATTATTTTTTGCGTAAAAAAACCATCACCGAAACCAAGGCAAAGCTTGATAAATACTATGGGGACTCTGCACCATCAATTTCAATGGTTAAGAAGTGGTTTACTGAGTTCCGTTATGGTCGTACCAGCACAAGTGACGCCGAACGTTCAGGTCGCCCAAAAGAGGTCGTCACGCCAGAAATCGTCGATAAAATCTATGGAATGATATTGGACGATCGGAGAATGAAAGTGCGTGAAGTGGCTGAGGCTGTAGCATCTCAACTGAGCGGGTACATCACATTTTACATGAATATTTGGACATGAAAAAGCTATCCGCGCGATGGGTGCCGCGATTGCTCACACTCAACCATAAGCGCAACCGTGTGACCATTTCAAAGGAGTGTTTGGCGATGTTCAGCCGTAATCCGAACGAGTTTTTGCGCCGTTTCGTTACCGTAGACGAAACATGGATCCATCACACCACACCAGAGACCAAGGAACAATCAAGACAGTGGGTTTCTTCGGGTGAACGTGCACCAAAGAAGGCCAAGGTGGGTCTGTCGGCCAACAAGGTCATGGCCACAGTTTTTTGGGATGCACGCGGTATCATTCACATCGATTACCTTGAAAAGGGTAAAACGATCACCGGTGAATATTATTCAGAGCTTTTGGACAGATTCGATATTGATTTGAAGCAAAAACGACCGCATTTGGCGAAGAAAAAAGTGCTGTTCCATCAGGACAATGCATGGGTGCACACGTGTGTAGTCACCATGGCAAAAATCCATAAATTGGGCTACGAACTGCTACCCCATGCAGCATATTCACCAGATTTAGCCCCCTGCGACTATTTCCTGTTTCCAAACCTGAAGAAATGGCTGGGCGGTAAGAGATTTGGGTCGAATGAAGAGGTCATCACTGAAACAAACGCCTATTTTGAGGGCCTTGAGAAAACCTATTATTTGGAAGGAATAAAAAAATTGGAAAAACGGTGGACTAAATGTATCGAGCTAAAAGGAGACTACGTTGAGAAATAAAACGCTTATTTGCCGAAAAAAATATCTTTTATTAAAAAAGTCACTGACTTATCAAACTACCCTCGTATACTCAAATCGTGTTTATGTCGGTGAATATCTGGCGAAAAATGTGTCAGTATCAGTATCTGTTAATAATGAAAATGAAGGTAAGTAACACACATATACTTTTCTCTCTCTTTGCCTTTCCTCTTCTTCGCCATCACTTTTTCTTTGTTGTATATATCTCTAACAGCACAGATGTCTAGTGGTGCGATTCTCTAACTCTAACGTTATTGGAGTTTCGTTATTGTTGCACAGCTTTTCTACGATATACAAAAACTGCGCAACGATAACGAAACTATCGTTAACTCCAATAACGAGTTAGAGAATCGTACTACGGGAGATGTCCTGAGTAGGTCCTGAGGATGACCTCGGGATGTTTCTTCGTCCTCAGACGTCTCTGGGATGTCCTTAAAAGATTTTGTGCCTGGGATATGATTGACACATACACCTAATAAAGAAAATGGAGAAAATGTGAGTTAAAATTTAGTTACATTATAATATGTCTATAAAGTTAAAAATTCTTTAAATTTTGTTATAAATAAATATTATGTAATAATTATTATTTTTAGAAACAGTACAGGATGATTTTAAGTGGAATAATAAATCGACCAAACTATTTCTTGAATCATATAAAGAGAGAAAAGAACAATTTCGAAATCCAAAAATAAAAAAGAAATTATTGTGGTTGGGAATTGCACAAGTTTTAAAAGTGAATGGATACACAGATGAAAATATGGTAGATATACTTGATAAAAAAATGAGAAATATGAAAAGATCGTATAAGATAATAAAAGAAAACAATAAGAAAAGTACGACAGGACGAGGACGTATCAGTTGGGAGTATTATGATATTTTTGAAGACCTTTTTGCTAAAGATCGTATTAACCATGGAGCTACATTAGAGTCACGTATAAATATTCCAGGAACTTCTACTTCTACTTTAAGCCAGGCAGAATCAATAGCAGATAAAGATTATACACAAAACAGACAAGCACTACAAACACTAGCTTCTAATATATCACATACATATATTACGGAAGAATCAGACAATACTTCTGAAACAATATCAGTAAGTGATGATATTAATTTATTGCTATCAGAATCACCTACACTATCACGATCTTCATCAAGAGCTTCAACA
This sequence comes from Harpegnathos saltator, assembly GCF_003227715.2. Classification (NCBI taxonomy): domain Eukaryota; kingdom Metazoa; phylum Arthropoda; class Insecta; order Hymenoptera; family Formicidae; genus Harpegnathos; species Harpegnathos saltator. The sequence goes on from NW_020229972.1 coordinate 501,477, forward strand.
CATAAATCTACTTTGAACACTAATAAAAATAAAAGTAAAAGTTTATATAATATGAGGAAAAAGCAATTAGAAATTGAAGAACAAAGAATAGAAGCAATTAAACGTTTAAAAGAATCATTAGATGAAAACATTAAATTACAAAAAGAACGGAATGATCTCATAAAAGAATTATTAGTACATATACAAAGAGAATTGAAGACTGAAACCAAATTCTTAGGAAAGAAAGATGCAATTTTTTTATTTCTCGTTTGCTACGAACTAACTTATTTTATTTTGTTTACGGCATTTTTTAATTTAATGTTTATTATATAAAGTACAAAGAATAAACGACTGTCGGGGAGGAAATACAGGCGTACTTCCCCTGACTTCCCCCACCACGGTCCGAACGGTAGGCACCTCGCAACGGTTTTAGCCGGTAAGAGCCTGGCATAACCCCCGACCCCCCAAGGGGTCAGGGGTATCCAGGAAGATTTCCCCTGCGTGACCCCCAAAAAAATAATAAAAAAAGGTACAAAGAATAAACGACTTCGCAAAACATTTATTTTTTATAATATTTTATTTTTAGGAACTTTTAAGAACTTTTAGGAAAATTATGTTTAGAAACTTTTAAAAACTGTATTTATTATTAGGAGTACAAATAAGTTTCCGCCGTTTTCTGTCAAAAATTAGGAATTTATTGTGAAAGAACGGTACATTACGTTTTATTCAAAGTATTGTCCATTACTAGCCACTACTTTTTCCCATCTTTCTGGCAGCATTCGGATACCACGTCGGAAAAACTCTTCATCTTTTGAGGCTATCCACGAATCGACCCAATTATTAGTATCTTCGTATGATGTAAAGCGCTACTTACAAGGGACATTCGGCAACGCGGAAATTCAAAAAAATCTGAAACTCTGCATAATTGTAGAGCAGATATACCTAATAACAAAACAATTTTTCGTTGGTGCCCAAAAACGGTTTTAAGGATGGAAACAACCCCTTGAACAAAGTTGATTTTTGTCTTTCTAAGCGAATATTATCGAAACTATTAAAGATATGAAAAAATGTTTTAGACAAAAGTTTTATGGTTTTAAAAGTACTTTATTATGCTATATTTAGATTTTTAAAAAATGTAAAATTGTGTATAAAATACCCCCCCTCCTTCTCTTTTTTCAAATTGTTAAAATCAATTGTCCAACCAAAATAAAGCTTATTTTATGACAAATTCAACCATATATAATAACATTATGTTTGGAAAAGGCAATATTGAAAAAAAAATTAAAAATGCTCTTATATATATGCTACGCGTACCAAACTTATGGGTTCGCTGCTTGACGATGGCATTTCTTTCTCCCTCATAATTACTGACTGTAAAAGGTAAGGAAGGAATAAAAACAGGTAATCTAAGAAAAGAATAAAATTGATGTTAAGAAGTAAGTTGAAGAAGAACAGCATGATAAGGAGGACGCAGAGAGAGTGTATATAACCTTAATATAGATAATCTTTTAAATTCAATTGTAAAGAACAAATAAGGAAATGAATGATATGAAGAAAAAAGGAGAACACACACAGATTTAATAATGAAAAATATAATTTATAAATTTATTCAGTGTACATTTGTGTGTATGTGTTTTGCTTCATTCAGTATATAGGTTTTATTAATTAAGTAGTCGATATAGATATTCGAGTGAAAGATATCTTATATTTTGGTATGGATTATAATATATACAAATTTTACAGGAATTGAGGACAGTAAAATATTATTTATTCTATATAATTATTACAATAATGATATTGCTCAAAGAAATGTTCAAAACAAAAATATTGCTTGCACCATGCACAACGTATAAAAGCCATTTTACCACAAATGCTACATTTTGGTATACGTTTTTCTTCTTTAAAATAACAATAATCGATTGGATTATGAAATTTTTCAGGCCGTGTTGATAAATAACCACTTTTATACCAGCTATATCTAAATAAATTTCGAAATCTTGGAGAAGACAGTTGATTGTGTGTTAAAGATTGCAATTTTATTATGTTATTACGTAAATGTAAATTTATGTCATAATTATTTATAATAACACTATCAGAAAAGCTTCGAACAAAATTTTTCCAGATTCTGAAACCAAAAACATCTAATGGCTGTATAAAAGCAGTTGTTTTTTTGGTATTGTTAGAATATTTACATGTTTGTCTTTTTGGTACAAGTTCTTCCAATTGGTTCGGGCAATGTCCTGTCCATGAATCAAGCAGTAGTATACTTTTCTCTCCAGTGTTTGGTAGATACACTTCTTGGAACCAATTTTTGAAATGTTCAGTTGTCAATTTCCCTGATTTTGAAGCCGCAATGTAAATATTCACTGGTCTAAAAGGAGTTTGTTCTACTTGTGGTCCAAAAACACCAGTAGATTCTTTTAATACTATATACAAAGGCGAAAGGAGATGTCCATCTGCAGATATAATAGGCATAATGGTGTAGCTATGAGTCATAGCAGATAAAGATTGGATAGTAGCTCCAACTGTCTTCACTCCTACATTAGCTAATGTTCTTCCTGCATGTATTTCTAAATTAAAGCCACTTTCGTCCGCATTATAAGTTGATTCAGCACCGATTATATTAATATGTGGTTTTACTGTATTTACAAATTCCTCAGCGTTTTGACGTATAGTTAGATCAGTTAAATGAGAAGACCGCGTTTTAAATGCAGTTATTTTACGTGATGTAATACGATGTGCCTTTTTAAAATTCCATATCCACCAATTTCCTGCTTTAAATGAAGAAATATCCACTTGTTCCTTTGCTTCTAGTACCCATTTTCGCAGATTTATATCATGAATAATAAGTCCTCTATTAACAGCTTCTTGGAATTTTATAAGAACATATTCAGCAATAACTACAAGTTTGTCTGTATTTGAACCCCCACGCATTACATGTTCTTGCCATCTGTGCAATTGTTGAATAGATTTTACCTAGAAGAAAACAAATCTCAATATTAAACAATTCGAATTCAAAAATAAAAGAAGTTATATACGAATTAAATGTTCACGAAACATCAAATTGTAAAACTTAAAATAAAAAACAACGCGACTCTAACTATATAATTTACAGCTTTGGTCATAAGTATAAAGCATCTCTAACTCATTGTATTTTCCTAGAAATCAATGCATATACTCATAGTAAATATATAATCTCTTTACAATAAATATTATATTAATATTTTATAATATAATGTGTATATTATATTTATGTATATTATATTTATATTATAATTTATATTATATTAATATTATATTATATCACAATAAATATTGTAAAATAAATATTATTTTCCACATATTCTTATATTATATTTTTTTATTATATTATTTTTCCATATACTCGTATACTATATTATGTTCTCCATATATTCATATAGTATGTTTTTGTTACACAATTTAAATAAATTTTTTGGGATGCTTTATACTTATAGTCAAAGCTGTATGTACAATGACCGACAATGATGCGTTCCGCGAGAGGGGAAATAGAGTTCTCTCTGTCGCGGAACGAATCACTGCCGGTCACTGTACACCGTAAAAGCCTCAAGTATTTTATTATATATTATTCTTCTTATTTTTTAATTAAACTTTACTTTTCTAAAACGATGTTGTACAGAAGTAAGAGATAAATTTATAAATATTTTATAAATACAACATAATATTATAACATAACATTACAACATAATATAAATACAACATAATATACAACATAAATACAAAATAAACATAATATTTTATAAATATTTTATAAATATTATGTTTTTAATCTTATTATGCCAAACCGTTGACGACTAGTGCACAATTTCGTTTCACAGGTACGCGAGTGACTATACCGACATGCCTGCTATTATCAATATTGATGATATTACTGGCGCTCCTAGCAACTGGCAACCCGTCGTACTGAGCTGTATGTTGATGCATCACCCTGTACATGGTTCGAAGATCATGCTCTGTATCTGGTGGGACCAAAAGGGTGTTGTTTACTATGAGCTGCTGAAACCTGGAGATCCTATTTTACGGGCGATCGGTATCGGCTACAATTGATTCGTTTGAGCCGTGCATTGCGAGAAAAACGGCTTGAATACGAGCAAAGACATGATAAAGTTATTCTTCTTCATGACAACGCTCGGCCTCATATCGCAAAAGTCGTAAAAAAATATTTGGAAACCCTCAAATGGGATGTTTTACCGCACCCGCCGTATTCTCCGGACATTACTCCTTCTGATTACTGGTTATTCCGAAGGATGCAGCACGATTTGGCAGATCACTGGTTCACTTCTTTCGCAGAAATCGAAAATTGGCTCCAAACTTGGATCGCCTCAAAAGACGAGTCATTTTTTCAAGATGGAATTCGAAAATTACCTGAGAAATGGGAGAAAGTAATAGCCAGCGATGGAAAATACTTTTCTATTATAAAAATCATTGATATTATTAGGAGGTGCTTTACATGCAATATAGCAACCATATATTGCACCTACAATACTTGGTAACCCATGTGAAAGTTGTTCAAATATCTGGAAGTGTTTAATTATACTTCCGGGCTCAGGACCTGTGGGTGAACAGGATCAAAGAGCTAGCCGCCGAGTTGGGGTTGACAACGGAGCCGCACTGGATCCCGATCAGCAGCACATGCTGGTTCGGGAACCGGTGCGGCTCCGTGGCAATGGTGGCCAGTCCCCCCCTGTAAACTCAGAGCAAGGGGGACCTCTTAAGTGGCGGTTGATTGGGGGCCGATCATCGTGATGGGGGTGTATCTGCCCCACCGCGGAAATAAAGCCGGTCTGGGTGACCTCGCCCATATTAAGGGGATCCTCGACAAGGTCGGGGATGTGACGCGACAGTGCCATCCCCGGCCTGTCGTAATAGCCGGGGATTTCAACGCTCACTCCACGGAGTGGGTTGCAATTGAATACAAAGAATTAGAAAACAAAACCGGAATGGTTGGTCGAATTGTTTTAGGAGGAAAGCAGGAGAATTGGAGAGAGGTTCAATTGAAAGATGAAGTTGTCTCTATTTTTCTTCTAGGAAAAGAACAAGGTCGACGTCCAACTTGGCAGGAGGCGAGTTCGAAGGATCCTTTTGCAAGAATTTTGGAATGTCTTGTTGGTTCAAGAAGGAATTCTTTATAAAAGATGGGAGTCACCATCATTAAATAATAAACATGTTTTACAGATTATTGTTCCTAAAGAAAAGATTAATGTTATAATGGGAGAGGCTCATGATCCTCCTTCAGGGGGATATTTTGGTGTGAATAGGACGTTAGCTAGAATTCGTCAAGGTTTTTATTGGGCTACTTGTAAGAGGGATGTAGAAGATTGGTGCAGGACTTGTAAAATTTGTGTTGCTAGGGTAGGTCCTTCTGATAAAGGGAAATCTCCTTTACAGATTACAATGTTGGTGCTCCGTTTGATAGATTGCAAATGGATATATTAAGTTCTTTTCCTTATAGTTCTTCAGGAAATATGTATCTTCTTGTCATAGTTGATTGTTTTTCAAAGTGGGTAGAGGCGTTTCCACTTAAGAATATTAGAGCTTCTTCGGTAGCTGAAGTTTTTGTTAGTCAAATAGTTTCTCGTCATAGGGTTCCCTTAGAAATTCACACTGATCAAGGGAAATGTTTCGAATCAAAACTTTTCCAGGAACTTGCTCAATTACTGGGAATGAAGAAAACAAGAACAACTGCTTTACATCCGCAATCAGATGGGCAAGTAGAACGGCAACATAGAACAATTTTAGATTATTTGGCAAAATTCATTTCTGTTCATCAGAAGGATTGGGATCGTTGGATTCCAATGTGTCTCTTGGCCTATCGTTCTTCTAAACATGAAACCATGGGATTTATTTCAGCAGAACTTTACTTTGCTCGGAATCTTCGTATTCCTCTTGATCTTTTACGAGGAACTTCTCCTGATGAGGAGCAATTTTCATCTGAGAAGTCTTATGTTTATAAACTGAGAAAGAGGTTGGATTCAATTCATGAGACAGCTCGTAACTCTTTGTTTATTAAATCAGAAAAGATGAAATCTTCGTACAATAAGAAGGCAAAGGATGTTGTTTTTTCAATAGGACAGAAAGTTTGGTTATTTAATCCTCGTCATATAAAAGGAAAAACTCCTAAACTTCAAAGGAATTGGGAGGGTCCTTATAAAGTAATTAAGAAATTGAGTGAGGTAGTGTACTGTATTCAATTATCTCCAAAGCATAAGAAAAAGATAATTCATGCGGATAGGTTAGCGTCTTTCCGAGAAAGAGAGTCAGGAAGATGATTAGGGAACATTTACATCCGCGAACCTTTAAATGTAAGTTTATTCTGGTCAGGTATGCACTCTTTTTGTTATTTTTCAGGAAAGAATATCGTTGACAGTAAAGTTCGTTGCAAGAGACTAGATGGTTCTTAAAGATAAACACTTAAAGAAGACCACCTTCCCCACAGTTTTTGACCGTGGTTTTTCCGTGGGGCATTGGGCAAATGCCGAGGTGGGGACTTGGGGTGTTCTTAAAAAGAGAACGTTGGGTCCATGGATGTTACCCCCCCCCTTGTCCGAAGACTAGATTCAGCGGATTACAAGAACATGAAGAGGAAGTCGACTCTTTGGTCCTTGGGAAGATGGTTGTTGGGACCTGAAAGGACGATGTCCACAGAGTCTGAAGCAGCAACCAAGACTAGGACAAGGAGACGTCTTGGTACCCTGGAGCAACATTTTAGAGGATATTAGGGAGACGACTTTTCTTTTTTCCCTTAAAATTGTCGGGACGACAATTTATGGAAAGGGAGGGCAGTGTTGCGCCCGTGCGGAAAAAAGCCGTGATGTTCATGCCGCTGAATCGATATCGATGAGAGAGTTCCTTGACAACGAAGATAACAGAACAACTGAGAGAGTCTCTGGCAAGCTGTCATCGAAGACAGACGCGAGAATTCAGAATTATTAAAATGGAGAATTATTCTTGTTTAAAGCGTGAGCGAGTTGTGCTGTAAATATTAAAGCTTCTTAGTCGTTACGCGGGTGTTTTCATTTACCCGAGTGCAAGCGTGAGTGCGAGAGTGAGCACAACAATATGTTTTTAATTTTTTTTCTTTTATTTAAATGAAATATGCGCAAAAAGTTACTATAATAGTACGTTTAATATAAATTTTATATGTAACAGTAATTGAGCGTTAGCGTGTTAATAATAACGGTAATATTAATAGTAATTGTAATAATAGTATGTTAGACATAAGTACATGTAAGATTTTATACTGTATTCTCTTCCTCTCTTTCTCTGCTCTTTACCTTACTCTCTATGACTATGTGTGTGTGTGTGTGTATGTGTGTGTGCGCTCGCGCACACGTGTGTACATATATAAGTACATGCATGTCAATTAATGTTTAACATAAATTAATATATGAGGACATATCTCTTCTGCCGTTACAGTAATCCTTTTCGACAACATATCGTCATATTTATACCATGTCAGGCCTATGTATGTAAAAACAATATAATGCCCGTTATTATAATAATTGCCATACTTAATATATGACACAATACCTGCTAGGCTATAATTTATATTTCCTATTGTGATATTCTCCGCAACATTATCTAAAGTAAAATTAACTCGTTCTATATTTATTCCTTTTAAATATTCAATATCGGTTACAATACTTGTGTCAAAAATTAAATACGGTCCACAAGAAAGAATACGGCTTGTATGTTTTTTACATTCTGTACATATTATTGTATTATTTAAAGCAATATTATTGACTGCCTCTTGGATAGTTCCTAGACCATTTTTCAAAATGATGTCGACATTGATGTTGCATGTTACAGATATACGTGTATAATTATGGCCACAATTCAAGCAATTGTATGATATGGTGTAACTTGGTAAATCCTTAAATAAATGTTCTGCAAGATGCGCAGCATCAGAATTTGCATTTAAAGAAAAAATGCCACGAGCATACAATTTCCGTAGCTTTTTTTTATAAAGGGATATACTACACAAAATTTTTGCCCTTGTGGAGTAATCATTGGCAATAATTTGTCCACGCTCGAGAACATCTATAACTAATTTAAAAAAAGATTTTTTGATACACGGTCACAAACGTTTTCTTTATAATTACTTCGCATGCCAGTGCCACTTGCGATGACGTGAAAGATAGCATCAAATGCGCAAGTTTCTGTCACAACAATATGTTCCTTATTATGGTATAGTTGCGTTATATAAACTTCCATTTTTCATAATTGGAATGCTAATCACTTTTTTCGAGTCAATAAAATCCCAATCTGGGCAAGGCGTCAAATAATTTTTCCGAGTTTCTTTAGAAACTCGTTGCGTCTTATTTACTTTTATTTTGAACCGCCAGTTTTCAATTTCATTTAATGACTCGCAATAATCATGCGCTTTGTAGAAGAATTGATTTCGTTTATATTAATAATTCTTCCTACGCTTACAATTTTTTCTGTTATGTTGGAAACTGTCTTTTTATTAAATACACTGCATGCTAATTTGAGTCTACCTTCTAAGTAATCAATATGAGAAAATATAAATTTGTCGATTCTCATCGGAAGCTTATTTTTAAAAACACGAGCTTTTATTTCTGCAAATTCAGCTTCTACATATGATAATGGCGCAATTTCTCTATTGTTTTCAAAATATGAACGCATGATGCCTGTCCACAGTGGCACATATGACATAAGACTCTTAATTTTTTTCGCAGCTTCGATATTATAAAAAGCATTCACCACGTTACCACTATTTGATGATTGTGCAATTTCTTGTGCCTCGTTGAATACTTTTTCGGTCAAACTAGTCCATCCAATTTCCTCATAAAAAACATCAATTTCCTTAACGCAGTCACACATATTATCGACCGGATTTTCTTCAATAGTCATACCTTTTATTATATCGTTAATATCTCTGAGATGAATTTCAGGTTACAATAATAAGTCGTTCTCATCTAACTTAATTTCTTCACTCAGAACTACTGCTAATACCGACTTTATGAAATTTTGAAACTGTTTGAAGTTCTTTATTTGGTACACTTTTCCTAAGCACCTGAGGAAAAATTGCCTGATTTTAATAGGCTTACCTCTGAAACAATCCCACTTAGCAATGTTTGAAATAAAATGACTAATGTCTAGTCTGATGTAACATGAAAGAATAGTATGACTATTTTGTTTATAAATAATATTATAACAAATTTGTAAATAGTGGCTTAGATGAAAGCAGTAGAAATATACGTGCGAGTGCATTTACAATTGCTTTTCCAAAGTCGGAAACTACCATCCGTGGCATTGGAGAGCCACGGATGGTAGTTTCCCCCTAATTACTTCAGATAAGAAATAACTTATTATAGAGGCATCTTGTTTTGTAGATACCATCTGGAATACTGGGAAGTTACCAACCTCCGAAATATTGGGTTGGCAACTAAGTGATTGCGGATTTTGTCGACAGATGGATTTTACACTTTCTTTTGTTTCGTTAACGTGTTCAAAGTACCTAACCTATATTTTTTTCTTATTATTTGGACTTCTACCTTTCATTTAGTACAAAAATTATATCGATTAGTTCTTTAGTTTTGCTTTTATCCCAATTTAAAAATGGAAGAGCAAGACGTGCACTTCAGACATATTTTATTGTATTATTTCCGAAAAGACAAGAACGCATCGCAAGCACGCAAGAAGTTATGTGCCGTATATGGGAATGAAGCCTTGAAAGAAAGGCAGTGTCAAAATTGGTTTGCCAGATTTCGTTCTGGTGATTTTTCATTGAAAAATGCTCAACGATCTGGCCGTCCAGTTGAAGTCGATGAGACCCATATCAAGGCCATTATCGATTCAGATCGTCATAGCACAACACGTGATATTGCAGAGAAGCTCAATGTATCGCATATATGCATTGAAAAAAATTTAAAAAAGCAAATTTAAAATTTTGAATTTTCATTCTTATTTAAAATCCGCAATCACTTAGTTGCCAACCCAATACATATGATTTGATATAAAAATATATGTGATGATTTTTCACCATTTGGCAAATGTATTTTCTTCCCAATATTTCCAGTAGCATCTATCGCAAGGAAGCAATTTATGTCTTGTTTATGGGATTTCTTGTACATTAAACGTTGCTTTTCGCTCCAATATATACAAAAAAATAGATCAATTCCGATATTATGAATAGTTTGAGGAAACTGTGGATATTTAGCTATTTGTACATTTTTTATTGGGTCAGTACTACTGAATTCTAAACGTTTTTCTAGTTCGGTTTGTTTGGCTTTGCGTAATACTGTAGTATCGTATAAAATTGGTGGAACACTATCTTTTCATGAGTCTATTGGCTTCTTCATTAAGCCGCACCTTTGCGCTTTCCTTACTATCTAACAGTTTGCTCGCAATTTCCGTACGCAATGGGCCGCGTAATTGTCTTTTCTTTTTGTGTGGAATGTTTGAAGGAAAGCCAGTGAATTTAAATATGATATCGCTCGTTTTCTTAGGATTACTGTGCAAGATACCCTCCAAGTGTACTTGGAGGGTATCTTGCACAGTAGATATACATCTTGCACGGTAGATATAAAGAACACGGTAGTGTTCTTTATATCTACCAGTAAATTTTGTGTAACATTTTACATGGATATCTGTAAAAACTTTTGCACGCTTGAAAGAAATTGCGCACGGTAATGCTACCTGTTGCCATATTTTTTCCGCAAATACATGCGTCCATTTCCCGGGTTGTAATATTACATAATTTCGTCCGTAATGTCCATATGTCTGATGTATTAGTTTCATACATAGCCATTTCTCTTCAGATATTAATAGCATTTTTATGGATCCATTTTCGGTTAAGGATGGATTATTTATGTCTGACACATTTAATGAAGTGTTTTTAGAACTGTTTACACTTTTAGTATTTATTTGAAATGCTTGTAACACGGTGCTGTGTATACCATTTCTATCATTTTTTAAAATGGTATAAATGTGCTTTGCAGAAATATAATATCCCGTAGCTGCAAACATCTCAGAAATTATTTTATATATTTCGTTAGATGGTGGAAATATTTTATCCTCATTATCTACTGTTCGGTAATCTTGATTGGTTAAATAACTAAGTAATTTTACCTTGTCATACATTGTTCTTGATCGTCCTCCTTTGTACCATGTTGAGCGGAAGACACTAATGCGTTCGATTCAGTCGTTCTCGTCTCGAACACAAATGACGATCGGCAACGCACTCTCGTTCCGCGTGGTATCATAATATGAGAAGCAGCGGCGTGTCTTTGATTTTCAGTAAACTTTAAATTTTATACGCTACTTCTTATATTACGATACTGCGCGGAACGAGAGTGCGTCGTCGATGTGTGTATGATAATAGTATGTCGAACATACTATTATTACAATTACTATTAATATTACTGTTATTATTAACATGCTAACGCTCAATTACTGTTACGTATACAATTTATATTAAACGTACTATTATAGTAACTTTTTGCGCATACTTCATTCAAATAAAAGGAATAAAATTAAAAACATATCTTATACTTTCAGCGACTCCTATATTCATTCGACATCGATTCACACCTTTATAAATTTATTAATCTTAGGTCCGCTTGCTACATCGAGTGGTAAAGTAACCAATAATTAAAACATATGTAAATCTTTATTTATCTTGAAGAAAAAGCTGTCAGAAGAAAAAGAAGTCAATCTTTAACTATTTTGAAAAAAAGACATATGAAGAAAAAATACGTACGACAAAGGTATGAAGAGATTTTCTAAGTTCCATAAAAGTGAATTTTTTTCGTAATTTTTGCGTTCCGACGGAAGTACTCGTAACCCCCACAAGAGTTCTATCGAATATCCTTATAAATTGCCGGGCTGCAACCGAAGATAAGGAAACTATAAATGCATAAAGTCCGAGTTTTCAGATATTTTCTAAATCCTCAAAAGCTGCATTTTTTTTCGTAATTTCGCAGTCCAGACGACAGTTCTGATAGCCTCCCGAAGAGTTCTATTGGTTTTCCTTATGACTCGAATCGATTCGAGCAGAAATGCAAAAGTTGTAGCTCATCAAAGTATCACAGATGTCGAATTTTCTAAGAGAAAAATTTTTTTCGAAAATCGGTCAATTTCTTGAGAGTTTTGGTAGCCCCCGAAGAGTTCTATCGGTTTTCCTTATGACTTGAATCGATTCGAGCAGAAATGAAAAAGTTGTAGCTCATCAAAGTATCACAGACGCCGAATTTTCTAACAAGGGAACGGTCGGGGGCGTCCCTCACCGATTTTAATGGGCATTGGATATATTGTAGAGGATATAATGTATCAAAAAATATATTGGATATATTGGATATATTGTATCAAAAAATATTAGACACGTAGTTTTTTATATGTGCTTATCTCGAAGTTTAGGAGTTGAAATCACCCCTTGAAAAAAACGGATTTTTTAGTTTTTATCAAATATCTTCTAAAATATGAGAGATATGAAAACATAGTAAATGTAAGAGTTTTACAGTATTTGATGCTCTTTGCATCTGTCAATTGAAATTTTTCAAAATATCAACTCGATAATATACACAACACGTCCTCTTCGAATTTCTTTTGAATAATAGGCGATCATGTTTATTAACGCGGCGTTTCCATCGAATCTATAACACGTAAAAAACGCCGCATTCATGAAATCATACGTGATTGCATAATTATATCTAATATGATATTGATAATGTAATTATTTTCACGCACACGCACCACATATACACATACACATCTACAATCGTGAAAGTGTTGTGTCGTCGTATTATTGTCATATCTTCTTTCCATCCTGTTTACTTTCGATTTTGTCATAGTTCTAATAATAGAAGAATATCAAGTATCGTAGACGTTACCGTTATGTGAACTATTTAAAGTGCTGGAAAGCAGCCACTTTGTGCGATGCAAATCATGAGTAACCGTAATATGTAGAGATACATTTCATATATAAGCAGTAGTACAAGCTAGTGTCGCAGTAAGTATCCATCGTTTCACGACGTATCATTTGTGAGCGCAAGTTTATAAGTACATATTGCTTTCTCTCTATGTGTGTGTTTAAAACTTCTTTTAATACATTCTTTGTTAAATACATAAGTATTGGGTGAGTGCAAAAGTTCGTGCGGAGTTTGTGAGTAAAAGTCACACAGTGATTAAGCAAACAAAAATCTTTATTCAATCAATGATATATTCTCCATCGTTTTCTATAATCTTTTCCCAACGTTCTGGCAGCATACGGATGTCTCGATCATAAAAACTGCGCGGTTTAGATTCGAAGAACGAAGAGACGCCGTTTTTAAGGCCTCCAAAGAGTCCAAGTTTTTTCCATTTAAATAATTTTGTAATGACCGGAACAAGTGATAGTCAGATGGTGCGATATCAGGAGAATACGGTGGATGCGTTAAGACATCCCATTTCAGGCTCTTCAGTTTGCGCAGCGTCTTTTTCGGAACGTGTGGTCTGGCGTTGTCGTGATGAAAGACGACTCCCTTGCGATTTGACAAAATCGGACGTTTCTCTTTTATTTCTCGATTCAGATTGGTTAATTGGCGACAGTACTTGTCCGAATCAATCGTTTCGCCAGCGGGGAGAAGCTCGAAATAGATTATGCCCTTGCAATCCCACCAAACAGAGAGCATCACCTTCATCGGATGCAAACTGGCCTTTGGCATTGCGTCACCATGCTCACCTGATTGTTTCCATGTCCGTTTGCGCTGAACATTGTTGTAGAGGACCCATTTCTCATCGTCCGTCACTAGTCGATCCAAAAACGACTCGTTATTGAGCCGCCCGAATAAAGAAACGGCTGCAGAAATTCGCTTGATTTTGTTCTTTTCGGTCAGCAAATGGGGCACCCATATATCGAGCTTCAAATCGAATCCCATCTTTTTTAAATGCCGAAAAGCGGTTGATCGGTCAACGTTTAGTGCTGTAGCAACTTTTTCTGTTGAAATTCGCGGATTATTGAACACTAAAGTACGCAAAACATCGTCATCAATGTCAGAAGGTCGACCAGAGCGTGGCTCGTCTTCAAGGTTAAATTCTCCGCGCCGAAATTTAGCAAACCATTTTTCCACAGTTCGTTTAGCTGGTGCTTCATCCTAGTAAACATCCTGAATGTTTTTTACGACTGCGGCAACGTTTATTCCCTTCCGAAACTCGTAAAGCATAACATGCCGTAAATGCACCTTATCGATACTCATTTTTAAAGTGATATTTCTCGAAGCAGTTTGTATGAAAACAAATGATTTTTTTTTTAATAACAGCTGAAGACGTCACCTTTCCAACGTTATATAATATGTAGATGGAAATATTAATGACAACATTTTACGACGCTTATAACTCCATCTATTGAAACTCCGCACGAACTTTTGCACTCACCCAATATTTATTACTAACTGATATTATTATTTTATATTTATTATTATTATTTATTATTATTACTAACTGATATTATTATTTTATATTTATTATTACATATCTTGTCACTCTCTATTTTATATTATTGGAATTGCAATAGTTTGTCGAGTTATCAGTAATGTGATAATATACGGAAAAATGGAGCGAAATTGAGCAAGAGTTAAATTATAAATTATATATAATAATGATTAATAATCAAAGAAAATTTTTACTAATTTGAAGAAAAAATATGTTATTTCAATTGCAGAATATCTACATACGTAAATATAGAGCTGTCTTTCCGTTTTCACGACATTAATTTATTCTGGATTCACTACATATATTTGACAAAGAGAAGAAGCGGCATCAGGATTAACATAAGAAAATCACTGCATTAATTATAAAGTGTGTTTTATTTTATATATTATTTTATATATCATGGTTCGAGAAAAATATTTCATTTTAATATTTTCCAGAATGAATTTAATCCGTTGAATGTTATAATGTTACTCTATACAACTTTCATTGCTCTTAACTTTGCACAAAGTCCGATAACTCCAAAAGAAATAGAAGTGAAGGGGAAGATTGAATATTTGTTAAAAGAAATAGAAAATGAAGAGGAATTTGAAATAGAAGAAGAAGAAACTTTAGATTTTTACAATAGATATGAAGTTCCAGAAGCGGAAAATATCGATTTATTAGAGGAAAATGAAAGAAAAAAATATCTCCCGGAAGAAGTTATTTGTAGCTCCGTTGAAGCAGGAATATCAAATGATTACAAAAGGCAAGCTGTGGAATACTGGAAGAGCAGTAAAACAGAACTAAGATCGCTTGAAGGAGTTAAAAGAAGATGCAGAAAAGTAACATCGATGCGACAATTACGACGATGGGAGGACCAAATCAGTGCAGGTGGCAGCAGAGATGAAAAATTAAAAAGAATTTCTGCATATATAATAAACCGTTTTAATGAAGCGCTTGAAAATAGAATAATTATTCATGATATTGACATTGCTCGATGGGCTTCTCGAGCACAAGAAGAGGAAAATGTGGTAGAATTCAAAGCTTCCGAAACGTGAGTAAAAAGATTCAAAACTTCATATGATATCGTCTCTCGAAAAATAACAAAATTTGTAACAAAAAAATCATTGTTATCGAAAACAGATTTAGAAGATAAGTGTAATACATTTATTGAAAATGTAAAATATTATATTGAACGATACGGCGTAGACAATGTTTATAATTCGGATCAGAGTGGATTCCAACTTGAATTTCACTCTGGTCGTACTTTATCCCAAAAAGGTCTAAAAAATATAGAAGCTGTAATACAATCTACATCAGCAACCACACACAGTTATACTATACAGCCGATTATTTCTGCAGATGGTAGACTATTATCGCCTTTTTTTATTAATTTAAAGGAAGTAATAGGAACATTCGGTCCTAGAGTAAAAGAAACTATGTTCAAAGCACCCAATATTTTTGTTACGGTTTCTAAATCAGGCAAATTAACATCGAGTCATATAAAAACTTGGTTGAAAGAAGTATTTTTTCCGAATGTTGGTCTACAATCCATATTATTATTAGATTCTTGGACATTGTCCCAACATAATTGAGGAGACGAGAACAGATTTTGCAACAGATATTGTTTTCCTAACAATTCCAGCCGGTGCAACAGGAAAAATACAACCGTTAGATGTATACGGCTTCCGATTATAGAAAAATTTTATTAGGCATTTTTCTGATACTGTTATGTTATTAAATCTTGCAATTGATCTTCATGCTAGAAATAATATATTGAAATTGCAATCATTAACGTACCATCAATTCTCGTCGCTTCAAAATTTATTTAAATATGCCTGGTTTAAAAGTGGATATATACAGACTAGACCAACAGAGTTTCAAACACCGGTTGAATTTTGCTTCCAAAGTGATTTAAACATAAAATGCGATATTTGTGGCCAAACTGCTATTCTACTCTAACTACTTGTTCTTGGTGTAAAAAATCATTGTGTATGACACATTTTTTCCATAATCATCACCTTTGCAACGAATATGTACCATAAAAATAATACAAATTCATTATTCGCGGGCAATATGCAAATTGTGTACTGTTTCTTTATCACATATATTGTTAAATATATTATTGCCAGTATTATTCTTCCACAATTTATTATATTATTCCTCTCTATCCTGTTCCTCTACATTATTATTCCATAATTAGTATTAAGCTCTTCGTTATATATTGTTTAGAAATTATTATTGCTGTGTTATATTTTCACATCGCACGCTTGCTCTTTCTTGCAGAGGTAATAGAATCTATGTTTCCTTATTTCATGCATTACGACTTTATTTTAATTCGTCTTGATCATGTGTCGACTTGCCATTACAATAAATATACTTATTTCAAGAAATATACAAATATATATTGGAAATTTCTGTACAAATAGCGACGCTGCACACGCATTTGCTACTATTGCCACATACGAGGGTGGTCCGATAAGTACTTAGCCTACAAAAGAAAACGAAAATTTTGGAAAAGTGGCGATTTATTTCTCAACATAGTCTCCTTTTAGCTCGATACACTTGACCCAGCGATGCTCCAACTTCTTTAACCCGTCTGAAAAATACGTTTTCTCGAGGTCTGCAAAGTAGGCCTCCGTGGCGGCGATGACCTCTTCATTCGACTCAAATTTCTGCCCGGCGAGTGACTTTTTCAAGTTTGGAAACAAAAAGAAGTCGCACGGGGCCAAATCTGGAGAATACGGTGGATGGGGCAGCAGTTCGTAGCCCAATTCGACCAATTTGACCGTGGCGAGGGCGGAGGTGTGAGCCGGTGCGTTGTCATGGTGGAAGAGCACTTTTTTCTTCGCCAAATGGGGCCGTTTTTTCTGCAATTCGGCGTCGAATCGGCCCAATAATTCGGCATAGTACAGCCCTGTGACCGTTTTGCCCTTCTCCAGGTAGTCGATGTAGATCACACCTTGTGAATTCCAGAAAACGGTGGCCATCACCTTTCCGACCGATAGGACAGTCTTCGCCTTCTTCGGAGCACGTTCGCCGGAAGAAGTCCACTGTTTCGACTGTTCCTTGGTCTCTGGTATGTACCAGTGGATCCATGTTTCGTCGACGGTCACGAAAACGACGCAGAAACTCCTTCGGATTGCGCTTAAACAGCGTCAAACACTGCTCTGAAGTGATCTCACGATTGCGCTTGTTGTCCGGAGTGAGCAAACGCGGCACCCATCGCGCCGACA
This sequence comes from Harpegnathos saltator, assembly GCF_003227715.2. Taxonomy (NCBI): domain Eukaryota; kingdom Metazoa; phylum Arthropoda; class Insecta; order Hymenoptera; family Formicidae; genus Harpegnathos; species Harpegnathos saltator. The sequence continues at coordinate 519,143 of NW_020229972.1, forward strand.
GCTTTCTCATGCCCAAAATTTCACGCAGGATATGACCCACGCGGTTTTTTGAGATGCCTACTGTCTCAGCTATCTCGCGCACCTTCAATCGGCAGTCTGCCAATACGAGATCGTGGATTTTTGTCATGTTATCCTCCGTGGTAGCCGTTTTCGGGGCACCTGAGCGTGGCTCATCAAAAACCGACGTGCGACCATGTTGAAACTCGTTAAACCAATTTTTGACGGTCGCCATCGAAGGAGAAGAGTCACCGTACACAGCATCCAAGCGCTCTTTGATTTCGCTGCGCGATTTCCCTTCCAAAAACAAGAATCGAATCACCGACCGATATTGCTCTTTTTCCATTTTTCTAAAATCCGCGGACATGCACGCTTCCACACGCGGTTAAAATAAAACTACGAGTCCGATTCGGCTGAAATTTCGACAGTAGCCGTCTACGAGAATGTACTACACGATAGTAAATTTCTCTTGCGATAGTGGCGCCATCGGGCGGTGAGGCTAAGTACTTATCGGACCGCCCTCGTATGCATATTCATCTGTACTCACTGTTTTTTTTGTATAATACATGGCATATTACAATTAATTCATTTTCATCTTGCAGTAGGATAAATTATGCACAGAAAGTTATTAAGCATAGCACAACTGAAGAGAGAGAACGCCACGTAACAGTACCTACCTACTGGCATAGTGCAGTGCCTACCACGATGTCATCGTACTGTTTTTCTAAAAATTGGATCGAGGAATCATACTATTATTATATATGGATGGATTCAGAAATCAATGCTCTTCAATTTTTGTTCTTACAAAATTTTTGAAATTTGCGAAAATAATGAGTGGAGGGGGGAACGGGGAGGGTAAATTTGATATATTGAAAAATTTGAATTGACAGGTGCAAAGAGCATGAAATACTGTAAAACTCTTACATTTACTATGTTTTCATATCTCTCATATTTTAGAAGATATTTGATAAAAACGAAAAAATCCGTTTCTTTCAAAGGGTGATTTCAACCCCTAAACCTCGAGATAAGCACATATAAAAAAATACGTGTCTAATATTTTTTGATCCTCTACAACATATCCAATGCCCATTCAAATCGGTGAGGGACGCCCTCGACCGTTCCTTGTAAGTCCAACTAGGAGAAACATTTTTTTCGGAAATCGGTCAATTTCTTGAGAGTTCTGGTAGCCCCCCGAAGAGTTCTATCGGTTTTCCTTATGACTCGAATCGATTCGAGCAGAAATGAAAAAGTTGTAGCTCATCAAAGTATCGCAGATGTCGAATTTTCTAAGAGAAAAATTCTTTTCGGAAATCGGTCAATTTCTTGAGAGTTCTGGTAGCCCCCCGAAGAGTTTTATCGGTTTTCCTTATGACTCGAATCGATTCGAGCGGAAATGAAAAAGTTGTAGCTCATCAAAGTATCGCAGATGCCGAATTTTCTAAGAGAAATTTTTTTTTCGAAAATCGGTCAATTTCTTGAGAGTTCTGGTAGCCTCCCGAAGAGATCTGTCGATTTTCTTTAAGCATCAAAGCGCTAAAGTTTAAGTTAAAAAAGTTATGGTCTTATAAAATTTATGCAATTGTGAAGTTGGCCCCCCATAACTTTATTTCGTGTTTTGATCACTTTAATCAACGGAATTCTTTTTTTTATTGATAGAGAACTCTAGAACTCTTTGAGGGGCAATCAGAACTCTGCTAATTTTTTTCAAATTTTGAAAAAGTGGGGCCAACTTCACAGAGGTCAGCCTTTTGGCCATCGAACTTTCACTATGGTCTCGCGTTCAATTATGTCATCGGTGCAGCATATTGAAACTTCGCTGGAAGAAACGGCGTCCACTTAGTAAACATGTTGGAAAAGCGTTAACCGCTAAGTGTCGTTCAGCAGAAAATCTTACAACAGTTGTAAAGCTGCTGGCAGCACAGCGTAAAGCGTTTAATAAGCTGCTTTTTCTGTTGAACGCAGCCATTTGCCTTAGTGACTACTTCATTGTGCGAATACCCGCGAACGTATCAGTTTTATTTGAATAGCAACTGTGCTTTTGTAGGATCTAATAATAATGATATATTGACACATATTTATTTATCGACTTATATCGGCTTTGCTTTGTAAAGCTGCTAGCAACATAGCGTAAAGCGCTTAATAAGTTGCTTTTTCTGCTGAACCGCAATGTTGAAGGCTTTGTGATTTCTCGTGGAAACGCATTGAGCACTCACTCTGTATGCAGTGGTGAACCGCATGGGACGAATAAATGACGACGGTCATCACACGGATAGACATCGTTCTGTGTAAGTGGAGAGGATAAAACATTTGAATTTTGTCTCATTTAACTTATCACTCTCTGTATGCGTGAGGTGACGTAGTTGCTCAAATCCACGCATTCAAACTGTGTTCCAACCAGCAGCACTGAACATCTACAATTTGCGTCATGTATACGAGGGCGGTCCGATAAGTACTTAGCCTCACCGCCCGATGGCGCCACTATCGCAAGAGAAATTTACTATCGTGTAGTACATTCTCGTAGACGGCTACTGTCGAAATTTCAGCCGAATCGGACTCGTAGTTTTATTTTAACCGCGTGTGGAAGCGTGCATGTCCGCGGATTTTAGAAAAATGGAAAAAGAGCAATATCGGTCGGTGATTCGATTCTTGTTTTTGGAAGGGAAATCGCGCAGCGAAATCAAAGAGCGCTTGGATGCTGTGTACGGTGACTCTTCTCCTTCGATGGCGACCGTCAAAAATTGGTTTAACGAGTTTCAACATGGTCGCACGTCGGTTTTTGATGAGCCACGCTCAGGTGCCCCGAAAACGGCTACCACGGAGGATAACATGACAAAAATCCACGATCTCGTATTGGCAGACTGCCGATTGAAGGTGCGCGAGATAGCTGAGACAGTAGGCATCTCAAAAAACCGCGTGGGTCATATCCTGCGTGAAATTTTGGGCATGAGAAAGCTGTCGGCGCGATGGGTGCCGCGTTTGCTCACTCCGGACAACAAGCGCAATCGTGAGACCACTTCAGAGCAGTGTTTGACGCTGTTTAAGCGCAATCCGAAGGAGTTTCTGCGTCGTTTTCGTGACCGTCGACGAAACATGGATCCACTGGTACATACCAGAGACCAAGGAACAGTCGAAACAGTGGACTTCTTCCGGCGAACGTGCTCCGAAGAAGGCGAAGACTGTCCTATCGGCCGGAAAGGTGATGGCCACCGTTTTCTGGAATTCACAAGGTGTGATCTACATCGACTACCTGGAGAAGGGCAAAACGGTCACAGGGCTGTACTATGCCGAATTATTGGGCCGATTCGACGCCGAATTGCAGAAAAAACGGCCCCATTTGGCGAAGAAAAAAGTGCTCTTCCACCATGACAACGCACCGGCTCACACCTCCGCCCTCGCCACGGTCAAATTGGTCGAATTGGGCTACGAACTGCTGCCCCATCCACCGTATTCTCCAGATTTGGCCCCGTGCGACTTCTTTTTGTTTCCAAACTTGAAAAAGTCACTCGCCGGGCAGAAATTTGAGTCGAATGAAGAGGTCATCGCCGCCACGGAGGCCTACTTTGCAGACCTCGAGAAAACGTATTTTTCAGACGGGTTAAAGAAGTTGGAGCATCGCTGGGTCAAGTGTATCGAGCTAAAAGGAGACTATGTTGAGAAATAAATCGCCACTTTTCCAAAATTTTCGTTTTTTTTTTGTAGGCTAAGTACTTATCGGACCACCCTCGTATAATAGATTTTCAGTACTGGTAGTGAATTATGAAACGCAGCCCTAGTAGAGCACGAGCGCTAAGCGAGCTAAGTGAATTTGATTGTTTATACTCTTTTGTAAGTTTTCTAAGTACTGGATGTAAAATAACGGATATAGACGTTAACGTTAAGTGTTTCTCCATATATATATTCGTGTAATATATATTACATGTAAAAAATGGATAAGAATAATGATAATGGATTGACTAAAAGAGGGTATTATAAGCGATATTTGCAAGATGAAAATGTGCTAGTACCTGAGTCAACAATCCGTTTTCGTAAACAAGGAGAACAGATGCTGTTACAACAGGTCAGTTTATAATATATATTTATGATTCCTCTTTACTTAGTACATTTAATTTTGATTGTATTGTAAAAGAATGACATAAAAGAAAAGAGAAACTCACTTTTAATATTTATATATTTCATTACAAAAATATCTTTTATATATACAGGGTGGGGAGGTTAAAAGTTTACAACCCGAAGTGTGAAGGTAGATTGGGTTAAGACAAACATAAAAGTCCCGTACCGTTTTGCGAAATTCGCAATAATTATCGAGTTCTTAATGACAGAAATCTGAGGAGTGGGAGCATGCCGGCATAGATGATTAGAGAAGCGTTGCAGCTGCTTAGGCCGCAGTGCGGCTCAGTTGATCCAGCAACAGTTGCCGGTGCGCGGCGAGGGGAAAGATAATGCGCTGCTATTCGTTGTTTTATCTCGCCGGATTTACGTCTCGCCGCACGCTGCCAACAGTTGCTAGGTCGAGTGGGTCGCGTTGTGGCCTGAGTAGTTGCAACGCTTCTCCAATCATCTATGTCGGCGCGCTCCCATTCCTCAGATTTCTGTCATTAATAACTCGATAATTATTGCGAATCTCGCAAAATGGTATGGGACTTTTATGTTTGTTTTAACCCAATCTACCTTCACATTTCGGATTGTAAACTTATAACCCCCTACCCTGTATAATTTCTTATTTATAATAGAATATGTACTCCTTTATTTCCTTTTGGAAACAACAAGTGAATGATACAAGTGAATGATATCACGACAATTATCTGTGAGTTCCAATAACGACAAATGTGCCACTACTGCTGAAGATATGTCGGAAGATAGTGATGAAAGTGTTAACGACTCAAATTTACCTGACAATCCAGGAGATAGTGCTAATGCAGTAAGTATTGTATAATTACTGCATCAAATTTCAACTTTTCAAATAAAAATTTAGTATGTTTGGCAAATACAAACCAATTTATAAATTTACCATTTTATATTAAAGTTTTTTATATAAAACCATTTTATATAAAAGTTACTTTGATATAATTTTTTTGTTGATACAAAATATTCCAAACATTAGATGGAGTAAAATAAAAATAATGAAACTTACAGTGAAATACACATACGTGTATGAAATCTTGTAAAAATATGTAATACTTTTCTATTGATCCGAAAGCCAATGATATTTTCTGATTTACTATATTTTATAAAGTTCAGGTTATATCAATGATCAAATAAATTGTTCATAAGGTCTTATGCTCTTTGTAAATTGTGACTAAAAATATTATTCTGTTCTTCAAAATAAAATATCCCCTTGAATTATTTAATAATGAATGTAGAACACTTTGAAAACAAAATACTTTTACTACCATTCTTGACAATGCAATTTGTATTTTATTTTATAGAATACCAGTACGGATGACAGCTCTGTAGTTCATAGAGCAGACTCTGATACTGTATCGATATCAGATGATTCAAACAGTTCGAGTAGAAACGAAAGACGAAGCGTGTTTGATATTCTAGATAATAATGATGTATCTAATTTAGATGAAATGTTTCAAGACTATGAAGAATGTTTCGAGTTTGCAGGAAAAGCAGATTTTGTTTCAGCAGAGAGCAATGATCAGGTACTTTAATGGATTCTAATAAATTAAAGTTTGTGAGTGTAAATTTTGCAGCCAAAGAGAAATCTGCCATAAGTTTGTAGCATATTTTATATGGAAAAATGTTACAATATGTACATTCATACTTTGTATAATCTGTATGAAATCTATGATGTACGTTGTAGAGTTTAATTATCAATATCTAAAAATAACTTTTTGAATGTGCAAATAATATTTGATATTCAACTTACAGGAACAAGTTCCATTATATGAACGATCGAATATATCCAAGATAGAAAGTGAACTTCTCATATTAAACTTTGCGATACGACACAATCTGACTAATGTTGCTATTGAAGACCTCATCGCTTTGATAAATTGTCACTTACCATACTCGGTATACCATACGAAGCACATATTTATGAAGAAATATGATACTCCAGCGTCAATATGTAACTGCTATTATTGTCCAGAGTGTTATATAAAGTTTAAAACACTTGTTGCGGATAATAAACCGGAAGAAAACTTTGTTTGTCGAGAATGTCAATGTAGATATAACAAATATGCATTGGAAAAAAATAGGAACTATTTCCTATATTTGCCTTTGGAGCAGCAGTTGCGCGACTTTGTGAATAGCAAAAGTATACTATGCTTCAAAGAGAAAACGATAATTATTCTGATATAACTTCCGGAAAGTTTTATACATTTTTAAAAGATATAGGGATAATTCAATTACATGATATCACGCTGCAAATTAGTACTGACGACGTTCAAGTGTTTCGTTCATCGTCTGTATCTATGTGGCCTATATAAGCGATGGTGAATGAATTGCCGTACAGAGAAAGGAGAAAAAATATGATGTTATGTAGCTGTGGTATGGTAAAGAAAAACCTGATATGAATTTATTTTTATCTTTACTCGTTAAAGAATTGACCTCCATGCATGAAATAGGTATTACGTAACGTAGGCGTAACGTGCTTGGTGAAGAAGAAATTCGTATTAGAGTACATACAATCGCGTCTCCTGTAGATTCTGTCGCGCGACCTTTGTTACGAAATATAAAACAATATAACGGGAGCTTCGGATGCAGTTTTTGCTTGCATGAAGGTATACAAGTTGAAATTGGTAGAGGAATGACAAGAATATATCCCGGTTGCGTACAGGAACTGCATACATCGCGCCAACATGAAGTTGATTGTGAAATTGCTATGCAAACTCGAACTGTATCTCACGGTGTGAAAGGGCAATCGATTTTAATGCTCTTACCAGTTTTTAACATTACGTTTTCGTTTACACCTGATTACCTTCATACTGTTTTACTGGGAGTGTGTAAAACTTTTACGGATGCCTGGTTTAATTCGTCAAATCACGAAAAAATCTGGTATATAGGAAACAAAATAAAGCTTATTGATGAAAAACTTCTGCAAATAAAGCCACCGTGTGAGATTACTTGAACGTCCAGATCTATCAATGAAAGAAATTTATGGAAAGCATCAGAATGGAAGCATTTCTTACTTTACTACTCTCTTATTTGTTTACAAAATGTAATGCCTTTACAATATTTGAAATATTGGTTCCTTCTTATATTTTATAGTATGTATATATTTCTACAAGAAAAAATCAGTGACATAGATTTATCGATGGCTACAAGTGCATTGAAAACATTTGTGTTTAAAATAGAAGACTTATATGGCTTAGAATATTACAAGTTTAATGTACATTTATTGTTACATATCCCAGAGTATGTTAAACAGTTCGGAGCTCTATGGGCTATATCTACTTTTCCTTATGAATACTATAATGGAATACTAAGAAAAATGTTTCGCAACTCGCAAGCCGTTTCAGAACAAATATGCAAATCATATCTCAGATCAAAGCGTGTTGAAAATTTATGTTTAGAGGTGTTTTCGAAACCCGATTGTTCTAAAAATATACAAATTTTATATGATAAAATGAGTACAATGTATCATACAAAAAATTATTTGGAGTATGAACCTAATTTTAAAATATTTGGAAAGCTGGTTCGAAGACCATTAACGTTAATAGAGCAAACATGTATAGAAACTCTTTTACATGAAAGTGTTTTAAACGAGAGTGACAGATACAAGCGTTTTATTTTTCGAAACGTGTTATGGCATGCCGAGAACTATAAAAAACTTCAAAAACGACACAACAGTACAGCATTACTACAAAATGATATGTTTATAACAATATCCGGAATTTTCGGTGTCCGTACTGTGTCAAATGATGATGTACGATATGTTATTATTGGGAAGATTCTTAATCGTGTTGATGTGGAAATTTGTAAAACAAACAATCCAACACTTTCATCGAATCGTCTTGTTCACATTACTTGCATGACTGATTCCGTCGTCGCTGTCTTTCCTGACATGTTACATAGCAAATGTATAAACATTCTATATGACAATATGGATAAGCATTACATTGTTCGCCTTGTAAATAATATTGAACGTGATTAATTTCTCAGTATTATGTAATTGTAACTATTTAATAAATAAATTGATAAGATTATTTTTACATTAATTTCTTTACGTTTCCCGTACAGAAAAAAACTATTGGATTGTTAATACTAACTATTGAACGCCAATAATTATTATTAGCAATTCAATAGTTATAAGCAGAAATCACGACAACAATATTAGTAATAAATAGTGCCCACTATACAATTGTTAACAATTGATCATTGGGAATTATGAGAATGTAATAGTAAGTACTGTTGAAATATGCACTAGTGTAAAGATTTAACAATATACACTAATCATTCAATAATGCTAACCAATAGTGTACAGAAGTGTGCAATATACAGAATGCATACTATTAGTTATTTTAATATTGCATACTTCTGCACACTATTAGTTTGTACTATTGAATGATTAGTGTATACTGTTAAATATCTGCACTAGTGTATATTTTAATAGTACCTACTATTACATTCTAATAATTCCCACTAGTTATAACTATTGGATTGTCAATAGTAACTATTGGCGTTTAATAGTTACTATTAGCAATCCAATAGTTTTTTTCCGTGAGGGGTAATTTCAATCTAATCGACAAACAACGCCCTGGAGGCCCTCCGAAATGCGATAATGATGATTTGGAGCAACTGCTCGCAGAGAATTCGGCACAAACACAAAAAGAGCTTGCAGAACAGTTGGGAGTAACGCAGCAAACGATTTCCAAACGCCTACATGAGATGGGAAAGATCCAGAAAGAAGGAAAATGGGTTCCGCATGAGTTGACTGAGAGACAAATGGAAAGTGGAAAAGCCACTTCCGAAATTTTGCTTTTGCGGCATGAAAGAAAGAGTTTCCTGCATCGAATTGTTACTGGCGATGAGAAGTGGATATATTTCGAGAATCCCTAACGCAAGAATCGTGGCTTTTACCTGGCGAAGCATCAACATCGACGGCACGGCCAAATCGCTTCGGAAAGAAGACAATGCTTTGCATTTGGTGGGACCAAAAAGGAATCGTGTATTATGGGCTGCTGAAACCGGGCAAAACTGTCAATTGGCATCGCTACCGACAACAACTGATCAATTTGAACCATACATTGCTCGAAAAACGGCCAGAATGGGACACGAGACACGAACGAGTGATATTGCAGCATGACAACGTTCCATGCCATCGCACTTCCATCGTCCAGGACATCAAAACGCTGAAATGGGATTTGCTACCGCACTCGCCGTATTCGCCAGACCTGGCTCCTTCCGATTATCACTTGTTCCGGTCGATGGCGCATGGCTAGGCTGGGCAACACTTGGCCAATTTCGAAGAAGTGCAAAATTGGTTGGGTGAATGGTTTCGGTCCAAAGACGCGTCGTTTTATCGTCGCGGTATTGCCAGAGAGATGGCAAAAATGTGTAGCTAGCGAGGGACGATACTTTGAATAAACCATTTTTTATATTTCTCTTGAAATTTTCCATTTTTCGTTGATCAAAAAAACCCGGAAACTTAGTTGCACACCTAGTATATAGCAAAACTATATATTACATATTGTTACAAGTTTCTAATATACATTGCATTGTGAACAATATATATATATATGTATATATATATTGATACGGGTATACTAAACATATGTGTAGGTAATGTATTTGTATGACTGTATATGTAACATTAGTACACAATATGCTTAACGCATTACCTGCACACGAGCAGACGTACGAATGCTGCCAAATATCCTGCATATAAATATTATTAAAACTAAAATGTTTTTAATAATGTTTTATGTTATAGAAGCTGTTCGTACAACACACCAACACGTAAGTGATGATGAAATTGCAGATACTACTTCCAAGTGGCTTGCCCAAGCTCCTGTTAAGATTGAGAGAGCAAAGTACCCAATAAGCAAAATGCTAACGGAATGCGCGCAGATTGACGCCAATTTCGATCAGATCTCCACATCAAAATTATAGCCATCTGTGTCCTCATTAGGCTCGTGTTTTGTCGATAGGACCTGTGTGACAGGTCGTGCGAGCAGATTGTCGGCAGAAACCGCGCAGGTCCTGCTGCCAAACTACACGTAGAGTCTGCGCGTAGAGTTTGCTCAGTTTCTGCCGCCAATCTGCCGTCAAATTACTGTAAGTCTTGCGCGGTTTCTGCTACAAATCTGCCGTAAAATATCTGACAACAGGATCTGGCGCATATTTGACCGCAGATTGGCGGCATAATTTGATATAACAGATTCTGCGTTAAATTTGATGCCTATTTGCCATCAAACTATGATAGCAGGCTTTGTTCGAAATTTGCTCGCGCAGGTTTGACTATCTGGGTATGTACTTCGATAGCGTTTTCACATTCACTGTCAGAACTGAAAATCTATAGCATACATGTTAATAATATTAACATAAACTGTCACTGTTTAATTCTGGCAGTACTTATATATATTAGGAGTACAAATAAGTTTCCGCCGTTTTCTATCAAAAATTAGGAATTTATTGTGAAAGAACGGTACATTACGTTTTATTCAAAGTATTGTCCATCACTAGCCACTACTTTTTCCCATCTTTCTGGCAGCATTCGGATACCACGTCGGAAAAACTCTTCATCTTTTGAGGCTATCCATGAATCGACCCAATTTTTAGTATCTTCATATGATGTAAAGCGCTGCTTAGATAGGCCATGTGCCATCGAACGGAACAAGTAATAATCGGACGGCGCAATATCTGGGGAATATGGCGGGTGGGGTAGGACTTCCCATTTGAGCGTTTCTAAGTAGGTTTTAACGGGTTTGGCAACGTGAGGCCGAGCGTTGTCATGCTGTAGAATCACTTTTTCGTGCCTCTGCTCGTATTGTGGCCGCTTTTCGCGCAGTGCTCGGCTCAATCGCATCAATTGAGTTCGATACCGTTCCCCAGTGATGGTTTCGTTCGGTTTCAACAGCTCATAATAAATAACACCGCCCTGGTCCCACCAAATACACAGCAAAACCTTCGCAGCGTGAATATTCGGCCGAGCCGACGACGTAGAAGCATAACCGGGCAGTCCCCATGATTTTGTTCTCTTTGGGTTGCTGTAATGAATCCATTTTTCATCACCCATAACGATGCGATGAAGTAAACCCTTCCTTTTTTGCCGCTGGAGCAGTTGTTCACAGGCGAAAAAACGACGCTCAACGTCTCTTGGCTTCAAATCATAAGGAACCCAAGTTCCTTGTTTTTGAATCATTCCCAACGCATGCAATCGCTTGGAAATGGCTTGGTGGGTAACTCCTAATGCTGAAGCAAGCTCTTTTTGCGTTTGGCACGAATCCTCATCAAGCAATGCCTCCAATTCAGCATCTTCGAAGGTTTTTGGCCTTCCTTCACGCGAACGGTCGTCAACCTCGAAATCACCGTCTTTGAAGCGACGGAACAAATCACGGCACGTTGCTTCACTTAGAGCAGCATCTCCGTAAACTTTTTGGAGTTCTCGATGCGCTTCAGCCGCCGTTTTCTTCGAATGAAAGAAGAAAAGCAACACTTCCCGCAAATGATGATTATTTGGCACAAAATCAGACATTTTCACACAACCAAAAGTATATGACGCAAAAACAAAATCACTAATGTGTCAAAGCGGTTTGTTTACCATATGTCTAAGCTTGGTTCATGACGTTTTGGTTATGTCACAATCGACTAGCACTTACTACTGGAGCCATCTCTTGAAAAACAGCGGGAACTTAGTTGCGCACCTAATACTTCCAACTCCATGTCTTCGTACACTTTCGGCCTTCCACTACGTTCTTTGTCTTCTACGTCAAACTCACCGTTTTTAAATTTTTGAAACCACTCACGACAACTTGGTGAATTTAAAGCAGTCTCACCATATGCTTCTACAAGCAATCGATGCGCCTCAACGACAGATTTCTTCAAATTAAAAAAGTAAATCAAAAGCTTAAAGAAGTAAATCAAAATCCTGCAAATGACGCTTATTCGGCACAAAACTTGACATTTTCGCACGAAAAAAATTATGTGATGCTGATACGGAGTCACTAATACTTCAAGGTTATGTTGTTACCAGATGTCCAAACTTACGATATTACGTTTTACATCTGACAATTTCAACATAACCTCCTTGTGGGGCCATCTTTTGTCAAACGGCGGAAACTTATTTGTACTCCTAATATATATATTTATATGTACCTAAATAGCACATAACGTCTTCAGGATTATGCTGAATATATCGTAGGATATCTTGGGGCCAGGTGGGGACATTCTTATATATATGGGTCATCTTGAGAATGTCCAAAAGACATCCCATTCAGGACGCTTTTGGGACATTCTCAGGACATACTCAAGAAAGTACAAGGATGTCCTCGAGACAGCCACAGGACAAATATTCAGGAGGGTACAAAGATGTTCAATGTGAGGTGCTAAGGACATCCTGGGGACGTTTTATGGATCGGATTTATAGGACACCTTTATAACATTTGCAGGTCATATTTAGGAGAGGACGAGGATGTTTTCGGAACGCTTTTAGGATATCTTCAAGACAAATTCGAGACAAGGCAAAGCCATTGTCGAGAGAGCCATAGGACGTCTAGTACAGTCATACTTGTGTACGTGTATGTGCGTGTACAGAAATTTCATCAATTCCAATTATAAATGAGCTGTATATATATTTCTCTGGTATATATACATTTGTTATAAATAATATCAAGTTACTAACTGGACATAAATCTTAGCAATATAATCTTTGTAATACAATAAACAATATAAATAAATAAACTTATACTTGTTCTATCACAAAAATAGTGTGTAATAAAATAATTTTTAAGCTCCTTGGAGTTTAAATCAAATATAAAAATAATTTTATGAAAGATTCATACTGCATTCAACGTCCGACATATCGACGATCCCATATCTAATATTAGAACAGCTTAAAGAAGACAACGTTCTTAAGTCTTCCTTAATTAGAGCCGTACCAAGGGCTGCTGTTGTCCGGGTGTGAAATTATTCCTCGCCGCTCTGAGGCAAAATTTTTGATGACATTCTTCTATAAACAATCCCGCAGAATTTTAGACGACCTTTTTTGTAGAATGATCACCTAAGACTTTCCAAATATCTCCATCATTCGACTTATAAATCCCTTTTTTATACTAATACATTACTGACGTCCTTTGGTCATCCGGGTACGGCGCACTCCTTGCATCCCCGTTTAATACTCTGCATATAATCAAACAAGTTGTGCAAGGCTTATCCCTCTACTTTCGTCATATGCTTCAGTACCAGTGACATAATAATGTGTAAACATATATGTATATATAGAGTGTCGGGTAATTAGCTGGCAACCCGAAATGTGAAGGTAGATTGGATTAAGACAAACATAAAAGTCTCACTGTTTTGCGAAATTCGCAATAATTATCGAGTTATTAATAATAAAAATCTGAGGAGTGGGAGCGCGCCGACATAGATGATTCAAGAAGCGTTGCAGCTGCTTAGGTCACAGCGCGGCCCAGTCGATCTAAAACCTGTTGTCAGTGCGCGGCGAGGGGAAGAACAACGCGCCGCTATTCGTTGTTTTATTTCGCCTCACTTACATCTTGCCGTACGCCGCAACAGTTGTTGGGTCGACTGGACTACGTTGTAACACGGGAGGCTACAACGCTTCTCCAATCATCCATCTCAGTGCGCGCTCATTCGTCAGATTTCTGTAATTAATAATTCGATAATTATTGCAAATCTCGCAAAACGGTATGGGACTTTTATGTTTGTCTTAACCCAATTTACCTTCACACTTCAGGTTGGCAGCTAATTACTCCTGTATATACAGGGTGTCCCATAATTATAATACACCGTCTCCATAGGGGCGTAGAGCTAAGCGAGAGGAACAAAAAAGTCCTCTCCCATTTAGCGATATCTTGTATATTTTTTATAACCGCGTAAAATTTGGCGTCTGTCACGCCTATCGCGTCCTATAGACGTCTGACAAGGGGAGGACGCATCGACCGGGAAACGGTTTGGAACGAAACTTACGGAGTTAATAGTACTTGACTACTAATAACTCATGGTAATATGACGTAACATCTCTTTGTTTTCGAGAAAAAATGGTCTAAAGAAAAGAGCCACCAAAGTGTACGAGTTAGTAAGAAGGGTATTCAACGAAGAAGTGTAGCGCAGCAGCGAAAGTAACGGACTACCGAGCTGAGGGCTGAGGTTCGATCTCTGCTATATGGTTTTTTTTATTCTGTAAGCATAAAAATGAAACAGAAAACATTAATAAATAATAATACTGCGTTTCTTAAATATATTATTAATGATTTAAATTGCAAAAGAACTGTAAATCTTATCTATAAAATATATAGTGTATGAGAAAATTTTTATATTTGGTGTACAAATGCATAATCCAAATTATTTTAAGCAATTATGAAATCAATTTTAAATTGAATAGATTTTCCCGCTTTTTTGTGATTATGCAATGTTGACATATAGCTATTAAAAAGAATATATAGTTTGGTGAACTGGCCCAACATAACCTTCAAAAGTATTCAGTTCAGTACAGTCGAAAATGGCAACAGATAAGGTGCATATCTGACACTGCATTCTTTACGAATTCCAACAAGGAAAAAATGCTGTAAGAGCGTGCGAATCGATTTGTTCTTTTCTCGGCGAATGTATTGTATCGTATGATGTGTGCGCATTTTGGTTTAAGCGGTTTAAAAGCGGTAATTTCAATCTAATCGACAAACAACGCCCTGGAGGCCCTCCGAAGTGCGATAATGATGATTTGGGACAACTGCTCGCTGAGAATTCGGCACATACACAAAAAGAGCTCGCAGAACAGTTGGGAGTAACGCAGCAAACGATTTCCAAACGCCTACATGAGATGGGAAAGATTCAGAAAGAAGGAAAATGGGTTCCGCATGAACTCATTGAAACCAACAAAACTCAACGAGTGGCAGCATGTCTTTCTCTTCTCAATAAACAGCGTCGAAAGTCTTTCTTGTGGAAAATCGTTACGGGCAATGAGAAATGGATACTCTATGACAATCCGAAATGCAGAAAGTCATGGGTAAATCCTGGCGAATCATCAAAATCGGTCGCAAAACCCAATCGCTTCGGAAAGAAGGTTCTTTTCTGGGATTCATTTGGTGGGATATCAAGGGCGTGTTTTGTTATGAGTTGTTGGAACCGGATGAAACCCGGCAGTTACTGCGGACTGCTACCAACGTCAATTAATTTGCTTGAGTCAAGAATTGGAGAATTGGAAAACGCCCGTATATGTATGGCAAAGGAGGACGTCCAGTGAAATTGTTGCATAACAACGCCAGGCCACACATTGCTTTCAATACAAAAGACACCATAATGAGTCTTGGCTGGGACGTCTTACAGCACGGCCGGCGTATTCACCAGACATTGCTCCACCCGATTATCACTTATTCCGGTCGATGCAACACGCCTTGTCCGATATGCACTTCCAATCAATGGATGACATCCGAAAATGGCTTGACGACTTTATCGTGTCCAAAAACGTAACATTTTTCCGAGATGGAATTCATCAGCTGCCTGAAAGATGGCTTAAAGTTATAGAAAGCAACAGCGAATGCTTTGATTGAACAATTTAATTTACTTTCTTTTAAAATAAACCTTGAATGTAGCTGAAAAAATTGAATTATTCATTTGTATACCTAATATAATAATTGCAATGGAAATAGGAGTAAAAATATATTATATTTTCGCTGGAGGATTTTTTGATAATAATTTATTACTTTTGTAATGAATAGAATAAATGGAATTCGCATATACGAGAGCATTAGTGAATTTACCTTTAAAATCTTCATTTCCAAAAGATCTTTCTTCTAGCGATTTTACATCAACTATTTTGCTTGTTGAAGGATTCTCTGACATTGTTATGATATACAGTCTGTAAAGTAAGAGCGTATACGGCATAAATTGACGGCAATTGACTTCAAATATCGTCCTAGTTTTTTTGTGAGCCGATAGATGAAATCTTTGTCGTGAATGCTTTGTCACAAAAGATTCAGTTGGCGTCGAACTCTAACCTAAGAAACACGTTAACCGCCATGAATGCCGTATACGTATCGCGCTACGAGGCTGTGTTCCTTTGTTCACACCCCAAAGGACCAAAAATGTCATATGCAGTGGCTGCTAAATACATGGGAAAGTCAAAATCGTTCGTCGCTAAGTGGGTTCAGCAATATAACAAAATCAAAAATGTCGATGACTTGCCAGAACGTGGCTCGATAGGCAAAGTGACGCCGAATATGGAAAAAAAAATTGTGAATTTGTTTAAGCGGAACCCTTAACCTTGCGACAAGGAGCAGCAAAATTAAAACAGAAGGGTATAGAAGTATCACATACAACTATTCGAACCCATCTCCATGCGCATAATCTATAACTCAATAATCTATAATCTCAAATATCGAAGCACAATGAAGAAACCACTGTTAGGCGAAAAACATGTAACGAAAAGACTTGCTTGAGCAAAGGAGAATTTGGACCGAGATTGGAGCAACGTGATCTTTACAGACGAAGCTTCTGTTTGGGAATATACTGCCATCCGAAGTTCCTGGTCAACCTTGACCAATAGATTAATACAACGGCCTGTTAAACACCCTGTAAAAGTTCATCTTTGGGGTTGCTTTTCGAAACAGAGTTTTGGAGCATTACATCTGTTTACATACAATTTAAATGCTCCGAAAATGCTTAAAATTTATGAGAAGTGTTTGTTGCCGACTGCTGAACGATGTTTCATAAAAAAAAATGAGGACTGGATCTTACAGGAAGACAACGACCGAAAACACCGGAGCAAGTTTTGCACCGAGTGGAAAGAGCAGTCTGGTATCGTCACACTTGATTGGCCATCGCAGTCGCCAGATGCAAATCCCATTAAAAATGTGTGGGCATATCTCAAACACAAGCTTCGAGGAAAAAGAGTGTGCACTTTGAAGCAGCTGACACGACAAATTCGTCTCATTTGGAGGTCTTTACTGAACGAATACGCAGTCAACTTAGTGGAAAGTATGCCTTGGAGACGCCAGGCAATTATCAATGCCGGTGGTGACTGGACTCATTATTAATGGTATAGCATTTTTCTTCTCATGGAGTACAACAAATCCATGTACTTAAAAATCATTGAAAATATATTTTTCTACACCTTAATCCGTACACGCTCTTACTTTACAGACTGTATATAATTTAAATATGATCACCGAACTGCTCTGTATCACTGGTAAACGCACACTGCTGTTTGCTCTACTGACGACTGTCCTGACGCTCGAATCATTTCGTCATTTTTAGCGATCATTTAGAATGACACAAAGGAAGTTTTTGGAGGGGGATTGCCAGAAGAGATAAAGAGCTTCAACACAACATAGAGAGTTGTAACAGAAACAAATATTTTATATATATGATATAAGATTACAAAAAGTTATCTCATACTAATTTAATAGCACTCCTATATATTTCATAACAATATTTTTATTCCTATTTCCATTGCAATTATTATATAAAAATTTTCTCGTACACTATACAGGGTGTCCCATTTTAAGTGTACCACCCCAAATATCTCTCTTATTTTTGATTTTAGAGAAAAATGGTTCAGACATGTTTTGTTTCGTTTTAAGGGGGCCATAAGATGGTACCATTGATTTGACCTTGAAGAGTCATTTGAAGGTCATGTGAAGGTTAACTCAATTTTTTAAATGGTACCCCCTACTTTTTATTACATATTCTTGTAGCTGACCTCGAGAGCTTCCCAAAATACTATAATCAAATGTTTTTTGATGAAGTACTTTTCGAGTTATAAAGCTCCAAATTTACAAAATTTTGATAAAAATACAAAATATTTCGTAAAACATTCACTTTCCGATAGTCTTATCTTACATGATCCAACCAGTCAAGCCAAGATCCGAGCATGATCCAACCAGTCAAGGCAAGACCCGAGCATGATCCAGTCAGTCAAGGCAAGGTCCGAGCATGATCCAGCCAGTCAAGGCAAGACCCGAGCATGATCCAACCAGTCAAGGCAAGATCTTCTTTTGTGTACAATTACTTAAAGTGTTAAAAAACTTGGCCATTTATTTGTATGCATAGCTCTAGTCTATGGTGAAAGTCGTCCTTATCTTTTTCAAGAACACCTACATTAATATTTCTGCAAGCCTGTCTGATCCGGTTTTTCATATGTTCAACGGTTGTAGGCTTTTGCGAATAAACTATATCTCTAATGTAACCCCAGAAATAAAAATCTAGCGGTGTCAAGTCGGATGATCTTGGGGGCTATTCTTGAACTCGGCTGCCCATACCAATCCACCTATTCGGGAATCTATTGTTTAAATATTGTGTAACAGCTCAAGATCTATGAGCCGGTGCTCCATCTTGTTGGAGCCACATTCGTCTGAGTAAATCATTGTCGACATATCTCAAGAGATTGGGTAGGTCATCTTGAAGAAATCTTAGATAAATTGCCGTAATGAGATTTTCTTCAAAAAAATATGGACCAACAATAACATCTCCCAGGATGCCTGCCCAAACGTTAATGGACCACTGCCATTGGAACTCTTGGCTTCTCTGCCAATGTGGATTAGCATCTGAATAATAATGGCAGTTATGTCTATTAACGCCTCCTCTATTACGAAACGTGGCTTCATCAGAAAAAAGCGTATCAGCAATGAACCGGAGATTTTGTTGGATTTGATTTCGAACCCAGTTACAAAAACGTACACGGCGTTGGTAGTACCTCTCTTCCAATTGCTGAGTTAAATGAATGTGATATGGGTGAAACTTGTTGAGTTTGAGCACACGATTGGCTGTTGATTTAAATATACCGTATTGCCTCTCAATTTGTCTTGTAGAGACAATGTTTGAGGATTCAAAGCAACGGCACCTATAACAGTCAATGATGTGACTTCATTAGGGCCCGATTTTCGCTGGTTTCTTCTAAGAAAACCCTGTTCAGCTCTGTCGCAGAGTCTTTTTATTACTTTCCTATCAGGATGGCGTCTGTCTGGAAATCTTTCAGCATAAAGCCCTTCTGCTGCCGAGTAATTATTCCTGGTCTCACCCAAAATGCGAATCATGTTCACAATTTCATTTGGTGGATAAGCAGCCATAATTATAAAGGAAAAAAGCGCCAAAAAACCAAAAATTCCTGTCTTATAAAAAAAAAAGTCAATGGATAATAATATGCGTCTGTCTGAGATTTCGCCAAAATACCGACAGTTGCCCAAGTAAGAAATTAGAAACAAGCCTCTTGATATTTGTTTCATTAAAGGAATTGACAATTGCACTTTCACAATTGTTACAGTTCATTGATTATCAGGCAATACAGGATCTCGTCTTGACTGGCTGGATCATGCTCGGATCTTGCCTTGACTGGTTGGATCATGCTCGGATCTTGCCTTGACTGGTTGGATCATGCTCGGATCTTGCCTTGACTAGTTGGATCATGTAAGATAAGACTATCGGAAAGTGAATGTTTTACGAAATATTTTGTATTTTTATCAAAATGTTGTAAATTTGGAGCTTTATAACTCGAAAAGTACTTCACCAAAAAACATTTGATTAGAGTGTTTTGGGAAGCTCTCGAGGTCAGCTACAAGAATATGTAATTGTTCCGTACGGCACTTGATGCCGTACGGAGAGTCGGTGCGAGTCAACGCTGCAGGGCGGGCGGCCTGGTTCCCGGGGCGTTCTCGCTAGCGGCGGGGGACGCGGGTTCTCGCGAGCGAGCGCGCGGGACCCCCACTAGGTCCAACCGCGGCCGCTACACGGCGCGGCTCGCGATTCCGCTGCCTGCGGGCAAGATTCGACCGCCCGGATATATAACCAGGCGCGCCGTGCCTGGCCTTTGCCTTGCCTTGTCTTCTGCCTGGCCAGTTTTGGTAGCAAGTAGTGCTACGCGTTAGTGCATCGTGTACTGGTGATTACCGACGCGCTTTCTAGGCTTTCTAGGGCGATCGGTCTTTCGTTTCAGATTCGAACCACTGCTCTATATACTCTGCTGAGTTGAAGGTGGCGCCGATACACCCTGCTGGGTTGATGAGGCTAATGGTTCGAATCTCGTTTTGTGATCTCGGGCTCACGGCGTTGCCCATCTTAGGAGCGTCTCGACCGTCTCCTCGGAGCTTCGAGCTCCCTTTGTAACGGTCGCGCCTCCAGGCTCGGTTGTTTCAGGTTGATCCGGCCCTGTGGCTTGGATCGCGGTTTGCGAGCCGACCACAGGAAAGATTTTCAGGTGAAGGTGTGTGTGTGGTGTGTGTATGTGTCAATAAGCGAAGACAAAATAAGTATAACACAATAAGTCTTTATTTGCCCGTCACGACCGCGTGCCGTGACGCGACGTCCCAATGTTTGGGTGTTAGATGATTGCGTGAATCGTTTCCGCGGACGCTACGAGCCCCGCGGGGTCACCGTGGTAGGTGAGCGATTTGCTTGGAGCTTATTTCGGTAATTATTTCGGACGGCGCTTGACCCGCAATGAGGGTCGAGCCACCGATTAGTGACCGCGCGGTGTGTGTTTCCGTTGTGGTTTAAAGCGCTAGCTTGGGTGATTCGGCACGCGACTTGACGACGGGTCGAAAAAACGGTATAAGAACGCGTCGCGACACGTCGCGCTCGCTTTTGTCCTCGGCCGCAGCGTTGATCGCCCCGGGGGTCGAGGGGTGCGGGCGATGGGAGTATTCCTTGTGTGCTGGACCGACGCGTCAACTCACAGCTGATCAGCTCTTGCCTTCCTGGTGTCCTATTTGATGAAATTAAGAAAGAGATATCGTGAGATCGTTCCGGTGAACACACCGGAGCGACGGCAAACTCGCCGTTCGATCCTTGTATCGCAAAGACGGCACAAAATAAGATCGTTCCGGTGAACACACCGGAGCGACGGCAAACTCGCCGTCCGATCCTTATATCGCGAAGACGGCACGAAATATCGCAAAGACGGCACAAAATAAGATCGTTCCGGTGAACACACCGGAGCGACGGCGAACTCGCCGTCCGATCCTTTATATCGCAAAGACGGCACGAGATATCGCAAAGACGGCACAAAATAAGATCGTTCCGGTGAACACACCGGAGCGACGGCAAACTCGCCGTCCGATCCTTTATATCGCAAAGACGGCACGAGATATCGCAAAGACGGCACAAAATAAGATCGTTCCGGTGAACACACCGGAGCGACGGCACGCCGGTCGAACACACCGGGAGCGACGGCAAACTCGCCGTCCGATCCTTTATATCGCAAAGACGGCACAAAATAAGATCGTTCCGGTGAACACACCGGGGCGACGGCAAACTCGCCGTCCGATCTTTATAGCGCAAAGAACAGGTATTATTAATCACCGTCGTAGACGGCCTGGTAACTAACTTACGAATTTCGGCAGAAGCTTCTCGGTTGATCCTCTCTCGGAAAGAACTAGCCGCGGAGACGGAACTCTGGAGACTTCCCTCTCGTCAAAATCTGCCGGGGTTATATACCCGAGATTTTGGGGCTTCGGTTTTCTTCGCCCTTAATCGGAGTTAATTCCGCTTTTTAATCGGAATTAATCGTGATTATGCGGCGTTTGCCGAATAACTTCGGCGGTGCCGCTAGCTCGGTTCGGCGGCCGATCGTGCCCGAGCGTCGTTGCCGGGTAGTCGGGCATATTCGGCCGAGCGCGACGTTTCGGCGCGGTGTCAGCGCGGGTCGGGGGGTGTGCGCTCAGCTGACTGTCGCGTGCTGCTAGGCGGCAGTCAGCGTAACGGCACAAAGATTTTTGTCTCGTTACACCTTGTTGCCCAAGTGTCCGTAGGGGGCCTTGGCGATTTTGGAGCGGCTCGGTCGCAGTCCTAGAGCGTTCGCGCTCCTTCGTCCAAGTGTCCGTTGGGAACTTGGCTTTCTCGCAGGAGCGACTCGGTCGTCCTGCGAGCCGGAGCTCTCGGAGCTCCATTCCCACGCGTCCTCGGGATCGTGGCTGGCTATTGGCCGTTACGTCCGGAAGGGCAGGCCATCCGAAACGACGGAGGTCGTTTCGTTGCACGTCCTTGGCGTGCTTCGGGTGCCGCGTACCGTTGACGTCACAGACGTGTGTCCTGCGGGACTTGCGTAAGCGACGTTCTTTCGCTTGTACATAGTTGCGTCGTTCTCCTGCGTTGTTCCACTTGCGTTTTACTACATTACTTCCGCGACACTCTATTGCACCATACTGCGTTCGTTGCGTTTTACTTCGGCGTCTCTCCATCATTGCGTGCGTGTCCTCTCTCTCTCTCTTAATCGCTTCGCCGCCGTCCCTGAGCGCGGTGCGTCGGCGCGCGACGTTGGGTGTTCAGCAAGGTCCGTGGTCGCCTTACGGGGCCCCGGCCTTCGATCAGGACGACCGGTCGGTCGTCGAGCGGACTCGAGCGAACCTGAACGCAGGCGGACGTCGCTCTGCGATCCCTTATTTCCAGCCAGCTCTCCGGAGCTATCATATGTTCGGTCTTGTTCCGAACAGTAATAAAAAGTAGGGGGTGCTATCTAAAAAAATTGAGGTAACCTTCACGTGACCTTCAAATGACTCTTCAAGGTCAAATCAATGGTACCATCTTATGGCCCCCTCGAAACCATACAAAACGTGTCTGAACCATTTTTCTCTAAAATCAAAAATAAGAGAGATATTTGGGGTGGACGCTTAAAATGGGATACCCTGTATATTTTATAGATATGATTTACGGTTTTTTTGCAATTTAAATCATTAATAATATACTTAACAAGCACTAATATATTTAAGAAACGCAGTATTATTATTTATTAATGTTTTCTGTTTCATTTTTATGCTTACAGAATAAAAAAAACCATATAGCAGGGATCGAACCTTAGCCCTCAGCTCGGTAGTCCGTTACCTTCGCTGCTGCGCTACACCGCTTCGTTGAATACCCTTCTTACTAACTCGTACACTTTGGTGGCTCTTTTCTTTAGACCATTTTTTCTCGAAAACAAAGAGATGTTACGTCGTATTACCATGAGTTATTAGTAGTCAAGTACTATTAACTCCGTAAGTTTCGTTCCAAACCGTTTCCCGGTCGATGCGTCCTCCCCTTGTCAGACGTCTATAGGACGCGATAGGCGTGACAGACGCCAAATTTTACGCGGTTATAAAAAATATACAAGATATCGCTAAATGGAAGAGGACTTTTTTGTTCCTCTCGCTTAGCTCTACGCCCCTATGGAGACGGTGTATTATAATGGGACACTCTGTATATACAGGAGTAATTAGCTGCCAACCTGAATTGTGAAGATAAATTGGGTTAAGACAAACATAAAAGTCCCATACCGTTTTGCGAGATTTGCATTATGCAAAATACAGATTTTTATGCTGGCAATGAATATTAGAAGGTAGCTAGTGTATAACATGTGTAGTGTGATCAGCTGATTGCTGCGGGTACTCCGCGTTAGCGCCCACGTCTGACGGTGAGTTACGCCGCACCTGTCTACCTCCCGTACCCGACCTGCAATAGGTCTACTATTTTTGTTAATAATTTAAAATCTGAGCTTTTGCCAAAATTTTGCAAGAGGAAAAGTTGTTTTAGAATTTTATCAGGATTTTGTACTTTTAATAATGGTAGGTTGTTTTGAATCACCCTGTATACGTCTTGCCAAACGTGGAACGTGTCGGCACTCATCTTAACAACCGTTATTACGGTTGTTGTAGTTGTCAGCAAGGGTAACTTTCTGTAGAGCGATCAAGCGGTTCGGTCGAATTACGTTAAGAGTTTTCTCTGAATAACTGTTTTCGTTCGCAAACCTTGTACAAAGCTTTGTTTATATTAAAGAGTTGTCTTGTTATTTGTTCACGGGAGTGTTGTTTACTATTTACGCGGGTGATCCTGAGTGAGAAGAAAATGACGCTTGGACGTAACATTTTGGGGGCTCGTCCGGGATGAATTCCGATGATGCGTCAACGGCAACTGTGTCAGGAGTACAATTAAGGAAGAGGCCTTGTGTAATGACGCCGGAGCAGTCAAGTGAAGCGGAAATGTTACGGGCCATACGTGAGAAGCTGAGCTCATTACGCGAGGAAAGGCAGCGGCAACAGGTACGAGAAGCTGAATTCCAGTCTCAGCTTCTTCAGCGGGACGAAGCGCTGAAGCGTTTAGAGGAACGTTTGATCCAGCTAAGTTCTTCTAATAATATTTCTCCGAATGTAGTTAGTCATCCGGTAGGGAGTACGCAATTAGATCTCGAGTTTAAATTAAGAACGGATATTTATGACGGAAACGTTCCTCTTCGTGAATTTATGGCGCAGTTTGATTTTATTGCGCATTCAAATGGTTGGAGCGATTCGGCCAAGACCGTGGCTCTTGTTTCGTGTCTTCGAGGAAAGGCACGCTCAATTCTTGACGGGAACATGGAAATCGGAGCGATTTCGTTTTCGGAGATTAAGGCGAAATTAGAATTACTTTTTGGTGAGGGATTCTCGGCTCAGTCATAATATTTACAGTTCACTAATCGAAAACAAAAATTCAATGAGGATTACGCGTCTCTGGGAAATGAGATTGAACGGTTGGCACGTTTAGCGTATGCGGAGTGTGATTTTGCGGTGCGTGATAAAATAGCATGCGCGCAATTTATTTCTGCCTTGTCGGACGGTTTTGTTAAACAAACGTTACAGTTAGAAGGAGTAAATTCATTAATATCGGCCATTGAGAGAAGTATAGCAATTAAAACTATCCAGAGAAATAGTTTCGAAAGGGGGTACCGGAATAACTTTAAGAACGTCAATAATTTTACAAGGGAAAATAAATATTTCGATAGAGAAAAGAATAAGCAGAAAAAGGGTTTCGAAGGAATCTGTGGGGAACAGCAAGGGAATTTGTGGGATAATCGTGGTAAGCGACTTAGTGGGAAAGAGTGCTGGCAATGTAGAGCAAGTGGGCATTTTCGGTCAGAGTGTCCTTCATTGGGTTATAAGGAGAAGGGAAACTTGGCTGGGTCAAGCTGAGCGGGGGGAGCTTGACTATTAGTAAACGTACCCCCATCAAAAGACTGAACAAAAATAAATATAATTTTTCTTTTAGGAATGGTAGAGTTGTTGGGAATGAAAGTTCTTTTTGTTATAAGGGTTTAGTGGATGGAGAGGTGTGTAATTTTAAAATTGATACAGGTTCCGATATTTCTTTACTTAGTGGAAAATTGGTAAAAACTTATAGACAGTGTTTTCCAGTTAGTAATTATTTTCTAAGATATCCGACTGGGGAAGAGGTAATGGTGCATTATAAAGTGCTTGTAAGGGTAGATATAGGTAGGCATAAAATAGAATTTTCTTTCCTTGTAGCTGACATCTCTGACGATTGTATTTTAGGTGTCGACTTTTTAAAGAAAATTCAATTAGAAAAAATTTTTGAAAAAGAATTTACTAGTAGGATTCGGCCGGAAAGGGAGATGTTTATTTGTTCTCGTGTAATTTCGGAGAATAAGGTTCCGGTTCTTCTGCAGGAGTTTTTTGAAAATAGTTCGGAGGGATTGGATGTTCCGCAGAAGGAGATCTTTGCCTCCTTCTTGGGTGATTTTCAAGACGTTTTTGCAGAAGACATTTCTGCTGGGAATTGTAAAATTTTGGAGCATTCTATCGATGTTTCTGGAGCTAGGCCAATTAAGCAAACTCCTAGGCGAATTCCAATTCATATGCATCAAAAGGTAGAATCAATTATTGAGGACATGAAACGTCAGGGTATTATTGAAGAATCGCAAAGTTCTTGGGTTTCTCCTGCGATCATGGTTAGGAAGAGGGATGGTTCGCTTAGGTTTTGTGTGGATTATAGAAAATTGAATGCAATTACTATTAAAGACTGTTATCCTTTACCAAGGATGGGTGATATTCTTGATCAGCTTTCGGATAATTCTTGGTTCAGTACTCTAGACCTTAAAGCTAAGACTCCATGCATGCGGTGAGCTGCGGCAAATGCTGCGGTGACCAATCAGGAGGGAGGCGCAGGTCCGGTTGCGGCAAGCTCCGGCATGCCGCACCGCACTGCGTTGCGATTAAAATATTTTAATTTTTCCGCACTGTGCCGCACGTCATACGTGCGTCGGATGAATTTTAGAACGCAAAAACTAGTGAATTTACAACCATCCTTTTTGTAGGTTACGTTATATGTCATATGATACACAAACATGGATTTAATAAGTGAGGACTATTCATGTACGGAATATAGTACTGAGGGTATCAATGAGTTAATAATTCATTATGTAAGAAACCGCCCACAATTGTGGGATTTGAATGATAAATGCTACCGAGATAATGGTCTGAAAAAAAAATTGTGGTGTGAGGTTGCCCACGAACTTAATATGACTGGTATGTATTATTATTGTGTTATTATTTGAATTATTAGTATATATTATTTGAAAATGTGTATAAAAACAATGTATATGTATGGATTATATATGGTTTTATATAATTTAAATAGAGGAATTTGTGAAGAACCGTTGGAGAAATCTTCGAGATCGGTATATAAAGGAGAAAAAAAAGTCTGTAACAAAAAGTGGGCAAGCAGCTGTTCATTTTGTACCATGGTCATTTATGGAACATTTACATTTTTTATCCGATACAGTGGAACCTCGCAAGTAGGTGTTATACTTTCTTCAAATGTGAAGTTATAATAATTTTATTGTAGTTGATACAAAATTTATGATATTAATTTTCGTTTTTATTTCAATAACGAATGTAATTGTCAGTTTTTCATTTTCATAAACAGTATGCTCTCAAGTAAAGTAATAACTGTTTTATAATGTCTCAATTAGGACTATAACAAACTTCGAAAGTTTAGAACATCCCTTATCTAGAAGCGATACATCACCAACATCTTTGGAGACTTTTCAATCTGAAGAATATATGTACAACATACAAGAAGAGTTTCAAGGTAAGAGGAACAAAAGATAGTAGTGTAAATAACTCTATGCTAGGATGTTATATGAAAGTATTTGAAACTGTCCTACAGTTTTTGTCCTACAGTTCCCCTGTACCTGTATCAACAATATAACTGTTATATTGTTGAGTAGGAAATTTTCTTTATAAACAATTTTCTTTATAAAAGAAAATTGTTTTTAAGTAAAACATATTTTAATAAACATTTCATTACATTCTTTTAAACATTATTTTACAGACAATATGTGGGATAACATAAGACAGACAGAACAAACAGATTTTTGTTCACCGCATTTATTAAATATGCCGTCTCGTCCTTCTAACAGTGCCTCTCCTCGTCCTAATAATACTTTGTCTCGTTCTAACAGTGCTTTGATTCGTCTTGATAGTGTCTCCCCTCATCCTAATAGCGCCTCCCTTCGTCCTAATAGCGCCTCCCCTCGTCCTAATAGCGCCTCCACTCGTCCTAATAGCGCCTCCCCTCGTCCTCATTATGCCTCCTCTCGTCCTAATAGTGCTTCTCCTCGTCCTGATAGTGTCTCGTCTCGTCCTCAGACTAGTCATCGAATGAGTAGTCATTCTCAAAATCAGCCTACAGCCAGCAAATGTGCAAAACGAAGTAAATTAATATTTTTATTAAATATATATTTCTTTATTTGTGCAAAATTGTACGGCATATTTAAATTACTTAATTAAGAATTAAACAGTTTGTTCAGTGCGTGTACATACATGCACTGTATAAATAAGATATTCAAGTAAATCAGTTGTAAAGTACACACACTGAACAAACTGTTTAATTCTTAATTAAGTAATTTAAATTTAATTTATTATATATATAGTTGATTAATGTGTTAAATTTACTATAAAATAATAATGATTTTATACGACATAATTGCAAAAATTTGATAAAATATATATTTATATTATTAATGTTTATTTTCTTTTTCAGCAAAAAGACAATTGTCTGAAACGGGTATAGATGCGGTTGATGAAGCAATTTTAAATTTAGTGGGAAAACAAAATTCGGCAGATACTATGAATTCAGACGATCTTTTTTATTTATCTATATCTCGGGATTCACAGCAACTAAACGTAAACGCAAAATTACGCTTAAAGACACTTGTATTACAAGTACTTTCTCAAGTTATAACAGAGGAACAAAATAAAAATTAATCGATTGCACTTTTATATTAATTATGTGTTTCAATCAATTTACCTTATGCCTGTTGCATGTATGCTTCTCGTTGAAAGTTTGGTAGCTTATTCCATTGCCAAGGTACATAACCTTCCTTCATAAAATAATCTGCGTACGTATTTCGTATTATCTTGGCATCATTTGCTGAGTTTCTTCTTATATTTGGTGCTAAATCTCTAAGTGCACCAGATGGTGCTTCGTTTCGCCATTGACCAGGTTCTACATTTCCAAAGCGATCTTCTTCATCTATAAATCCTACTGGAATATATTTTCTCTGACCAGGTAAAACTTTCAGATCTGAATCTCGAAGCCAATTGTGCAGTGCCACACAACTTTTAACTATATTATCTACAGTTGAAGGTGACGCTACAATTGGTCGTCGAAATATTCTCCACCTGGCTGTCATTACTCCAAATGTATTTTCAACTACACGCCTTGCTGTACTCAAGCGGTAATTGAAAATAACTTGTTTTGCACTCAAGTTAATACCAGGGTATGGTCGTAACAAATTATTCAATAATGGGAATGCTGCATCACCAACGAATACAGCAGGAAGGCAAATATTTGTACCTGGTAAGGCTTTAGGTACAGGTAATGGCAGTGTATTTGTCTCAATGCATCTTCCAAAAGCCAGATTTTGAAAAATACCTCCATCACTTTCTCTACCAGCAGAACCAATGCTTACATATGTAAAGCGAAGATTAGCATCAGCAACTCCCATTAAGACTGTGCTGAAAGTGCCTAATTGTATGCCTATAATTGTAAAAAGCTGATCCTGTATTTTTAAAACATTGTATAGTAACATGTTTTCCGTCAATTGCTCCGACACAATTTGGAAAATTCCATTTATTTTCAAAATCCTCTGCAATTTTGGACCATGTTTCCACACTTGGCGGAGGAAGTACTTGAGGTTGCAGTACCTGCCAAAGTGCTTTCGTTGTTTCTACAATTATCCGTGGCACAGTAGATTTACCTACGCGGTAGAGGTAATGTAGACTTATCATACTATCTCCAGATGCAAGATATCGTAACGTTAATGACAAGCGCAGTCCTGGATGCAACGGTTCCCTTGTCACATATATTTTTGAAATAATAGGTTCTATCATCGTTAATAATTTATCAAATTGATGAGGTAACATGCGATGAAAATTGAAAAAACGTTCTGTGTCACGTCGAAGTTCAAGCACAAGATTATCGTAAGCACCTTGAAGATAACGTTGCTCTATCATAGGATGAACCCACCATCGAGCTGTTCTCCGAATGACTTGTTCTTGCCTTTTTAATCGTCGTTTTCTTCGCAGGTACAATAGCAAAACAAGCTTTTCATCGCGATTCATTCTTATTTTATTATTTATTTCGATTATATTTTATTTTGTTAATAATTTTTATGTTTTGTTTTGTTAATAATTTATTAATTCTATTTTGTTTTGTTATAATTTTTACATTGTTGTCACTCGAAGCGCTTTTATATACACAATACTATGGGCTGCGTTCCAAAACTCAACGAATAGAGTAACCATTGATTGACCAAACTGAAAGAATAATGATGTGACGCAACCTTTGCCGCGCATATGGAGTCGCTTTCCGCAGCCGTTTGCCGCAGCTCACCGCATGCATGGAGTCTTAGCTTAAGAGTGGTTATTGGCAAGTTGGGATTCATCCTTCAGATAGGGAAAAGACTACATTTTCGATTGGAAATGGTTTGTGGCAGTTTACAGTAATGCCATTCGTCTTTGTAATACACCGGCTACGTTTGAAAAATTAATGGAAAAGGTTCTTCAGGAGGTGCTTCATAAAATTTGTTTGGTTTATCTAGACGATGTTATTATTTTTGGCAAAACTTTTGAAGAAATGTTGCAAAACTTACGAGAGGTATTTATTTATTTGTTTAAGAAAGGTTAATTTGAAAATTAATCCTAAAAAGTGTTCTTTCTTTAGTAAAAAATTTAGGTATTTGGGTCACATTATTTCTGAGGAAAGGTTGACTACAGATCCTGAAAAGATTTCTGCGGTAAAAGACTGGCCGATTCCCCAGAGCAAAAAGCAAATTCGGAGTTTCTTGGAATTCTGTTCTTATTATCGGAAATTTATTAAGGGATTTTCAACATTAGCAAAGCCTCTTTATAAATTGATTGAAAGTAAGGTAAAATTTATTTGGCCAAAGTCAAGTCAGGAAGTTTTTGATGGTCTTAAGCAGGTTCTAATTTCTTCTCCGGTGCTCAGTTTCCCTTCTGAAACAGGAAAGTTTATTTTGGATATAGATGCTTCTAATCACGGGATAGGAGCAGTTTTGTCACAAAATCAAGATGGAGTTGAAAGGGTTATTGCATATTTTAGTCAGGTTTTAAATAAATCGGAACGAAATTATTGTGTGACCCGTCGGAAGTTATTAGCCATAGTTAATTCTATAAAATCTTTCCATCATTATTTATACGGTAGGAATTTTTTGGTTAGGACTGATCATAATTCTTTACATTGGTTGACTTCTTTTAAGGAATTGGAAGGACAACTAGCTCGATGGTTAGAGAGATTGCAGCAGTATGATTTCCGGATAGTGTATCTAAAGAGAATATCGCATCAAAACGTAGATAGGTTATCTAGACGGCCATGTTCTCGAGATGGCTGCAATTATTGTGATGAGGTGGAAGCTAGAAAGGAATCCAGTGAGGAAGGCTTAATAGCTCGAATAATTTTGCGGGAAGATGTTCTGGAGGAGTGACGTAAGGAACAAGTTGAAGATTCAGTGGTCTCTGTATTTTTGCGTGCTAAAGAAAAAGGAGAAATTCCACTTCGTGAGGACTTGGCCAGTCTTGAATCTTCGGCCAGGGTTTATTTTCCCTATTGGGATGCTCTTTTGGTAAAGGATGGGGTTCTTTAAAAGAGGTGGGAATCTCCAAATACTAAACCAAATACTAAACTCGTTATGGGTCAGATTATAGTTCCTCGAAGTTGGGTGGAACAAATTTTGAGAGCTGCTCACGACACGCCTACAGGAGGTCATTTCGGGATCAATAAAGCTCTGGATAAAATTCGTAAACGTTTTTATTGGGCTTCGTGTAAGCAAGATGTGGAAAATTGGTGTCGGAGCTATAATATTTGTAATGCAAGAAAGGGTCCCTCTGGGAAGAGTAAATCTCCGTTGCAAATTTACAATGTCAATGCTTCATTTGAAAGAATTCAGATGGACACTTTAGGTCCTCTTCCATATTCGTCTTCAGGGAATCGTTTTCTCCTGGTAATAGTGGACTGTTTTACGAAATGGGTCGAGGTTTTTCCGTTAAAAAATAGTAGAGCTAAGACGATGGCGGAAGTTTTTGTTTATGAAATAGTTTCTAGGCATGGCGTGCCATGCGAATTGCGTACTGATCAGGGAAGAAATTTCGAATCGAAAGTTTTTCAGGAAATTATTCGTTTGTTGGGAATTAAGAAGACTAGAACAACTGCCTTACACCCCCAGTCTGATGGTCAGGTTGAACGCCAGCATCAGACAATTTTGAATTATCTGTCAAAATTTGTGGCAGAAAATCAAAGGGACTGGGATAAATGGATTCCTTTGTGCATGTTAGCTTGTCGGTCGTCAAGGCATGAGGCTACAGGTTCTACTCCTGCGGAGTTGTATTTTGGTCGGTAACTTCGGCTTCCCATGGATTCATTGCAAGGAAATCCACCTGAGATTAGGGATAGTAACGCAAGGAAATGTTATACTTGGAAATTCAGAGAAAGTCTGGATGCGATCCATCGCAGTGCGAGAGAACACTTGAATCTAAAATATTTGCGAGTAAAGGATCGCTATGATCAGAAAGCTAAGCGGATTAATTTCAAAATAGGACAAAAGTTTGCTTATTTAATCTTCACAGAAGGAAGGGAAGGGCCCCGAAATTACAGAATAATTGGGAGGGGCCTTATGAGATTGTCAGGCAGCTTAGTGAGGTAGTTTTTGAAATTCGCAAATCGGCTAGGCATAGGCAAAAGGTTGTTCATTCAGATAGAATAGCTCCATTTTTGGAAAGATAAACTCTTAATTCTATTCTTTTTGCCAGGATGAAGTCTTGGTTGCTTCTGAAGTTTTGTTGTGGTGTTGACATTCGAAGAGGAAAATGGGATTGGAAATTAAGCTGAAAATTTCCAGTTTCCCGGAATATGCTTGTTAGTCGTTCAATGGAAGAAGATCGTCTCGCTCGCGGTTTATTTGGGCCCCGTGGTTTTTTCCGCGGGACTGAGGGCAAATGCCGAGACGGGGACGAAAAAAATCCTTTAAGGATGTTAGGGACCACGGGGAAGTTATACTCCCTCCCTTTTTGTCCGAAGACTTTGTCAATATTGGAAGAACGAAAGAAGAGACTCGGACGGCGTTGAAGGAGGGCTAGCAGTTCTTTGAAGGAAACCGGAACAGGAAGACTGGCCCAAAAGATCCTGGAGACTGATCATCTCCTAGAGGACGGGGATAGAGATGATGTTCTGAAGGCGAAGAATCAAGATCCTCAGAATCCTTGATTGAGATCAGGAATTCATGGAGTCCAGCAACCTGTAGCAGCAGTTCAGGGTAGGACAAGAGTCATGAAGATCTCTGGAGTCAAGGAAGAGGATGACATTGCCTAAGAGAATTGTCGGGACGACAATTTGAAGAGACGGGGGGCAGTGTTACGCTCCCGTATATACGTCTTGCCGAACGTGGAATGTGTCGGCGCTCATCTTAGCAACCGTTATTACGGTTGTTGTTGTTGTTGTTGTTGTTGACAGCAAGGGTAACTTTCTGTGAAGCGATCGAGCGATTCGGTCGAATTACGTTAAGAGTTTTCTCTGAATAATTGTTCTCGTTCGCAAACCTTGTACAAAGCTTCGTTTATATTAAAGAGTTCTTATTATTTGTTCACGGGAGTGTTGCTTACTATTTACGCGGGTGATCGTGAGTGAGAGGAAAATGACGCTTTGGCGTAACAATAGTAAGGGTTATAAAGGGAGGAGAAGGAGAGATGGGGGAGAGGTTGAGAGAAACGATAAGAGAATTAGGAATAGAGGCGGAGATGAAGGAGCTAAGAAAGACGAGAAAGGGCAAGGAGAGAAAAGTAGAGAGAGTGATAATAAGAGTGGAAAGGATGGAAGGGAAAAGGGAGATAATGAGAAGAAGGAAAGAGATAAAAGAAAAAGGAATAAAGGTGGAGGACGACCTAAGATGGAAAGAGAGGAAAATGAGATGGAATCTGGAAGAGATAGCAAGGGAAGAGAGGGGGAAAGGAAAAATGTACGGGTAAAATATGGAAGGATACAGATAGAAGGGAAATGGTGGAGATGGGATGAAGAAGAGGAAAAATTAGAGGACAGTGAAGGAGAAACAAGAGAGAACTATGAAAGAAGGAGGGCGTACTAGGTGGCGACGGGACGCCGTGCGTTCGGGACCTGCATCTTATTATATTTTCATCCCGAAGAGAGAAAAATATCGAGAACATGGTAGTCGCTAGCTAGACCGGGAATCGAACTCGGGTCTTTCGCTTGCCGGGCGATTGCTCTAAACCACTGAGCTACCTGATGCTCCACGCTCACGACATTCTCCTCTCCCTAAATAACGTTGAGATATGTCGTTCGGAAGCGACATCTCTAGTGCTATCCCGAGCGCATGGCGACTACAGAGAGAGGCATTGATACTTGTATCTAGTGGTACAAGCTGGTGGTCTCTCAAAGTCAATGGTTGCTATCCTATAAGATTTGCTGTCCATGTATGCCGGCCTCCACCGTTGACCCTCCTTTTTTCTTTTACGCAGGGGAAATTCTCGTGGATACCCCCGCCCCTTGGGGAGGGCAGGGGTTATGTCGGACTTCTATCGACTAAAACTCCTGTGGGGTGCCTACCGCTCGGACCGTGTTAGGGGGAGTCAGGGGAACTACGCCTGCATTCCCTCCCCGATACCCCGGCCCCCGGGCTCTCATGGAGCCCCACGCCTAAGTACCGCGTCCCTCCCAGACTGGGAGTCAAGGGCGCGGTGCCCCGGCCGGTTGTCCGGTCGGGTTGGCCTTTCGGTGCTAATTAGGAGAGAGAGGACACCCGCCCTCTCTCCTCGCCCCCGCTTTCCCTCTTCCTTACTGGGTGGGTAGAGGGCAGGGGTGCAAGCCCCAACCCTGCCATCACCGACGCCCGGGGTGGGCGAGAGGGCTTACCCCCTCTCCCGCCTACTCCTATTAGTACGTCGAAGGCTTGCCCGAGGCGGCCGAAGAGGCGGCCTTCTACTAGCCGGTGGCCTCTCCTCCTCGGTCGGCGCCACCTCGGGCCCGCTTCCCACCCCTGAGGAACGTCGCCCCCTCCGTCGCTCCCTGCGACGGACTCCTGGGCGGCGCTCCCGCTCGGCGGCCTCCTTGCGGGACATGACGTCCCGGCAAAAAGAGGCCGCCGCTCCCCAAACATCCTCGCTCCCGCACATTGCTTTGAGCAAGTGCGGGAGCGAGAGGGCCCCGTCTTGACACCCCACTGCCCGAGCGAGGACACGGCGTTGCGGAGCCCAAGCCTGGCACACGGCCAAGGTGTGCTCCGCCGTGTCCTGCAGCTCCGGGCAGTGGTGGACAGCTTGTGGTGGGCTCCCTTCCAATCCGGTGCAGGTATCGACCGAAGCACCCGTGCCCGGTCAGCACCTGCACCATATGGAAGGTGAGCCCGCGTCCCCGTCTGTCCGCCGTCTGTTCTGGCAAACAGAGGCGGACGGCCTCGGCCGTTCGGATCCCGAATCCTTTGGGGTCAGCCAATATGGCTGACCACCGTTCCAGGACTCGGGATCTGATCTGGGATTCCAAGGCCCTCAGGTCCCCGGCCGATGGACCTTCGCCCCCCTCGCGGAGCTCCTTCACCTTCCAATAGAGGGTGTGCCTTGATTCGGCAAGGAGCTCCACGGGGGGGGAGCCGGCCAGGGCCGTCGCCGCCTTATACGAGATGGTGCGGTACCCCCGAATCTCCCTCACGACCACCGACCGCATCGCCTGTTGCGGCCGGTGGCCATAAGGCGGGGCGCCCATATGGGCGCCCCGTAGAGAGCAATCGAGAGCATCACACCGATATAGAGGCGGCGAGCGTGCCATCCAGGGCCCCTCTGGGTCCTCATCAGGCCGGCCAATGCCAAGCCTGCTTTATAGACCTGGGGGGCCAGGCTCCTGAAATGGGCCTCGAAATTCCAGCGGCCGTCCAACGTCAGGCCCAGATACTCGTGTAGATCTTGTATAACGACGGCATCAATGTTATCCCTCTATATTCCGTGACCTTCTCTCCTTTTCCTTTCTTCCTTATCGGTATTATTATTCCTTCCTTCCAATCCTCCGGACACCTTCCCTCTCCTTCCCATACCCTTCTTCATACAGTGTTAACAGAAAGAGTGAGGGAGGAGGTGGAAGAGAAAAGACTACTGTCAGGGAGTCAAACAGGGTTCAGGAAGGGGATGGGATCAGTCGATCATATGTATGTATTGAACTACCTGATCAATAGGCAACTAGGAAAGAAAGGAGGGGAATTGACAGCAATGTTTGTGGATTTAAAGGCGGCGTTTGACTTACAAGGGACATTCGGCAACGCGGAAATTCAAAAAAATCTGAAACTCTGCATAATTGTAGAGCAAATATACCTAATAACAAAACAATTTTTCGTTGGTGCCCAAAAACGGTTTTAAGGGTGGAAACAACCCCTTGAACAAAGTTGATTTTTGTCTTTCTAAGCGAATATTATCGAAACTATTAAAGATATGAAAAAATGTTTTAGACAAAAGTTTTATGGTTTTAAAAGTACTTTATTATGCACTATTTAGATTTTTTAAAAATGTAAAATTGTGTATAAAATACCCTCCCTCCTTCTCTTTTTTCAAATTGTTAAAATCAATTGTCCAACCAAAATAAAGCTTATTTTATGACAAATTCAACCATATACAGGGTGGACCATTTTAACCTTTAATGGAGAATAACTCGACCGGTGAGCGAAATAATGAAAAAAGTTTCATACAAAAGTTGTTGGACAAGGAGGGGGACGTATGACCATATCCTTGAATTTGACCTTGACTTTGACCTTAGGGGTTATTTGAAGGTCAAATAACATTTTTTAAATAGAATTGCCTATTTTCGACCCCGGATTTGGAAAGAGCGGGAAATTTTAGAATAGGATATGGTATGATCGATAAGATCAAATGTCATGTTTTGAGGTCATTTCAAAGTCAAAAGGAACTTGTACGTGTATTCATGCGAAAATCGTATCTGTATACGGGGATTTCTAAATTATCTTCTACACTTAGCATTACCCAGAGACAACGACGTGGACGTGGTAGAATTCTGCCTCTTTCGGGGTGCTTGTTTAGAGTGAGTCCCCTTGCCTCTCACTATGCATACTTTGCTATTGTTAATCTAGCTATTCAAAAGGTTTTCGAAAGTTGCACCGTTAGCATTTATGCAATAATTGAGCCTTCTTTGGAAATGGGCCACTGTGCTGAGCAAGACATTTCGTGGAATCGCTTCACAAGCTCGTCTTATGCGATTTTCCATATCTTCTCTTGTTGTTGGTTCTTCTTTGAAAACAACTTCTTTCAAATAGCCCCAGAGATAAAAATCGAGTGACGTCAAATTAGGAGAACGAGGAGGCCATGCAATCGGACCCTCTCGACCAATCCATCGGTTCGGGTACCTTTCCTGTCCTGGTTCATCCTGTTGGAAGAACATCCTTCCCTGGTTTCCAAGTCTACGTTCTCCAACAAATGAGGCAATTGGTCTGTGAGCAAATCGAGATACGTATTTGCATTCACAGTACGTTCGAAAAAGAATGGACCGACCAAGTATCCATTAACAATCCCGCACCAGACCTTGAGGCTCCAGCGGTGTTGATTGTTAATGGATACTTGGTCAGTCCATTCTTTTTCGGACGTACTGTGAATGCAAATACGTACCTCGATTTGCTCACAGACCAATTGCCTCATTTGTTGGAGAACGTAGACTTGGAAAACAGGCGAAGGATGTTCTTCCAACAGGATGACACCCATGCACGATAGCAGAAGAGAGAAAGGTACCCGAACCGATGGATTGGTCGAGAGGGTCCGATTGCATGGCCTCCTAGTTCTCCTAATTTGACGTCACTCGATTTTTATCTCTGGGGCTATTTGAAAGAAGTTGTTTTCAAAGAAGAACCAACAACAAGAGAAGATATGGAAAATCGCATAAGACGAGCTTGTGAAGCGATTCCACGAAATGTCTTGCTCAGCACAGTGGCCCATTTCCAAAGAAGGCTCAATTATTGCATAAATGCTAACGGTGCAACTTTCGAAAACCTTTTGAATAGCTAGATTAACAATAGCAAAGTATGCATAGTGAGAGGCAAGGGGACTCACTCTAAACAAGCACCCCGAAAGAGGCAGAATTCTACCACGTCCACGTCGTTGTTTCTGGGTAATGCTAAGTGTAGAAGATAATTTAGAAATCCCCGTATACAGATACGATTTTCGCATGAATACACGTACAAGTTCCTTTTGACTTTGAAATGACCTCAAAACATGACATTTGATCTTATCGATCATACCATATCCTATTCTAAAATTTCCCGCTCTTTCCAAATCCGGGGTCGAAAATAGGCAATTCCATTTAAAAAATGTTATTTGACCTTCAAATAACCCCTAAGGTCAAAGTCAAGGTCAAATTCAAGGATATGGTCATACGTCCCCCACCTTGTCCAACAACTTTTGTATGAAACTTTTTTCACTATTTCGCTCACCGGTCGAGTTATTCTCCATTAAAGGTTAAAATGGTCCACCCTGTATAATAACATTATGTTTGGAAAAGGCAATATTGAAAAAAAAATTAAACATGCTCTTATATGTATGCTACGCGTACCAAACTTAAGGATTCGCTACTTGACGATGGCATTTCTTTCTCCCTCATAATTACTGACTGTAAAAGGTAAGGAAGGAATAAAAACAGGTAATCTAAGAAAAGAATAAAGTTGATGTTAAGAAGTAAGTTGAAGAAGAACAGCATGATAAGGAGGACGCAGAGAGAGTGTATATAACCTTAATATAGATAATCTTTTAAATTCAATTGTAAAGAACAAATAAGGAAATGAATGATATGAAGAAAAAAGGAGAACACACACAGATTTAATAATGAAAAATATAATTTATAAATTTATTCAGTGTACATTTGTGTGTATGTGTTTTGCTTCATTCAGTATATAGGTTTTATTAATTAAGTAGTCGATATAGATATTCGAGTGAAAGATATCTTATATTTTGGTATGGATTATAATATATACAAATTTTACAGGAATTGAGGACAGTAAAATATTATTTATTCTATATAATTATTACAATAATGATATTGCTCAAAGAAATGTTCAAAACAAAAATATTGCTTGCACCATGCACAACGTATAAAAGCCATTTTACCACAAATGCTACATTTTGGTATACGTTTTTCTTCTTTAAAATAACAATAATCGATTGGATTATGAAATTTTTTAGGCCGTGTTGATAAATAACCACTTTTATACCAGCTATATCTAAATAAATTTCGAAATCTTGGAGAAGACAGTTGATTGTGTGTTAAAGATTGCAATTTTATTATGTTATTACGTAAATGTAAATTTATGTCGTAATTATTTATAATAACACTATCAGAAAAGCTTCGAACAAAATTTTTCCAGATTCTGAAACCAAAAACATCTAATGGCTTTATAAAAGCAGTTGTTTTTTTTGGTATTGTTAGAATATTTACATGTTTGTCTTTTGGTACAAGTTCTTCCAATTGGTTCGGGCAATGTCCTGTCCATGAATCAAGCAGTAGTATACTTTTCTCTCCAGTGTTTGGTAGATACACTTCTTGGAACCAATTTTTGAAATGTTCAGTTGTCAATTTCCCTGATTTTGAAGCCGCAATGTAAATATTCACTGGTCTAAAAAGAGTTTGTTCTACTTGTGGTCCAAAAACACCAGTAGATTCTTTTAATACTATATACAAAGGCGAAAGGAGATGTCCATCTGCAGATATAATAGGCATAATGGTGTAGCTATGAGTCATAGCAGATAAAGATTGGATAGTAGCTCCAACTGTCTTCACTCCTACATTAGCTAATGTTCTTCCTGCATGTATTTCTAAATTAAAGCCACTTTCGTCCGCATTATAAGTTGATTCAGCACCGATTACATTAATATGTGGCTTTACTGTATTTACAAATTCCTCAGCGTTTTGACGTATAGTTAGATCAGTTAAATGAGAAGACCGCGTTTTAAATGCAGTTATTTTACGTGATGTAATACGATGTGCCTTTTTAAAATTCCATATCCACCAATTTCCTGCTTTAAATGAAGAAAATCCACTTGTTCCTTTGCTTCTAGTGCCCATTTTCGCAGATTTATATCATGAATAATAAGTCCTCTATTAACAGCTTCTTGGAATTTTATAAGAACATATTCAGCAATAACTACAAGTTTGTCTGTATTTGAACCCCCACGCATTACATGTTCTTGCCATCTGTGCAATTGTTGAATAGATTTTACCTAGAAGAAAACAAATCTCAATATTAAACAATTCGAAT
The DNA here is from genome assembly GCF_003227715.2 of Harpegnathos saltator. Taxonomy (NCBI): domain Eukaryota; kingdom Metazoa; phylum Arthropoda; class Insecta; order Hymenoptera; family Formicidae; genus Harpegnathos; species Harpegnathos saltator. The sequence goes on from NW_020229972.1 coordinate 558,834, forward strand.
TCAAAAATAAAAGAAGTTATATACGAATTAAATGTTCACGAAACATCAAATTGTAAAACTTAAAATAAAAAACAACACGACTCTAACTATATAATTTACAGCTTTGGTCATAAGTATAAAGCATCTCTAACTCATTGTATTTTCCTAGAAATCAATGCATATACTCATAGTAAATATATAATCTCTTTACAATAAATATTATATTAATATTTTATAATATAATGTGTATATTATATTTATGTATATTATATTTATATTATAATTTATATTATATTAATATTATATTATATTACAATAAATATTGTAAAATAAATATTATTTTCCACATATTCTTATATTATATTTTTTTATTATATTATTTTTCCATATACTCGTATACTATATTATGTTCTCCATATATTCATATAGTATGTTTTTGTTACACAATTTAAATAAATTTTTTGGGATGCTTTATACTTATAGTCAAAGCTGTATGTACAATGACCGACAATGATGCGTTCCGCGAGAGGGGAAATAGAGTTCTCTCTGTCGCGGAACGAATCACTGCCGGTCACTGTACACCGTAAAAGCCTCAAGTATTTTACTATATATTATTCTTCTTATTTTTTAATTAAACTTTACTTTTCTAAAACGATGTTGTACAGAAGTAAGAGATAAATGTCCTTTCTTTCCACTCTTCCAAAATTCGATTGCCTTTTTCTTATAATTTAAGTTTACATTTCCACCTTCATCATCCACAGTGCAAACTTCATTTCCATAATTATCTTCTTCAGCATCAATATCGTACACATCTACAAATTGTACGTCATGCGGTTCTGATGGATCGTCAAAATCAAGTCCCCACTCATGTTCGATCGTAATATCGTGATGTATAGCACTCTTTATTAAATCAGTAATTGTATCATGGAGTTCCACCTCTTGATGATTAACAGGAGTTATTGCAATATTTGTGAAATGAAATGTCGCAATTAACAAATTAATAACATTAGCTGGATTTATTACTGACATTATGATACAAATCTTAAGGATATTTTAATTAAACATTTCTCACAGCAATAATAATATACGTACTGCTTCAATAACTGCTTCAATAACACTGAAATGTATTCCAAAATGGACAGCTTTTATATGCAAATGAATGAAGATAACATATGTCAATATAATGAACCTTGATTGCACTGTACTTGATAAAGAGTGCTATTTTGGTCGCACAGTCATAAAACTTGTGAGAAGTGTTTTGCATGTTGCCATGATGTACACACACGTGCGCACGTACAAAAACACACATACACACACACACATATTTATTTATATTTACGCGTGTCGTTTAAAATTAATGAAAAAGGTAGCCGCAATGTTGGCAAAATAAACGTCTATTACGTGAAATTTTATAATTTATAACATTTTTAAATATTAGTGACTGTATCCTTATCATGCTATTTTTCTCCTACTTACTTCTTAACATCAACTTTATTGCTTTTTTAGATTTTCTATTTTCTTCCTTCCTTATCTTTTACAGTTTGCAATTATGAGAAAGATTTGAGGAAGAAAGAAATGCCATCGTCAAGTAGCGAATCCTTAAGTTTGGTACGCGTAGCATACATATAAGAGCATGTTTAATTTTTTTTTCAATATTGCCTTTTCCAAACATAATGTTATTATATATGGTTGAATTTGTCATAAAATAAGCTTTATTTTGGTTGGACAATTGATTTTAACAATTTGAAAAAAGAGAAGGAGGGGGGTATTTTATACACAATTTTACATTTTTAAAAAATCTAAATATAGCATAATAAAGTACTTTTAAAACCATAAAACTTTTGTCTAAAACATTTTTTCATATCTTTAATAGTTTCGATAATATTCGCTTAGAAAGACAAAAATCAACTTTGTTCAAGGGGTTGTTTCCACCCTTAAAACCGTTTTTGGGCACCAACGAAAAATTGTTTTGTTATTAGGTATATTTGCTCTACAATTATGCAGAGTTTCAGATTTTTTTGAATTTCCGCGTTGCCGAATGTCCCTTGTTAGTAGATAGAAGTAAATTGATGGAAGCAATGAGGGAAAGAGGAGTGAGAGAGGGATTGGTGAGCAGGGTAGAGGAAGTAATGAGGGAAACAAAGAGCAAGGTGAGAATGGGGGGAGGTAGGAGAAGAGTTTTGGACAGCTAAGGGAGTTAGACAGGGATGTCCATTGAGTCCGATATTATTTAATATATTGATAGCAGACTTGGAGGAGGAGATGCAGAAGAGAAAATGGGGAATGGTCAAGGTAGGAGAAGAAAAAGTATATACACTGTCGTATGCAGACAACGTGGTGTTGATGGCAGAGGAAGAGGAAGAGATGAAGGTGGTAATAGCGAGGTTGGAGAGATACTTAGAAAGGAAAGGATTAGAACTGAATACAGAAAAAACATAGATGATGAGATTTAGAAAGGAAGTGGGAAGGAAAAAGAAGAGAGAATGGAGATGGAAAGGAAAAAAATTGGAAGAAATAAAAGAATGGAAATATCTAGGATATATAGTACAGAGCAATGGAGGACAAGAAGGGCATATAAGAGAAAGGAATAGAAAGGCGGCGGTGGCAATAAGAGTGGTATGGGGAATAGGGAAGGGGGTGTGGGGAAAAGACTGGAAGAGAAGACTATAGTTATATGATACGCTGGTATGGACGGTGATGGGATATGGAGCGGAGGTATGGGGGTGGAAGGAAAGGAAAGAATTGGAGGGGATACACGATAAGTATATAAGATGGACAATGGGGGCAGAGGGAAGAACGCCAGGGTACTTAGTAAGGGAGGAGACGGGGAGAGAGAAGATGAGGGGGAGAGCAAGAAAGAGAGCATGGAATTTCGAGAGGAAGCTGCAAGAGGGAGAAGGAGGAGAGGTGGCAAGGAAATGTTGGCAGGAAATGAAGGAGAGGTGGAAGTGGAAGAGGATATTAGGAAAGTGGGAACAGGGGAGAGAGGAGTTCATGAAGGAGAGAGAGATAGGGAAAGAAATATGGGAGACAATGGAATATGAGGAAGTGGAAAGAAAAGATAGAGAACTGCAATGGGAGGAGAGATGGAAAAGAATAAGGGAATCGAGATACAATAAATGGTACAAGTATGTGAAAGGAGAGGGGATACCGGAATATTTAGAGAAAGGATGGACAGAAGGGAGATGGAGGAGGGTATGGAGATTCAGGATAGGAAATGAAATAAGACAGAGAGAGAGAGAGAGTATTGGGAGAAGGAAGAGAAAAGGAAGTGTAGGGTATGCGAGAAGGAAGAGAAGACATGGGAGCACATATGGGAGGAATATATGAGGTGCGAAGGAGGGGAAGAAGTGGGTTGGGAAGAAATAGTGGAAAAAATGTTGGAAGAGGGAAGAGAGGGAGAGGAGTGGATGAAGAGGATAGAGAGGTGGAGGAAGGGGGAAGAGAACGACGAGGGTGAGGGAAGGGGGAGGAGGGGGGGAGAGAAAGGAAGTATCGGAAATGGAAGAACCAAAATAGTTTATAAGTAGAATTAAGTAGAGATAAGTAGTAAGTAAGATAGATATAAGTTAGAAATAAGTTATAAGTTAGAATTAAGTAGTATGTAAATGATAGTTAAGTTAAGTAGATAGGGGAGGGTGTGTGTGTGTGTGTGTGGCGGGACTAGGGGGAGAGAGACGCGGTTGTAGAGTGTAGGACGGCGATAGAGGGGGAAGAAGATAGGAAACGAATTGTAATTCCTGATGGAAAACAATAAAGAAATATTGGGTGAGTGCAAAAGTTCGTGCGGAGTTTCAATAGATGGAGTTATAAGCGTCGTAAAGTGTTGTCATTAATACTTCCATCTACATATTATATAACGTTGGAAAGGTGACGTATTCAGCTGTTATTAAAAAAAAATCATTTGTTTTCATACAAACTGCTTCGAGAAATATCACTTTAAAAATGAGTATCGATAAGGTGCATTTACGGCATGTTATGCTTTACGAGTTTCGGAAGGGAATAAACGTTGCCGCAGCCGTAAAAAACATTCAGGATGTTTATCAGGATGAAGCACCAGCTAAACGAACTGTGGAAAAATGGTTTGCTAAATTTCGGCGCGGAGAATTTAACCTTGAAGACGAACCACGCTCTGGTCGACCTTCTGACATTGATGACGATGTTTTGCGTACTTTAGTGCTCAATAATCCGCGAATTTCAACAGAAGTTGCTACAGCACTAAACGTTGACCGATCAACCGCTTTTCGGCGTTTAAAAAAGATGGGATTCGATTTGAAGCTCGATATATGGGTGCCCCATTTGCTGATCGAGAAGAACAAAATCAAGCGAATTTCTGCAGCCGTTTCTTTACTCGGGCGGCTCAATAACGAGTCGTTTTTGGATCGACTAGTGACGGGCGATGAGAAATGGGTCCTCTACAACAATGTTCAGCGCAAACGGACATGGAAACAATCAGGTGAGCATGGTGACGCAATGCCAAAGGCCAGTTTGCACCCGATGAAGGTGATGCTCTCTGTTTGGTGGGATTGCAAGGGCATAATCTATTTCGAGCTTCTCCCCGCTGGCGAAACGATTGATTCGGACAAGTACTGTCGCCAATTAACCAATCTGAATCGAGAAATAAAAGAGAAACGTCCGATTTTGTCAAATCGCAAGGGAGTCGTCTTTCATCACGACAACGCCAGACCACACGTTCCGAAAAAGACGCTGCGCAAACTGAAGAGCCTGAAATGGGATGTCTTAACGCATCCACCGTATTCTCCTGATATCGCACCATCTGACTATCACTTGTTCCGGTCATTGCAAAATTATTTAAATGGAAAAAACTTTGACTCTTTGGAGGCCTTAAAAAACGGCGTCTCTTCGTTCTTCGAATCTAAACCGCGCAGTTTTTATGATCGAGGCATCCGTATGCTGCCAGAACGTTGGGAAAAGATTATAGAAAACGATGGAGAATATATCATTGATTGAATAAAGATTTTTGTTTGCCTAATCACTGTGTGACTTTTACTCACAAACTCCGCACGAACTTTTGCACTCACCCAATACATACATACTAAAAAACTATACGAGATGTCGCTAAATGGAACAGGATTTTTTCGTTCCTCTCGCTTAGCTCTATGTTTCTATGGAGTTCTATGGAGTTGGGGTATTACAATTATGAGACACTCTATATAGACACACATACATGCACACATATACCATGTGTGTTACCGAGTTGTATGAAACTTGTATTGTTGTGAGTTGAAATTCTTTATCAGATGTCAACAAATGGAAATGGCGCCAATGACGCGGTTTGACGGTAACTACTTTAGGATTTGTGCCCTCTTCCTCTCTCGCCGATGCAAGTGGAGGGTAGGTTCCTAAATTAACCTAGGCGTGTTCTTCTTTGGTCCCTTTATTGCGCACGTGCCTGCCAGCTGCAGAGCACGTGAGTCACATGTACAACTTATGCGTCTTTACAATACAAAAAATAGTTATCTGCGCTCGCACGACATATGAGCCACAGCGGGACTCGTATGTATATGTGTGTGTGCCGAACGGAGCCGATGCTCCTGCCTGCCCGTTCTCGCACAATCGCGACCGCGTGCAGAAATCGCGGTGTCACACACGACAAAAAAAACAAATACTCAGGCTATGACTAGCGATCGTATTATGCGCTGACTCTGTGAGCGCTTCCAACGGTTACTGACTCGTTGGTTTTTTTCCCCGCACGAGTGACACTTGCGCGCGCTCTATAGCGCCGCACGGAAAACGGATGCGTGCGCTTTTGAGGAGCTCAAAGTCCCCACAGGTGCTCCCCCCTCAGTGCCTCTCTAGACAGAGAGGAACGAAACTTTCTTCTTTTTCGCGTACGTTTTGAGTTGGCGCGGATGAAGTGGACGGACGCGGATCACTCGTTTGCGGCTGTTCAGAGCTGTTGTTCTCTAGCACTATGAACGCGGGTTTTAACGACTCTGTTGATAAGGTTTTTTCCTCACCATTGATATCCACTAGGAATACGCGGTCTGTTATGCGCCTGATTATTCGGTGAGGACCCGAATACGGCGGATCGAGCGGCCGGCGAACAGAGTCAATGCGACGGAAGACATGCGAACAAGTGTGCAAATCTCGGAAAACGAACGGTTTCGCGTTCGTGTGATGAACTGTTGCCGTTGGACGGATCTTACGAATATATTCGCGGAATTTCTCTAAAAATATAAACGGATCAGCCGGTGGATCCTCATGAACAAAAAATTCACCCGGTAACCGTAGTGTTGTGCCGAAGAGAAGCTCTGCTGGAGACGCTTGCAGATCCTCCTTCACGCATGCTCTTAGGCCAAGAAGAACGGTTGGTAAGATGTCTGGCCACGGTGTTGGTGCATGGCATCTCAGCACTGCCTTCAGGGTGCGATGCCAGCGTTCGATGAGTCCGTTCGCTTGTGGATGATACGGCGTAGTGCGAATCCGAGTTGCACCAATTAGTCGCGCTAATGACTGGAAGAGTGCAGATTCAAATTGCGTTCCCTGATCTGTGGTGATCGTCAGTGGAGTCCCGAAGTTGCATATCCAGTGATTGAAGAGAGCGGATGTTACAGTGTCTGCTTCAATGTTCGGTAGTGGAAGTGCAACTGGCCATCTGGAAAAACGATCTATGATTGTGAGGCAATAGCGGTTACCTCGTACAGGCGATAGCTCTATCAGGTCCAAATGGATGTGATTGAATCGGTTGTCCGTTGCTTCGATATATTCAGGCCGTGGTTTGTTGTGTCTGCTGACTTTTGATCGCTGGCACGGTAAACACTCACGTGCCCAGCGAGAAACATCTTGGTTGATGCCTGGCCAGATGAATTTTTGTTTGATGCACTTCAACGTTGAGCGAGCGCTCAGATGAGCCGGACCATGGATGGCGTCGAATGCTTTGCGTCGAAGTGGTTGTGGTAGGTACGGTCGTACGATGCCCATCGAGACATCACACCAGATGTCTTCTTCTTCGATTCGAAGGTGGTTCAGCTCGAGCGACGTGGATCTTACGATGTCTGCGAGTTCTGGATCTGCTTCCTGCGCGTTTGCGATGATTTCTGCTGAGAGTGTGCTTGGCATCTCAATTGCGTTGATCCTGGAGAGCGTGTCTGCAACCACGTTGTTTTCGCCTTTCACATGGACTATGTCCGTGGTGAACTGCGAGATGTAGTCCAGTTGTCTTAGCTGGCGTGGCGAACTCTTTTCTGCCTTTCTGCTGAAAGCGTATGTTAGCGGTCGGTGGTCTGTCCGTACCTGGAATATTCTTCCTTCAAGTATGTGTCTGAAGAACTTGACGGCAGCGAACACAGCAAGAAGCTCTCGGTCATATGTGGAGTACTTCTGCTCGGTTGGAGAGAGTTTCTGTGAGAAGAATCCAAGTGGCTGCCAGTGTCCGTCTATCTGCTGTTCGAGTGACGCGCCTATAGCGGAGTCCGCAGCATCGGTCGTCAGTGTGAGAGGTGCATCTGGAGCGAGAAAGGCTGAGTATGTGGCAGCTGTCAATGCATCCTTGCATTTCTGGAACGCAGCCTCTGTCTCCATTGTCCAGGGAATCTCTCGCTTGTCCCTCTTCTTCGCCTCCTTCAGGTGTTTGGTTAGCGGAGCTTGCTGTTGAGCGGCATTCGGCAATACTCGACGGTAATAGTTTACCATCCCCAAGAAGCGACGTAGATCTGCGATGGTCTTGGGTTTTGGAAACTGTTGAATGGCTGTTACCCTGTCGAGTGGTGGTTTAAGACCAGTCTGTGAGACAGTGTAGCCGAGATAACGCACAGAATCCTGTCCAAAAAAGAATTTGGTCGCATGGACTGGAAGGTTGTTCTCCTGGAGCACTCTGAGAACGGTGTCGAGATGTTGAAGATGTTCTTCATGACTGTCTGAGAAGACGATGATGTCATCCACGTAGCATGCAGCAAAGTTGATCCCGCGCAGTATATTGTTCATGTGCCGTTGGAACGTTTGCGTGGCATTTCGAAGTCCAGGCGGCATGCCTAAGAATTCAAATAGGCCGAAAGGTGTCGTGACAGCGGTTTTGGGGACGTCCTCCGGTGCAACAGGAATTTGGTGATATGCTCGGATTAGGTCTAGCGTGGAAAAGACCTTTTTCCCGTGCAACTGTTGTAAGATGTCCTCTATTCGTGGAATCGGATATCTGTCTGGAACAGTTTGAGAATTTAGACGCCGGTAATCACCTGTTGTGCGCCAGCCACCTTGGTTTTTCTGCACCATGTGTATCGGACTCGCCCATTGACTGCGTGAAGGTTGCACGACCCCGAGATGTAAGAGAAGGTCGAAATCTGCCTTGGCGGCTGCCAATTTGTCACCTAGAAGTCGTGGACGCTCGAACACTGGAGGTCCTGTGGTCTCTATATGATGCGCGATCCCGTCAAAGCGGATCGCTGAGGGAGTTGGCCTTGGTGCGAAGACTGCTGCATGCGAGTCCAGTAGTGTGGCGTATGGCTCTCGGTGTGGTGAGTTCGGAAGATTGTGCTGACTGGTTGCGGAGACACTAAAAATGGTTGTCTCACATACCTGACCCTGTGTGGCAAGGCTGGTTTTTGGATCCACAAGGCGTTGTCGAGAGAGATCGATGATTAGACCGTAGTGCGAGAGAAAATCAGCTCCGATGATCGCTGAGTTCACATCAGCAATGATGAACGACCATTTTAATGCGCGGCGAAGTCCGAGATCGAGGGTGAGCGACTGCTGGCCAAATGTGCAGATGGCTGATGAATTGGCGGCGAATAGTTGTAGTTCGGTAGGAGTGAGCTTCCTGTGCACGCACTTCCGAGGAATCAGCGAAACGACGGATCCAGAGTCGACCAGGAACCTAATGTTCGTGGTTCTGTCAAAAACGTGGAGTCTTTTCTCACTAGGCGCTGTTGTGCTGTCGCCGATTGCCTGTGTCGACGGCAGCGACGTCAGTTTCCCGCGCCATTTGCATTGGTAGCTTGGAGTGTAAAGCTGCACGGCTGCTGGCATCGTCTCGCAGCAGCACCGAAGCGGCGGTGGTAATAGCACCACTGACTGGTTAGTTGCTGAGTGTTACGAGAGCGCGACCTGGAACGTGTACGTTGACGCTGGATGGGCTGTCCTTGGTGGACAACAGCAGGCAACAGGTGCTCGAGCAGAGTCGTCAGGTGTGCGACGGACTGTTGCATGGTGGTTACTGCTTCTCCTAACCGCTGAATGGTTTGGGTGTCGGCAGAGGCTGCAGCTCCCAGTCTACCTGGTGACGGTGAATGTGGTGCAGCAACTGCAAGAACTTGAGGTGTAGAAGAGCCTTCCATGAGCTCGTCTGCAACTGTTGAGAGGTCCTCTAAGCAGGTTGTCCGAAAGATCTTGAGGACCCGCTGTATCCCGGGTGGTAGAAGTGCTAGCCAGCGCACTCGCAGGATGTCCTGTGACACTCGGTCGCCTGCCAGTGTCCTCATGTGACGGAGGAGTTGTGAGGGCTTGCGGTTGCCAAGCTCTAAGTCTGTGAGTAGACGGTGGAGCTGCTTGTCTGCAGAATCTGCGAAACGTGCAAGTAACTGCGTTTTTAAGGTGACATACTTGTCAATGACAGGTGATGATGCCAGGATGTCCGCTATTTCTTGAATTGCTTCAGAGTCGAGTGCACCGATGACAAGGTGATATTTGCCGTCATCAGAGCGGATACGATGTATTTGAAATAGAGATTCTATTTGCGCGAGCCACAGAGCAGGCTGCTGTTTCCAAAACGATGGAATCTTACACGCTGTGATAGATTCGATGACACTGTCGTTGAATGGAGGCCCCATGTCAATGAGCGGCTCCAATTGAGATGCACTCCCGTGAGGTAGTTCGATGTGACTTGGCCTTGCCGGTGTGCCGGGTGGCTGCTCCGATCCCTTGGACGGAGGGGTGTGATGTAGCGACATGGTGTCTGTTCGGATTCACGGAATGAATACGATTGTACGCAGTTTTTCTTCAGGCACTGATTGAAATGTGCGTGTGCGGCTGTCGCGATGCAAAACAGGCGCGAAAAAGGTGTGTAGCACTTGATCAAAAAATTTTTACCGTTGTGGAACTGCACGTGTCACACTCACGATGACTGCATGCGCAGAGCAGAGTCTCAGCCAATCAGAGTCCGTCACGCATGCGCCGAAGGTCACCACGCGCACAGCACCGAGTCTTCGACCAATCAGAGTTTGTCACGCATGCGCCGATAGTCACTACGCGCACAGCACCGAGTCTTCGACCAATCACAGCTCGATTCTGACCTTTTTCGAGGCGAAGCTGTCCGATGGCGGCGGAATCACCCGATGCGGACAAATGTTTCCAATTTTTAGGAAGTTTGAATTTTTACCGGTCGGCAAGATGACCTCAGCCAGAAGGTCCGTTGGAATGGCACAATGTTTCTCTCTTTTTCGTTACACTGCGAATCTTGTCCGGTTACCAATTTAGGTGTCGGGGTCACCAATTTAGGATTTGTGCCCTCTTGCTCTCTCGCCGATGCAAGTGGAGGGTAGGTTCCTAAATTAACCTAGGCGTGTTCTTCTTTGGTCCCTTTATTGCGCACGTGCCTGCCAGCTGCAGAGCACGTGAGTCACAGGTACAACTTATGCGTCTTTACAATACAAAAAATAGTTATCTGCGCTCGCATGACATATGAGCCACAGCGGGACTCGTATGTATATGTGTGTGTGCCGAACGGAGCCGATGCTCCTGCCTGCCCGCTCTCGCATAATCGCGACCGCGTGCAGAAATTGCGGTGTCACACACGACAAAAAAAACAAATACTCAGGCTATGACTAGCGATCGTATTATGCGCTGACTCTGTGAGCGCTTCCAACGGTTACTGACTCGTTGGTCTTTTTCCCCGCACGAGTGACACTTTGCGCGCGCTCTATAGCGCCGCACGGAAAACGGATGCGTGTGCTTTTGGGGAGCTCAAAGTCCCCACACTACATTGACAGCTAAGGTCATCTATAGGCAAATTCCGGTTTTATACTTACAGACCTGGTACATATCCTAGGCAGAACAGAAAATCATGATGACATCAAAATGACGTCAAAATGATGAGGAAAACTTATTTTTTCATTATGATTCAATCATTTTTCATTTTGATGTCATTATGATTTTCTATTCTACTTGGGATATTGAGCAATAAAAGCATTTTTTCTGCAATTTATTCTTTATTTTCTATTTGAAGTGTACAACAAATTTCATTAACACTATCTCATTCTCTAGCACAATATTTTAAAGTTTCTTTCTGGTTAGATGCATTATTGAAATATTTATATTGTTACGTTCAAGCATCGTTTTCCTCTCACTCATGATCACCCGCGTAAATAGTAAGCAACACTCCCGTGAACAAATAACAAGAACTCATTAATATAAACAAAGCTTTGTACAAGGCTTGCAAACGAGAACAATTATTCAGAGGAAACTCTCAACGTAATTCGACCGAACCGCTCGATCGCTCCACAGAAAGTTACCCTTGCTGTAAACAACAACAACAACCATAAAAACGGTTGCTAAGATGAGCGCCGACACATTCCACGTTTGGCAAGACGTATATACGGGAGCGTAACAATATAGAATGACTGTAAATTATTTGACGATGTGCTAATTCCAAAAATGTCTTGCGACGTTACTTTCTTGCCGTCGGCCGCGCGTCACGGTCTTTCCCAGCAAGCACGAAAGTTGGGCGCCAGGTGCAGCGGGCTGCACCTCACCAACGCGAATTCGCGACGCGAGAATCCGACGGGACCGGTAACTCGGGATAAATTAAAGTCGCTAGACGGGAAGGTTCGGTCGGAAATCGGGGCACGTAATGAAAGACAAAACGGTTTCGTTACGGAAATATGCTCTTTTATTGGCGATAGCGGCACGCTTCGCGGCGCTCGCGAGACGATACAAAGCGGCGCTTCCGGCGCTTCCTCTCGGAATCGAGACTCCCCCTCGCAACTCCCAACCGCGACGCAACGACAAAATTTTGAGACACCGAAAAGAAGCAGGTGGTCGGTCTTACAGGTTCGGGAACCTCCCGGCGGCGTGGTCCTGGCTGGTCGCTGTGCCGGTCGCTCGTTCGCTCCTTCACCGGACGGTTCTCCTTCCCTTCTCAGTACGGTATGGGCCGCGATTAAGTCCTTCGCGTGCGATACACCAAAAGGTCTTGGGCAGTAGCGAAACACCCAACCGGTACTTATTCGCAACACCCACAACTACTCTTTCTCGCGGCAATACTAAACTATCTTCGAGCGGCAACACGTAAAACTATCGCAGCGACACGAACGTATTCCTCTCTCTTCGCCCGAAAAACGGAGTCTGCTTCTCATTTCCTTTGTCGTCTTTTTATCATCTTTGAGAGGGATTCCTCTCTCCCCGTTCCTCGCCCATTCTGACGGTACGGTAATCCTCCCGCGGATTGTTGTCTTCGATCCGCAGGCAGGACTCTATCTTCTTCCTGCTCTCTCTCTCTCTCTCTCTCTCTCTCTCTCTCTCTCTCTCTCTCTCTCGCTCGCTCGCTCGCTCGCTCGCTAGGTGTTCCGCGAGCATTGTCTTCTGGTCTGTCTAGCCGCTGTTTTTGGTTGTCGTGCCACGCAGCAGGAGCGTGCTCGTTGATCTCTTTCTTCAGTATTCCGTGTTGTCCTTGGGGCCTGCGGAACAACAAACGTGGCAGCGATAATTTCTTACGATATACAATGTGCGAACGCGAGACGATAATCGAGAGCGATCACCTGGGCCGTGTCCGGCGGCGAGCGACATCATCCCAATCCTTTTGCTCCTCCGGTCCGGGTGGTCGGCTCGGGAGGTCAAAGGGCACAAAGTCTAGGGACGCGAGACCGTCGCACCTGCGCGCTCTTAACTCTAATTTAAATTAATCCGGGGGGGGTTCCCCCCGAGCTTCCCGCTAGAGGGGCAATAATTCTTGTCCCTCCGCACATTGCGATCAAGGGTTCACTTTCCTGGGACGGGCGCCGCCGCGGCTGCCACGTTATAACTCCTCCCTCCTCGGGGAAAACCTGTAAGGTTTCGGTATGCGATCCACGCCGCTGACCTTCCATTTGCTTTTCTTCTGGTCTCTCCTTCTCTGACCATCATTCTCGCGGTCGTCTCGATCGGGGACGGCGAGGCATCGGCAGGCGGACAGACGCGTCGCTACCGTGGCATGAAGAGGGAAGGCAGGTAGGGAAGGGCAAAAAAAACAAAAAAAAGAAAGAAGAAGACAGAAGGAGAGAAAAAAGAATCGTCGCGATTTCGACCCATAGCTGGGTTTATTTCAGACTTCCAACATTACAGAGAGAAAAAAACAAATGCGACACCAAAGAAAAATGGAGAAGAAAAAAACCCGTAGCCGGAGAGAAAAGAGAGAACGAAAAGAAAAAAAAAGAATCCTATAGGAAGAAAAGAGAAAAAAAATCCTTCCGCATGGTTGCCCTAGGGGGCTCCGACACGGTACGCGGAATCGGTACGCTCCCGCAGCGGTTGACGGATCGGTAGGACCAGCTTCACCCGCTCCTCCGCCACTCCTCCCGGCAACGCGGGCAGTCCCTCAGGGTGGTCCCCTGCTTTCCGTACCGGGAACAGAAGTCTCCCCTTCGACTGTGCGGGCACCCGGAATATCGGTGGCCCGAGCTACCACAGTTCCAGCAATCTCCGGCCCGAGCGCGCGATCACGACCTCCGGGTCGCCGACGTCCCCCGTTGCGAATCGGTGGTCTCCGAGACCGGTGACGCCGCGGATCCCGGGCTGGGTTCTCGCTGGGCCGGCGAGCGCCTTCCCCGTGCCTCTCGGGCGGCCTGCTGCCGTGCGTGAACTAATAGGTCCTCCCAGAGGTCTCACCACCCCTCAGTCTGCGTCTGCACGTAGTGCAGACGACGCGGGGTGGCGGGTACGTCTGGGTGGATGCCTTCGCCATGGGCGGGATCTCCCGGACTACGGCACCTCGGGTGGTGGTCGTCTCCCTGTTGTGGGTCTCCCACACGTCGCGGGCCCCAGTCCAAAAGCCGGGATGCTCCCGGACTATTAACTGGAAAACATCCCGGTAGCGACTCCGGATATTGTCCCAAGCTCTCTTGGTTTCCGACATCCTTCTCTTAGCGACGGTGCGGTAATAATCTAAGGGACAAGCGGTTCCACATAAAGTTTAGTTCCTTTACGTGAATTTTGCTGACCAGTCTCCCGTCAAGCCGCGTGAGCTCACACACCGCCGCCGACCGCACTCTAACAATTTTAAAAGGGCCGTCGAATTTCGGTGCTAACTTCGCAGCGGTGTGATGAGCCGCGGACGAGAGTATATGTTGCTGCTTCCACACCAAGTCGCCCCGCTTATAGGTAACGGGACGCCTCCTTAAATTATACCGCGCCGATTGCCGCTGATACGCGGCCTCTAAATTTTCTGCGACCCAGGAATGCAGCTCCGATATCCGCTGCATCTGGGTCGCCCACTCCACCGGATCTCGCTGTTCTATTTCAAACTTCTCGTCCCCCCGGCTCCTCATAGCGCGCAACAGCTCTAACTCGCGCCCGAGATTGAGGAACGCGGGAGAAGTTCCGATAGACGAGTGATGCGCGGAATTGTACGCGAACCGGAAATTGTTAAGGTGCGCATCCCACTCGCGATGGTCGTTTCCGAGGAAGGCCACGATCATTGTTTTTAGAATCCGATTCATCCGCTCGATCGAATTGGCCTGCGGGTGATACAGCGGTACGGTACAGTGACGGATGTTATTTTCCTTCGTGAATTGCTCTATCTCTTTGTTGACGAACTCGGTACCATTATCTGTCAGCAAGAACTTCGGCGTTCCCCAGCGCGATATTACGAGGTCGTCGAGAGCTGCCCGTATGAGCCTTCCGTTCCCGCTACGCAAGGACCGGCATTCCATTCATTTCGAGAATAAATCTTGAATCACCAAAAGATAGGAGTAATCGGCCCGGCTGCGCGGCAATGGGCCCATAATATCGGCAGCAACCACTGTCCAGGGCTTCTCAACGACCCTTCACCCCATCAGGCTGTCAGGGGCTTGCTGGTCCACCTTGGTCCACTGACAGACCTCGCATCTTCTCACGTAATTTGCGGTATCTCGGAACATGTTGGGCCAATAATAGGCGACGGCAAGACGATGATACGTCTTCTCGACACCTAAATGGCCCGCTTGAGGATGATCGTGGGATTCCTCGAGTGCTTCGCCTCGCGATTCACCCGGTAACACCAATTTCCAGCGATCAAAATCCTCCACTAAGTCCGAAACGATCTTAGTCGGTAGCAAAAAATACAATCGATGATCGATAATCCGCCACGTCGGAAACCGCTTCGGCTCCTTCGAGACCTCGCGATAACGTTTACAGTACCATTTGTCGGAGGTTTCGGGTTCCTCCGACTCGATATTGCGTTCGAGATCGTGTCCTTTGCTCATTGCCGCGGTCGCCGTGGGGGTCTCGGAATCCCCCTCAAACATACGCGACAGCGCGTCGGGAACATGGTGGAGTGCTCCTTTTCGATGCACAATCTCGTAATCATACTCCAAGAGCTCTAAAGCCCATCGTGCAAGCCGACCGTGGGATTGCTCAAGTTGTGTAGCCACCTTAAACTATTGTGATCACAGTAAATCGGTAGCCTTCTAAATACGGCCGGAATTTCTTTATTGCCCAAACGACCGTTAAACATTCGAGATCCGTGGTGCTGTATTTTCTTTCCGCGTCCGTGAGCACGCGGCTCGCGTATGCGATGACGCGTTCGACCTCGTCAATCGTCTGCGTCAACACAGCTCCCACGCCCACGGGGTCGATAAACGGCACTTCGAAATTTGGGCACGAAAGAATCGGAGCAGTGGTCAAATCGGATTTTATCTTCTCGAAAGCGGAAATTTGATCGGTATTCCACTCCCATCGCTTGCCCTTGCGAAGCAACCGTGTGAGTGGCTCACTAATTGTCGCGAATTGCGGTAAGAATCGACGGTACCACGACGCCATCCCTAAAAAGCGGTATAATTGCTTTACATTGGTCGGCGCCGGGTATTCGGGAAGCGGCTAAACTTTCTCGTCGTCTACTTTCAAACCGTAGCGATACACAAAAAATCCGAGATACTTAACTTCCGAGCGGCAAAACTCGCATTTCTCTAAATTCACGGTAAGTCCGGCCGATCTAATTTTCGCGAGAACGCGCGATAACCATTCGAGATGTTCTTCGAATGTCTCGGTGACTACCACGATATCGTCTAAATACGCGAATGCATGGGGTTCCATTTCCGGCTCGATTAACTTGTCAAGTAACCGTTGAAATGTGGCCGGAGCCCCCGATAATCCGTACGGCATTCGCGTAAAGTGGTAGTGGCCTTTGCCCGGTACGGAAAAAGCGGTAATTTCTCGACTCTCTTTTGCCAGCGGTATCTGGAAATAAGCCTGGCTCAAGTCAATAATCGAGATGTAGCGCGCAAACCGTAACTTATCGAGAATTCCCGTCATATTCGGTAACGGGTACGCGTCCTTCTTCGCGATGTTGTTTACTTTCCGGAAATCGATACAAAAGCGATACTTGCCACTCGGTTTCTTTACCATTACTACCGGATTTGATCACTCGCTACCGGAGGGCTCGATAATTCCGGCCCTGAGCATAATGTCCACTTCCCCACGAATCGCCTCTTGCACTTTGGGCGACACTAAATAACATCGCTGCCGAATCGGTAAATGCGTCCCGACGTCGATCTTATGCTCGGTTAGTGACGTGACGCCGGGATTTTCGGCAGCGATCGGTACGGTATCTGCGATAAATTTGGTGAGCTTGTTTTCCTGCTCTCGCGACAGTTCCGAGACCCCGCAACAAAAGCTCTGTTGTCCGCGCTCGTTACAGAAAGGGTGGCGGCTCATGACGTCATCCGCGAAACTCCATTCGCCCTGGGCGAAATCGACAACCAAGCGAAATCTCACGAGAAAGTCCATCTCCAGGATGGCCGGCATTGCGAGATTCGGTAAAAAGCCAATAGCGAGCGTCTCTTTGCGTCCGTGCAACTCGAGCTCCACGTCCGCTGACCCGCCGAGCGTAGTCTGCGTTCCGTCCGCCAGACGGATTCGGGAAGGCACGATACGCGAAAACGATATCCCCTGCTCACGGACTGCGTCGATACCCTCAGCACCAAAAAGGGTTCTATCCGAACCGGTATCGACCAATCCGAGCAGGGGGTATTCACCAACCATAATCTCTAAAAAACGCAGGGATGCTCGCCCGCTCCCCTGGAGCGCTCCATACGAGCTCGCCACCTTCTGTATATTATCGCGGGTCTCAGAATCGGGAGGAGACGTAGGGACCTTTTCTATCGTCTCCTTCACCCGTTTCCCGCGCACGAGGGACACGTCCGCACTGTCTGCTGCGCTCTACCGCAGCGATAACAGTGGATGCGCGGAGGCTCGCGACATTCGCGCGCCAAATGACCGGCCGCGTCGCAATTCCAACATTTGTCGGAACCGCTACGCGTGGCCGGTCCAGAGGCAGATTCCCCGGCAGTTTCCTGCCGAGTACTTCTTCGTGCCTCCGCCCCCGCGCCCCCGGCTCGAGGGGTCGCCCCGCGATCCTCTCTCACCGGGGCCAGTCGACGCGTCGCCTCCGCGGCGCGCGGACGCTCTTGCTCACGAACTGCCTCGTGCTCCGTGACTCGGGAATTCGGTAATTGCTCGGCCGTCATCGTCGGAGACGGTCGAGACGAGCGCGGCGGCGGCCGGTAGGCAAGATCCGGACACACGGGTCTCTCGGGAGGCGGCGATGCACGATACTAGCTCGCGGCCGCGTAGCTTCGCTCGACGCGCGTGGCGAGCCTCTCCAACGCATCGAAACTCTCGAAATCGTCGCGATATACGGCAATCTGCAATCTCGGGAGCATATTTTGGTGCGGGTAATTCATCTGCTCGACTTCACTCCAGGGGGGGTCGAGCTGACCGAACAGCCCGAGAATGCACGTGAGATAATCGGCGACGGGCTCCTGTTCCCCCTGCGTGCGCCTCATAATCTCATCGCGCAACGCGAACTGGAAATCGGGCTCCCCAAATCTTGCGTGCATTGCTACCTCGAAATCGCGCCACGAAACCCAGCGAGACCACTTGATTCGGTACCATTGCAAGGCAATGCCGGTGAGGAAAAACGGCAAGCACTTGAATAGATCCTCATCGGCAATCGGTACTACGTCACGCCCCTCCGAAATTCTCAGGAGGAACGTCTCAACGTCGGTCCCCCGCGCTCCTGAAAAGCTTATATTCCAGCGACGCATGACGTTGTATACGTCGCTGTCCGATATCACGGGATGACTCGGGCGTATTTTCGGCCCTCGAGTCGATGGCCTCGGAAACGCTGGCGATACGAAAAGAGGAGGTATCTCCTCCGGCGGCAGCGATAACGGCGGCGGCGGCACGGTACGGCGACGATACTCGCACCGTCGGCACTTTCAAGGTGTCGGAAGCTAACCTCCCCGACTCGAGAATGGTTCGTTCGGCGAACTCTGGCTCCTCTAGCTTCCCCCGCAACGTCATTCCCCGGAAGTGGCGGGCGCATCGCGTCCTCCGCCGATGACGGCGGCTGAGGGTCCTGGCGTCCCGCCTGTTCGAACCGGAGAAGTCGTGCACGGAGCGTCGCACAGTGGGACAAATGGGTCTTTTTATGGACAAAAATCGCTAGACGGCGTAATTCTTCACCGATGTCCATGCTTTTTTTTTTAATTTACTCGCGATGAATTGCTCTATAATCGTATCGAGCCCGTTTTTTAAATTAAGCCCTCAATTCAAAATGGCAGAGGCGCAAATTTGTCAAATGTATAAAACCTGTAAAATGTTGAATATTTTTGGATCGGACAAAGTTTATACGAGCTTTTAAGGCCTCCGAGATACATATGTAAGATCAAAATTCTCAGTTTTTGCCAGTGGAGAGGATCTGCAGTGGCCCGATATATTTTATACCTGCCTGATATCCCCACATTACCCCCCAAACCTATTATTATTATTATTATTATTATTATTTAGGGTCGATCTGAGATCAGATTCGTAATCAGCGACCCCAAAAACCCATATATACAGTTTTCAGTCCAGATGTTCGGGTTTATAGTTCAAAGTTTACAGGTTTAATGTGAATGCTCATGAGGTTGTTGGGCTATAACGGCGCAGGGTTTGGAATTCATCATGTTATCTTAAAATGGCCGTCACTTTGCAAGGAAAAATCGTAGATGACAATTCGACAGCTCATTTTGAAGGGAAAGAGTAGTACTAAATGATGTAATTAAAAGAAAAGAGCTAAAAAATTTTGTACGTCCTATACATAACCTCAAAAGTAGCCCAAAAAGCCATTTTTCGAGTATATAACTTCAAATATCTCAAAATCCTGACGTGATGGGCCAATTCTGACATCGGATTCGGATTCTACGTAGAAAATTACTTGGGAAACGACCCCCAGCAGCCCAACAACAAAACCTCGTAGACCTGTGATATTAATACACGTTTCGCAATGATTGTATATCTGAAATATATAGTGCTAAATTATGTAAAAATATATATACTATTATATTTTAGATTCTAGTATTGTATTTATAAATAATTTTATACTATATATTTTTTACATATTTAATTTATTGTAAATATTTGTTCACGTTTAGCTTTTTTTTATGTTAAATGGTTCCATATGTTTCTGATGTTTATTTATTAAAACAGAAATATTCTTATGCCACGCTTGAAAGACTCTGATTGGTCCATTTCCTTATGCGTTATGCATTATGCAAAAGTGTGTGCTTCCCGCATTACTTGCCCGATTTAGCCGATTTTTTAAGGCTACGCCTACTTCTCTTCTCTTTTCTTTCCGAAGATTCTTGCAAATGATACATGACAGCTTATACCTGGGCGGCGTGACCGTCATTTGTAGGGACTTTTGGACGAACAGAGAGACAAGAGAAATAGGCGTAGCTCCCAAAAATCGGTTAAAATGGGCAAATAATTTCGACTTCTGGGCATAGACTGATACTCTGTGTCGAATTTACGGTGTCCTCTGGACATTTTACATGGTTAGGTCATCACAGATGTCACGACGAATCCATTACCGAAGAACGAAGAGACACAGGTAAATATTTTTATCCAGATTTCTCTAATTTTCCTGTCTCATCCCAGCAATTACTAAGAGTTACAATGTATCGATGCTACAATTTGCTATGCCACTATGAATATGACATGTGTATTGTATTTACTGTGGGAAATTGAGACATTAATACAATGTAACTTTTAATTCATTTACTTAAACATATATGATACATAACTGTAGTTAGAAAGATGCAACTATAATATAATTTCAATTTACAGATATCGCAGCAGATTGCCACTTCACCGTTCATAAACTCTATTATCCCTATTACTCCAACATCGTCTCGAAGTCATCGTGTGTCGCCGCTTCCTGAGGCTATCAGAAGAAATATCGTCGCCTTCGGTAACGCGACAGTTTCCCGAAAAATGGCGGAGACAAGGTTGATATCAACTTCTAGACGACATAGTTTTAATTCCTAAAGGTTAGTAATATTGTTTAAGTGGTAAGCTGTTAGTTTGCGCAAACTTTTTGACAGATGTACGCACGTGTGTCAAATATCATGTATTGTCAAGTTATAAATGTAAAATACTTTATAATATTAAATAAAAATGACATAAGTGAAAACATAAAGTGCGTATAACAAAATAAATGAGATGAGTGGGAACATAAAGTCAATAAGGTAAAAAACATAATAAATAAATAAATATATATATATATTATATATATATGTGTGTGTGTATACATGCATATATATGTATATGTGTAACTAGATAAATAATTATTAAATGTAAATAAATAATTTGAGTTTTTCAGTGTTTTGGCATGCTTCAGTAAATTATCGGTCATGGTTGTGACTTGGTTCTTCGCATTGGCATAAATTTTCCACTATTGCAATAAAGAAATACATATCAGATAAGTAATTAATATTCACATAAAATAAAAGATTAAGTATCTATGTATAGTCAGCAATGATAGATGTTGAACCGATTCTTTCTTTCGATTAATTTTTTGTTTCAGCTTCCCAGCTATCCAAGTTCTTGCAGAATATTAATAGTTGGAGGCCACTTTCCTATAAATTAAGATTACCAAAGTCTGAGGTTACTGTGTCCTTGAATGTGTCCCAGTAAGCAAAAGTTAAATCACATTCTAACGTCAAATATCAGAGTAAGATGTGTTACTAGCAGTGTGATGACAAATTAATGCATCAAACTAAGAATAGGTTCGTAACATTGATGTTTACTGTCATATCATCAATACTTTTGACAGCTGTACTCGAAATTTTTTTATCACTTTATCATGTAGCATACTGACTGATATATTCTTATCTTTTAGGAAACAGGGTGTTTTGCCTATGTTTGCCTCTGCAAATAAAGTTATTGTGATTTACGGTCAAGAATGATGAACTTTTTCCCAAAAATTGAGGATCGGTCCTTAAAGAAGACAACTACAGTAAAATGAAAAATAAAAATCATATAAATGGAAGATGCAAGAATCACAAGAAGTCAAGGATCACAAAGACAATAGAAAGTAAGAACATGGTATGTTATGCGTTTATTTCCTCTTTTCCTATTAATTTTGATAGTTCGTACAAAATTAATAGTAAATCTAAATCTTTGCTTTCATCAATTTTGGCCCAAATGTTTTGTAATATTTCTTCTTTCCTTTTTAAGGAGGAATTAAAATCGGATCTTGCCCAAAATGTTGGATTCTTCATCATGTTTTGAACGTTTCTTTGATGTGTCAAATTTTCTGTAATACATAATATTAAATTGTAAGAATGCTAAAAATATTCTGGCAATAAATGCAATAGAATGCTTAATAATATACCTAAAAATGTAATGATTATTGAATGTTTATGAAGACTTTCCTTCAGTTCTCTATTATGTCGCCGATTGTTCTACACTTGGAAAGAAAATATAGGTACTGTATGCACAGCATGTAATTAATTAGAGAAAACGTAATATTAATTAGTCTTTCAATTTTTAGATTAGCAGGTATCATTGGTTATACCCCTAATCATTTCGTTGCCTACTGCCGGCGAGTTACAGATCATTGGTTATTATGCAACAATCTTAAGACTGCAATAGAGTCATGCAATGATAGGACTATGATTATCCCACATGGGATTATTTATATAATGCAATAAGTGAGAAAGTACTATAAGATTCCCTCCGTTTCACTTCTGATAAATCTAAATATATCTATAGGATAACTTCCTTTTGTAAGGTTCCGATTCTTTAATAAAGTCAGTACTAAAGTTTAATAAAAATGTATTTAATAACAACACAGACTGACATTTACATACAATAACTCTCTTATTATAATTATACCGACTATTCGCTCTTAATCGACTGTCGACTCTTTTTACCGGCTACTGTCTCTTTATAGACCGCAAAATTTCTCCTTTTTATCCCCTGCTTTTCCTTCCCGCCTTGCGCTCCCGGATCACGCCTTCGTACCGTGCTCCAAGGCGGTTCGCCTTCTGCGAACTCTTACAGTACAATGCAAGATGACAAAAATAGAATAGTGACGCTTTATTTTTGACATATAGGGATATATAGAGATACATAATTTATTATCAAATATTCTATAATATGTTATTTTTAATACAACATTTATTTCTAACATTTTTAATGTTCACAAAAAAGCACTGTTTTTCTTTAGAATAATATTTAGTTACTGTAATATATATTACCTCACATATCTTTATATAATTTACTATCAAATATTCTATAACGTGTTATTTTTAGTACAACATTTATTTCTAATACTTTTAATATTTACAAATAATTAATTCTCTTTAGAAAAATATTTAGTTACCGCAATATTACCCAATATATCTTTATGTTGATCCAATCCTGGAAAAAAATAATTCTTTATATCTGAACAAATTCGATATCTGGTATATAATTAATATAATAAATTCTGGTTATATATATGATATTAATTGTATATGACATTAAAATACTTTTATATATGATTCTATATACAGGGTGTTTGATAGCTGATCATGCAGACGAAAATTGGAGATAGATTGGGTGTAGCCGAGAAGAAAAGTCATGTACCATAATGTCAAATTGGCAATAGTTATCGAGTTATTAATTAAAACATGTGAGCCAACGAGCGCGTAGAGAGCGGAGGGCGACCGCAGTAAGCACATAGACATTTGATACAGGCGGAGTCAGCGAGTGGCGATAGGCGAGCGCGCGCGGCGAGGGGCAACGTAAACAACAAGAGGCGAACGCGCTCGACGAGGAGCGAGCGAGCACAAGCGACAAGAGGCGAGCGAGCGCGACGAAGAGCGAGCGAGCGCGAACGACGAGGAGCGAGCGAGCTATAAGGAAAAACCTATAAAGAAAAAGCTCGCTCGCTCCTCGTCGCGCGCGATCACCTTTTGTCGCTTACGTTGCCCCTCGCCGCGCGCGTTTGCCTACCGACAGTCTCTGACTCCGCCTGTATCAAATGTCTACGTGCTTACTGCGGCCACCCTCCGCTCTCTACGCGCTCGTTGGCTCACATGTTTTAATTAATAACTATTGCCAATTTGACATTATGGTACATGACTTTTCTTCTCGACTACACCCAATCTATCTCCAACTTTCGTCTGCATGATCAGCTATCAAACACCCTGTATATATCATTTTCACTATAATCTGTTTTAGTAGCTCGGACATTAACCAGACTCAAATCAGACACAAACCTTGTATCGTTACCGACGATCGAACGAGACATCGAGTTAGTTGACGTCTATTTTCTCAGGGGGCGTATCAGGACAGACATATGCTTTCGCCCGGTGGCCGCTCTCAGGTTTCTTTCTGATATTGCCTCGTCGAAGACATAACTAGCGCCCTCTACTTGCAGCATTTGACGTCACATTGGGCTTTATTTATTTACTATCGGAGGCAGACTGCTCCTTAATAGATTGTCACAAGAGGCACGTATTTTTTTGACGACTGTAATTATCGTATTGTCGCTGGGACATTAGAAGGTAACATCGCCGGTAATATTTAACACACATCGTAATCAGAATACGTTTTGTATATTACGCTTCGATAATAATGGTATTAGATTACGCCAAGTTTAATTCCGAGTGCACTCTCAGTGAAAATGTCGACACGAATGAAAATTTATAATTCTCACATTATAACTCAATGCAACGATTTCTATGATAAACAATCATTATCATAACTGTTATATCTTTATACAGACGTATAATGTCATTAATTGATGATCGATTAAAATGAATCAGATCGCGATTTTACCTGATGGATTATATAGATTTTCAAATGTTTATAATAAATGTCTAAAAATATTATGTGTATATAATAAATATATGTCTGTAACAAATATTTATAAATATATGTATATATCTATATAATTCGTAGCAGCTATGTCCAATGAAGAACGTCTGAGGAAGCTCTTGTCGGATCTGGGAAAGGCTACTCTGCGTGGAGTTCGAAAGTGTCCGAAATGTGGTACATACAATGGCTCACGTGGACTCTGCTGCAAGAACAAATTATGCGCCACTGTGTTCAATAAGCCGGGTGAGAAACGCAAATTGTCTACAGAGGCATGTAAGCTGATCACAGGTTCTACAGTACAAGTGTTTTCTGTACGAGTAAGAGATAAGGGTCCTGACTATCGTGGATTTGTACAATTACCACTGATAAATGCTACTATTTCAAATGATATTACAACATTTATGTCACAAACAACTGCATTATGCTTTGTTGACAGTTGTGAGAGAAGTTTTGACACTAGTGTACTCAAATGCCATGTAAGTATCTTGTAAAGTTACATAAAAGTTACTTATATGACAGTTCTGTAACTATATGATTTTTCCAGGAGAAAAATTATTCAGATATGTCAATATCGACATGTCAGCATATTCAAGCAGCATTAAGGTGTTATTCTGAAGCACAGCCATTAACTTTAAAGAATTCCATCTTGTCATCATTCAATATGAATAATGAGACTAAGCAAGAGATATGGCTGTTAGCGACAGAAACTTCTGGTCCCATGGTGCAAAGAGTTTCCAAAAACATAATGGCAGTGAAATGTAAAGCTTCCCCTAAGCATCCATTGGGCTATCTTCACTTCTCTTTTTTTGTCACTAAAATGAAGGACAGAATTGAGCATCGTTACTTCTGCAGTTGTACTACATTCAAAAGTACAGTGAAGGGTACTGTGGTTGAGGACAAAGTAGACAGCACTTCATCGTTGCAGCCGAAGCGTTGCGTACACTTCTACGCATGTGTTTGTGCTTTCGCTAGTGATACAAAGTTATCGGAAGAGTTTAGTTATTATATTAATCTAGATCAAACACAGTCCACTATACCGAAACCTGTGATGACCATGGCACATAACGACAAAGATAAAATCATTGGAATTGGTAAGATTTCTAATCCCCTCCTTTAAATTTGAAACTTAAAATCTAAATTCTAAAATCTGAAATCTAGAATTTATGATATATATATATATATATATATATCAGATATATATATATATATATATATTGATATTTATATTGTCTAAAGTCCAAATTTTTTAATTTGTCTAAACTATAAATAGTGAATTTAATTTCTGAATTACAAATCATTCCCTCTTTAAATCCTTTTGTCTAAATTCTTGTTTTTATATAATTTTTATTTTCTCATTCTCAAATATTTAATTATTATTTAAATTGTACATTACAATCTATTTCTAAATTCTACAATTTTCTCAATCTTTAATTATTATAAAACTGTTAAACAACATGTGTATCATGCAAGAGGATAGTCTATTTTTCTTATTCCGATTGTTTAATAAAGAACAGAATAATTTTCACATTATACTGATAACATGATGTGTTAATTTCCAATTATATCAGTACACTTTGTACGTCCATATTTATTGTACGATATTTATCGAATTCATCCCCTTAGCAATAATCAACACGATATTTCAGATCTAGATAGTTTAACTACGGATGATACTGATACGCATCTCTTGATTTTTCGCGACGATACTTTAACTGTGCAGAGCTTAGATGGTAATAGGCTTGACCTAGACTCTATGAATTTAGACTCCTCGATTTTATCACACGGTATCGTCGAAAACATAGAAGTAGAATGCGATCACAATTTACTGGATGATAACAATATTATATCGCAGGTGAGCAGCACTGAATATTTGTACATCATTGAGTTAAATAGGATGTCAGTATTTGTTCCTTTCGAAGTTACAGATGTAAGTATTGATAATAATTACAATTCCTGTATGTCATATAGGTTCATAATTTGGAAGTGATCGATCAAAATAGCGTTCAACTAGATGGAAATACCATAAAAATATTGGACGACCAAGCGACAATCGATACTAAGTATAATATTCTCAACAATAGTCAATATATATTAAACGATAATAATATAAAAATACTAGATGCAAGCACATTGAAAGTACTGGACACGAATGCTATGTTGAGTATGAACACAAAGGTCGTCGACAATAGTACTGTTCTGAACAATGGCATCAAAATAATCGATAAAAACGAGATCAGCGCGACAACACAACCGGTGGTCTCGAGCAAACGGAAGAGGGATGAGAAGTCGACGTCTGTTAACAATCTGAGTCTGAACTCGATCGAGCCTAGGAAAACGAAGACGAAGTCACAAATTATCAAAAAATACCAAAACGCGTGTCACGATGATCTCGACGAGGCCAACACGAATCTGCCGTTTATCAAATGGCTCGCATCCATTACCGAGCGAATTAATCAGACGATGCATTTCCAGTTTGATGGCAAGCCGGATCCTCTGGTATTTCACGTGCCGCAAATATTTTTCGATTGCCTGCGAGAACGGATATCATGCGGCGGCAAAAAGAAACGTCTACCGAACTCGACGACAGCGTTCGTAAGGAAAGACGGGGTCCCTTTGGGTACGTTCACCAAGTATACGTGGCAAATCACTAATATCCTACACGTAAAGAGCATTTTCGAAACATCATATATACCTTTGGAGATCACTAGAAGCTTCGTGCAGAATGCAGACGGCACGTACGAATTATACAAACGCGAAGAGACGGAGATAGATCGCTATAAGAAGACGAATAATAACGCGTTGATTAAACCGTTGGAGTTGAAAACGTACTTGAAAGTGGGTAAGTATATATATACTTATCTCCGTATATATGTTCTGTATTATATCAATTTATGTTATCTTTCATATATCAAGAAAATATCGCGTATACGCATTTATTTGAAAAACAATGTTTTATTTTAAAAAAGGATAAAATAATCACACACATATATATTTCACATTTTAATTTATACACATACATACACACATATACGCATATACCCATATTTATATAATTTTTTAAATATGTTTTCTTCTTTTACTTTCAGGAAATACTTCTCCGAATCAAGTTGATCCTACACCATTTTTGATAGAATGGATACCAGATATTCTACCAATATCGAAGATAGGTGAACTTAGGATTAGGTTCGAATTTGGACATGTGAAAAATGAGACAAATCACAAATGGAGGAAAATCGCTCTTTCTAAGAATTATTAAATCCATATTCTCGAAATACCGATCGTCGTGAAATTTTCACTTTTCTACCACAATGGATTCGAAAATGACTTCCGTATTTCGTAAGAACTCTACGAATTCGATGTTAGAAAGATTAGGTAACTTGAAGTCAAGTAACTTGTTGATAGTTAATTGTAAGCTTCGGTGCTATTTCGTGCTATCCAGAGTGAGTAAATTAAACTGCATATTTGACGGTTGAACGAACGATTACTATTCTGTACATCTGCAGCTGATAGTAATCTGGTGGTTTCTGGAATCGCTAATTCGAAGACTGATTTCACAATTTTCACGATTACATGACCGTAGCACGACTCGATATTATAAGATTCTGATCCTCTTTGCGATTAAGTGTAAATTAATCTAAATTATGAATCGTTGCATGCGCCTCTAGGTGTATTCTACTATATTTTGTATTGTATATTTTTATTTCACTTAAAACAAGAATTAAAAATGTATGAAAAATATCTGAATCATGACAAATATGTTAATATTATTAGCAATCATGCCGCGCTGTAGTGTGAGTTTTGAAGTATTGTGATATAAATATATATTGTAAATATTATGTACTTTTAGATTTTACGCCGTTATATGTAAAAAAGTATATTTATATTATTTAATAACACGAGATTGTGGTTCTGTTCTGTGAACGAACACATATACACATTTGAATTTGAGAATAAATTATATAATTATATAAATTATATATATATATATATATAGTGCTTCACCCACTTAACAAAGATAAATATCCCACTAATTAAACATTATCCCAATGATTGAAATTTTAATAATATACTTATATTTAATATTTCTGTAAAAAGGCCTTTGAAATGTTGTTAAGAGATATTTCTTTGTATCAAAATTTGCACTATTATTTAATCTATTTCATTTATGAGTCAATATTATTCAGTAATTGGAGCATAATTTATTTTTCACTTCAATTACTGGTACAACTGATATTACCTAATATCTCATAAAAATTAACATTAATATTTATAGATAATTTTATGTTCTATTACATTTTTTGATCATTGACAAACTAAAATTCTATATATGAACGTTAGTTTTGTTAGTCATTCCATTCATTATTTATTAATAAAAGTGTCAAACTGATAGGGCTTTCTTTACTTAGTTTAGTCATTGCAATATTTACTTAACATAATTAACCATGTAATAGAATTCTATATAGCTTAAGGTTCTTTAAGGCTACGAGTACAAAATCATACTCGTACAGTAGTATTGAATTTACCAGTCATGATAAAGACAATTTTGCCTTGTTTATGCTAAATGATTACTTCAACTGTACCTGTCGAGTAGTATTTTGAAACATAATCGAAACTGGAGTGCAAGTTGATTTTTAAACAATGGTTGTGTAAGTGGGATGAGGCTTTACTCTTTATATTTTTTAATGAAAAGTTATATATAAATTTTTATTTGATAATTCAATAAAAGAAAACTTCCGTGTGAAACATTTTTTTGTGTGATGTTTATATGACAAGTATGATAGTGTGAAATGTAGTTGAAATGTGTGCAAAGCAAAATATTTTTCAATAACATATTAAACAATTTTCATAATGGATCCTAATAGCAATATTTAATATCACGGAAGGTTGCTTTATATCTTCATATATATACAAGTCTTGGAGAACTGTTAAATGGAAAGAATAGAAAGACAATATATAAAGTACGAAACATTTCTTCTAATCTCATTTTTTGATAGCGCAATTTTTTGATAGGATATTTCTATTATACAGGGTGTTTGAAAGCTTATCATACAGACGAAAGTTGGAGATAGATTGGGTGTACCCGAGAAGAAAAGTCATGTACCATAATGTCAAATTGGCAATAGTTACCGAGATATTAATTAAAACATGTGAGCCAATGAGCGCGTAGAGATCGCTGGGCGGCCGCGGTAAACACGTAGACATTTGGTATAGGCGGAGTCAACGAGCGTCGATAGACGAGCGTGTGCGGTGATGGGCAACTGTAAGCGACAAGAGGCGAGCGCGCGCGACGAGGAGCGAGCGAGTGCGAACGACGAGCGAGCGAGCGCAAGCGATAGTCGGGGAGGGAATGCGGGAGCCGTTCTCCTGACTCCCCCCACCACGGTCCGAATGGTAGACATCCTGCAGAGGTTTTAGGCCCAGTTCCACAAAATCAAGTTTAAACCGTGATTATCTGAACTGACGTTACACTTAACGGCATGGTTAAACTTATATCGCGTTCCACATCATGTTTTTAACTATAGTTTACTTAAACCTGTAGTCTGTATGAAGAAACTATCAAAGACTTCTCTTTCTTTTCAAACGTAGAGTATGATTGGTTGTTGCTAATAGTGAAAAGAGGGAAAATTGAAATAAGTTGGATGCTATGACATATAGTAGAGAACAATATATCTGTTTCGTATGAAGTAAACACTAACCAACATTAATATTTGCTGTATTTGTATATAAGTATTAATTTATTAAAAGGTGGAAGTCCAGTGTTAATAATAATCAATTAGTTTATATTATTGGTTTGATTGCATTTATCATACAATAATTGACTTTTATATATAGTTTTATACTCTGTTTTAGAATATAATCTATCGAAGCAAAGAACCCAATATTTTTAATTAAATTTATATACTTACTGTTCTGTTTTATGAGAAATTTCATGCTCGATTTCTGCTAGAACTGCAATAACAGATTCTTTTGATAATCTAAATCGTGCATGAAAATCGACATTATCAAATTCTTCCAAATATGATGGTTGTCTTATTCTTATATTTCTTGCCCGTCGATAAATTAGGTTTTCAAAATCTTCATCTTTAGATGAAGATAATATGTATTCTAAAGCCATATCTCTTTAATGTTCAAACGTTCAAAATATTTGTCAACTGAACTCCAAAACCGGGATAGTCAAATTTTTTTCTCAAATTGATGGTACTGCAGTGTTAAACTTCGTTTAAATTCATTAAACGCCCAAAGTTTTGGGTTTAACTTCAACTGTGAGAAATCAACGTTAACCATAGTTTAAGGCAGCTGTGGAACGCAATTTTTCGTCTAAACTAGGGTTAACGAGTTAAACTTCGTTTACAGTAAGTTGTGGAACCGAGCCTAAAGGCTCGTCTACATTAGCTGTAAGAATAAGGCTGTAAGGTTGCAATCCCCAATGGGTCGGGGGTATCCATGATGGATTTCCCCTGCGTTACCAAAAAAAAATATCGTAAGCGACAAAAGGCGGCCGCCTAGCGCTCTCTACGCGCTCATTGGTTCACATGTTTCAATTAATAACTCGATAACTATTGCCAATTTGACATTATGGTACATGACTTTTCTTCTCGGCTACACCCAATCTATCTCCAACTTTCGTCTGTATGATAAGCTTTCAAACACCCTGTATGCATGAATCGTACACAGACAGCCTATTGCTGCATAAGGTGATGTTTTTATCGATATATTATTGTATAATTATTTTGTGTGAATGAATGCATGTAGGTGAATGTGATAACAGAGAGAAGCATGCTACAAGAATTCTACTAATAAAGGTTAATGAGTTGTTACAAACATTTATTTGTACCAAAGTAATTCACTAATATAGCTTTATTTTTATTTCCTTTCCCCTCTGCATGTGTATACTATTTTATGGAAACATTTGTTATTGCTATAGTAATATCTTTGAAAAAGCAACTTGGAACTGAGCTATCCTTTCTTATAGTAAAATCAGAATATATCTATCCGCAAAACGTTGCGAATAAGTCAATAACAACTGTGGCTTTGCGAACGCTGTGTGATCTGAAGCAAATATTTATTTTCTTTTTATATCATTTTTCTCCATTTCTACCTGCTGAATCATAAACAAACAATTGAATATACAGGAATTTTGCATGATTTTTGGAACTTACATTAAATTTAATTTATTTAGTTTATATCGATACGTGAATTTCTTACTAACATTTTTAAAACATATCACAAGGACACCGTTATGAAGCCAATCATAAGGCCGTAGCCTTAACGTTGTATAAAACAATGGGCAAGAAAGCGTATAAGTGTTTGAGTAATATTTTTAAACATTTACCATCGATCCAAACCTTGCAGTCGGTATTGCTGAAGATACGAGGGCAGTTTGATAAGTCAGTGACTTTTTGAATTTTCTGCGCAGTAACTTTAAATGCAGCACTGCTCCCGTCAACTGCCATCTATTAATAGACTACTGTACAAGTTTGGGCAAGCTGCGCCATTTAGTTAGTGTTTGACAGCCATTGAAAGCAGACAACCTCGTGAATTTTAACGAAAATGGAAAAAAGTGAATTTCGTGTGCTGATTAAGCATTATTTTTTGCGTAAAAAAACCATCACAGAAACCAAGGCAAAGCTTGATAAATACTATGGGGACTCTGCACCATCAATTTCAATGGTTAAGAAGTGGTTTACTGAGTTCCGTTGTGGTCGTACCAGCACAAGTGACGCCGAACGTTCAGGTCGCCCAAAAGAGGTCGTCACGCCAGAAATCGTCGATAAAATCCATGGAATGATATTGGACGATCGGAGAATGAAAGTGCGTGAAGTAGCTGAGGCTGTAGGCATCTCAACTGAGCGGGTACATCACATTTTACATGAATATTTGGACATGAAAAAGCTATCCGCGCGATGGGTGCCGCGATTGCTCACACTCGACCATAAGCGCAACCGTGTGACCATTTCAAAGGAGTGTTTGGCGATGTTCAGCCGCAATCCGAACGAGTTTTTGCGCCGTTTCGTTACCATAGACGAAACATGGATCCATCACACCACACCAGAGACCAAGGAACAATCAAGACTGTGGGTTTCTTCGGGTGAACGTGCACCAAAGAAGGCCAAGGTGGGTCTGTCGGCCAACAAGGTCATGGCCACAGTTGTTTGGGATGCACGCGGTATCATTCACATCGATTACCTTGAAAAGGGTAAAACGATCACCGGTGAATATTATTCAGAGCTTTTGGACAGATTCGATATTGATTTGAAGCAAAAATGACCGCATTTGGCGAAGAAAAAAGTGCTGTTCCATCAGGACAATGCACGGGTGCACACGTGTGTAATCACCATGGCAAAAATCCATAAATTGGGCTACGAACTGCTACCCTATGCAGCATATTCACCAGATTTAGCTCCCTGCGACTATTTCCTGTTTCCAAACCTAAAGAAATGGCTGGGCGGTAAGAGATTTGGGTCGAATGAAGAGGTCATCACTGAAACAAACGCCTATTTTGAGGGCCTTGAGAAAACCTATTATTTGGAAGGAATAAAAAAATTGGAAAAACGGTGGACTAAATGTATCGAGCTAAAAGGAGACTACGTTGAGAAATAAAACGCTTATTTGCCGAAAAAAATATCTTTTATTAAAAAAGTCACTGACTTATCAAACTACCCTCGTATCCATTTTCGTTGGTTTCAGCACTTTTATTTTGAGACATTTGAAAAACATATGTTCAAAAATGTCTGACAAAGAAAAAGTATGTATTTTAATGTGAGATGAAGTATCGATAGAATCCAAGGTCTCCTATGATAGCCATAAGGATGTTATGTGTGGTGTTGAGGATTGGGGCAATAACCGCACTGGTAAAGTGGCAGATCATGCTTTAGTTTTTATGTGCGCGGGTTAAATTCCGAATGGAAGATACTTCTTTCTTATAACTTTTGCAATAAACAAACCAATACTGCGCAACTCGTTAGATACATTAAAGAACATATTAAAAAAGTTACATACATTGGCTTTCATATTATTGCCACGGTCTGTGATCAAGAGTCTTCAAATATCGCCGCAATAAATGAATTGCTATTGCGGACAGATATGAAACGGAATTTCGAAAATAGGACGCAAAGTAAGTAACTGCATTAAATGGAGCAATATTGTTTTCATTACTGTTACAAATGTGCTTTAATCATTCGCTGTTAATAGGTCAAACTTTCGAAGTTGGAAATGCGATAATTGTGCCTTTATATGATTCTTCACACCTTATCAAAGGATTCAGAAATAATATGTTAACAAGTAATATAGAGGTAAAATGGAGCAATGATGGACCAACGCAAATAGTATCGTGAGACGTTATCAAGACTGCATGGCTAATCGACAAGAAATTGAATACCATTCGCCCTATCCTGAAAAATTGACGAAAAAGCATATAATAGAAATTAAAATTAAGAAAATGCATGTGAAACACGCTACACAAGTTTTAAGTGAAAGTGTTGCGAGCTGCATCGAAACTTTGACGAGATTAAAATGTAAGTACTGTTCCATAACAATCCACAAAAAATTAATATATAACAAACATATTCGTAGCATTGTAATTGTGAAAATATTTATAAAATACAATTTATATTTAATAAAAAAACTGTAACTTAAGTAACAAATTAATATATCTTTGTAACATTGGCCAAATTGTTTATATTCAAGCAATTTCTAAATTTAAATAATTTGTTATGTTTTAGTTGCATAATATATTATAACATTATATTTTAAATACACTTATGCGGTTATGAAATGTAGTGAGTAGCGTGTACAGAATTAAGAAATAATTATAATAATATTTTTCCTATAGACTCTAAATTAAAATATGGTATATTTGTTGCTTATAGGTTCTATAGTTTCTGCTATAGGTTCTGCTATAGGTGTCTATAAACGAGAATATCGTGAGTATTCCTGCTGAGGAAGGACTAGCTACCGCTCAAATTGTCAATTTCGTTAATAACTCGTTTGACTCTATGAATAGTAGTAACAACTATGATAATGAACTGCGATGTCCTATAACAGAAGATAATGCGCATAATGCATTCTGGGTGGACATTAAAAATATTTTGCGGAATATGCGATATGTTACAAAATATATGCATGAAAGTTTACCATCTGTACCTACTTTGAAAAATTGGTTATTCACGATAGACAGTTTTCAAAAGCTGTGGAAAATTTTAAATGTAGATTACGGTTTTCAAAATTTTAAAACACGTTATTGTAATCAAGATCTGCTTGAGAATTTTTTCGGCCAAATTAGAAGTCATGCTATTCATCATATTAATCCGACTCCTCAACAATTTAAATATTTCTTCGTTACTCTGTTGGTAAGCAATATGAAGTCCGTATCAATTATTGGTGGTAATTGTGAACTCACCGAAGATGATTACATGTTGCTTTCATTAGAGGAATGTTTACAGAATAGATGATCTGATGAGGTAGACGGTGTTGATCAGAACAACAAGATTTGTAATTGTTACGCCCTGCAGATTTAACTAACAAAATTGTCTTTTCCTCTCGCGGATTTATATTCTCCTAATATAACTATAATAGGAATATATACATATATAAATATAAATTAAGAAACAGACCCATCTGGCGAACAGCCGTTGCACCAAATGAAAGGCGTTTCAGGAAAAATTTCATAACAGGAAACAGTGCCCTGTTGTAAAAATCTACACGTCTTCGTTTAAAGTTTATATCTGGGTAGTGTTCGCCAAGTGTGTCCGTCGTCCTAGCTATAAAAATTTGAAACTCCGCGCTAACAAACCTTCAGTAAAACAAAGCAACTCAGAGCATTCCTGCTCTAAAACTTAAAACTTACATCTTCCCAATCCACAACCATATGTGCCCTATCAGTTAACCAACAAAGTTTACTTCACTGATAGTCGTAAAATCTGATCTCAGCCTTTGATTTACGGCATCTTGACTTTTCCAGCTGGCCACTTGTATACATTTCTCTATCTCACAAAAATCCACCACCATCACACTTGTCGCGCCTAATCATCCAAAACCTATCCACCCAAAACTATGAGACATCCACGCTCCACCCCTTATCCTATCTATATTCACGTCTTCTAGAACTAACTGTCTCCTCCCACAATGTCTTTTAACTTCGCTAATGGTTAAGACTTTTTCCCACTACTGTCAACCAGGACCAATAGTAAAAATTAGTAACAAAATCTTTAACTTCATTGGGTTCTCCTTAGGGCTCCACCCCTCCCTAAAAGGGCCATCTCTCTACCCACCCTGATGGCTTCTGCCTCCGATAATTGATATAAAAACCGCGGTAATCCGCCTCCGCGAACAGAAGAACACGGAAACGAAAAAGCTCAGACTCGCACTCTCACGCAGATATTCAGAACTCAGATATTCCGAACTCGGATATTCAGATCTTGAGCATTAGAACTCAGATTCAAATCTTCAGAATTCCAGTTCATTCAAATATTTAGTATTCAAATATTCAAGCATTCGGATTTTGGAAAAAGTGCGGGCTTCCTCTTTATATAAGTGAACGACTATTTGGTGCCTCAATCGGAATACGAATATTGGAAACGAGAACACCTACGCAGATCTGCGTCATTCTCACTTCTACTTGTGTCAACTTATCCTGAATCAGTAGTAAGTTTCATTTTCTTTACTTTATCTTTCCTACTTCTATTTTATTTATTCCACCCTTGTTTTGAAATCCGATTTTAGTGGGCCATTACCGTCATTCAGTGGTATCCATCCAACAAGTCCTTCGTTTCTTTGAAACGGTGTAGAGACGGTGACTAGAGATCTATATGAATTCGAACATCATTTGCAATATCTCCGTTCCATTATAAATATTTCACTTGAAACAGACTTTCACCCAGACCCGACACTCCTACCCCATTTTCTACTCCGATGTCTATCTATTAGTCCTCCCTCGTCTCCCCCACGCGCATCCACTCCTTCTACCCCTTCAATCTCATATTCTCCCGTCTCTTTTTCTAAACTGTCCACTCCTTTAAATTCGCCATACCACTCTCGTTCCCTTTCACCTGATTAACTTCCTATTCCTATTATTTCTCTTTCCCATCCTTTTCTTCTTCCATTTCATATACTCACACACACACACATACACTCATTCGTCTAAATGTATTTATCTTAAAAATCCAAACCGCGCCGTTATTATCAAATTTGCTAATTCAAACCGTACTGCATATCATTTTGTCATTTTTATTTCAATAAATCTGTTAATAGTTATTATCACCAATTAATTTCAAAATCACCCCACCTTCCAACAGTCAACTCATGGTCCTATCCCCGGTAAAGGGACTCGCGTCCTTGACCGAAAAACGGATCGCTCGTCGTACGTCGGTGTCCGAGTAAAGGGACCCGTCGGGTTCCTGACCCGTTCACTGGCACGCGGTTACGAACGAGGTTCGCCTTACTCGCGAACGGAAAGTTGCGCTCCTCTTTTAGGACGTAACATAATGAAGCGCATAAAATTTCTACTGATATCGAACATATTGTACCTAGATAGCATCGGACATTCAATGGATGTACGTTTCACGTCCAATTTATGTCCGTATGTCCGATTTACGTCCGTGGACATAAATTGGACGTAACAAGGATGTCCTTATTGGACATCGGACCTGTAGGACGTCCGATGTACGTTGTGACGTTTTTTTCTAAGCGCCGGCAAATTTCCGCCGGTCCACCCGTCACTGTCTCTTACACAAAGAAAAACGTTAAGTTGGGCGCCAGGTGCGAATAGCCGCACCACTCACCAACTCTAACTGCTCAGAAGGCTTGACCGCAACGCGGGCGTCCGACGGGACCGGTAGCTCGTATGAAATTTTACAGTCGGTAGACGGGCGGGATTCGGCCGGAAATCGGGAAAACGTGTAGGACAAGAAGAACAATGTGGTGAACAGCGGAACGTTAATTTATTCTTTCCGGAGACGGCGCTCTCCGATAGCTTTGCAGGACGGTACACGCTTCTTGCGCTCGCTTTCTCGCAAGCCCGGTATCGCTCTGCGCAACACAATTTCTACGGACGTGGCAATGCACGGGACACCGACAATAATGCAGGTGAGAGGTCTTACAAAATCGGGAACCTCCCAGCAGTGGGGTCCTGGTCGTCGGACCGGTCGCTCCTTGTTCCGGGTCGATCACGGCCTGCGGTCGTCTCGGAGCTCGTCGCTCCGTCGCTCGGACGCTCTGAACCTTAGCCCTCTCGGCGTGTCACGCATGGCACTCCACCCTCCGGGTCTCGGTAGCGATCGAAAATGAACACTGCTCCTCGAGAGCGAAAACGAAAATTAGTCTTCCACTTCTCGGTAGCGGCGAAACGAAAAACGGGCTGGGTTCTTTTCCGATAGAAGAGCGAAATCTTAATCGTTTTCTCGCGAACCATGAAAGTTGCTACTCTCTCTCTAGCACCAAAACGGGATCTGCCTTTTTTTAGCGACGAAAGCTGATCTGACTCTTCTTTTCGCACGAAAAACGGAATCTCCTCTTGTCTTTCCTTCTTTCTTTCTTTTGTCTCCCTCTTTCGGGAGGGGTTCCTCTCTCCCCGTTCCTCGCTCTTCCGACGGGACGGGAATCCTTCCGTGGATCCGTGTTGTTGATCCGCGTTAAGTTGCCCCCTCTCTCTCTCTCTCTCTCTCTCTCTCTCTCTCTCTCTCTCTCTCTCTCTCTCTCTCTCTCTCTCTCTCTCTCGGTCTCTGTCTCGCTCGTAGTTCCGCGAGCATTGTCTTCGGATCCGTCTAGCCGCTGTTTTTCGGCGAGCGGCCACGCGTCGTGGTCGTGCTCGACCGCGGTATCTCGCTTCGTTCGTTCCGTCTCCTTCCGTGTTGTCATCGTGGCTTGTCTGGTCGTGCCGTGCCGGACTGGGAGCGACGTCCTCCACATCCTCTTGCTCCTCTGGTCCTGCTGGTCGGCTCGGAAGGTCCGAGGGCACAAAATTTTGGGACGCGGGACCGCCTCACCTGCGCGCTCTTAACGCTAATTGATTTCGCTCAAATTAATATGATTTTCCAGGGAGTCGTCTCGAACTCCCCTTTGATCGCGCGATGCTTGTCGCCCCCGCGTCGTGATCGCGTTTTCGCCCACTAGTGACGGGCGCTCCGCGGCTGCCACGTCACAACGTCCATCGGACGTCCTATGTCCGAAGTAGTGACAAACATACGTCCTATGGACGTCTTTTGTAAAAAAATGGACATACAGGGTCATCGAAAAGTATCGGACCCCCCTAATATCTTCAGTTAGAATGCATTTTGGAGAAAATGTCCAACAGCAAAGTTGTATGGTTTGAAGCGGGGAGTAAGATGATGACCTTGACTTTGACTTTGACTATGTCCTTCAAGGTCATTTCAAGGTCAACCTTATTTTTTTAAATAGAACCCCCAACATTTTACTGCATATTCTTATAGCTTGTCTCGAGAGCTTTCCAAAACACTATAATCAAACATTTTTTCATTAAGTACTTTTTGAATATTGAATGAATATTGAATGAATTTATAAAAGTTTGAAGTTAACAATTTTTTGAAACAAAATGTAAAATATCTTGTAAAATATTATTTAGTTTTCAGTAATCATAACCTTAATACTTTTGTGCGCGAAATAATGAGACCAATTAATTGGTTTAAAGAAAATACATTAATCGAAAAGTATCGGCTCCCTCTAATATTTTCAGTAAGAATGCATTTTGGAAAAATATCCAATAGCAAAGTTGTACGGCTTCAAGCGGTTATGCTAGTAGGCTATGGCGGAAAACTGCCCGAAGGTAATCGTGAGAAGCTGCTCGAATGCGTGATGTCCGAAAGCGTTAGTGGGAATCTGCCCGAAAGCGTTGGCGGGGCTGATCTTTATTGTCTCACTCTCGCAGGCACCAATAGTAATACAAGCTCTTGA
This sequence comes from Harpegnathos saltator, assembly GCF_003227715.2. NCBI lineage: Eukaryota > Metazoa > Arthropoda > Insecta > Hymenoptera > Formicidae > Harpegnathos > Harpegnathos saltator. The sequence goes on from NW_020229972.1 coordinate 598,038, forward strand.
GCAAACAATGCAGATCACTGATTTGAATCTTTGATGCAGTGCTGTCTTCTTCTTAGCGAGCAGTAGTCACCTTGTGGACGAAAACGAACAGCCCCAAAAATTGTTTCTGTAACAAAAGAAGCCATTGCGCTTCAATTGATTGTCCCAAACATCTTCATTTTGTTTCCAATAGCCCAGAATTTTTTCGTAAATATTATTAATTGATCTATTAGATTTTCAGTTGCTCAACGAGTTTTTTGCTAGTGCTGATTGAAATAAACAAATCGAAAGTTGGACCAACACTTAATAATTAGTATTCTTCTCTACTTAATTATTTAGATCAATTTCCTATCACTTATCTGATTAATTCTTCTTTGCTCTAATTAAGAATGGCGGAGCTTTCTGAAAAAGATTGAATAACACTGTTAATGATGCGAGGATGGGGAGATCAACAAAGAGGGTATAAAACAATAACGCGATTTTTAATGAAAATTTTCGGAATGAAAATAATAGGATCTCCAAAAGTACTGTAATCCGCACTATTCAACGTTTCGAGGACATTGGTAGCGTTAAAAGCCGCCCAAGATGGCCTGGTAGATGTAAAACAGCAACAAATAATGATAAGGCATTAGATGTTTTACAGTCTTTCGTTGAAAGTCCCCACATTTCCATCAATCGCGTTGCACAAGAACACGAAATCGGTCATGCATCTGTCAGTAAAATTCTGAAATTGAATAAATGGCATCCATACAAACTCTGTTTGGTCCAAAAGTTGTCCGAAGACGATTTTGATAGACGCATCGAATTTTGTGATCTTATGATGGAGATGATTGTCGACGATCCTCTATTACTTAATAACATTGTTTTCTCTGATGAGGCAACATTTGAACTGACTGGAAATGTAAATAGACACAATTGTAGATACTGGAGTGACGTTAATCCTCACTGGAAAAGAGACAATCATACCCAATATCCACAAGAAGTTAACGTATGGGCTGGTATTCTTAATGGTAGACCAGTTGGCCCTTTCTTCATTGAAGACAATTTGACAGCACAAGTATACACAGTCATGCTTCGCGAACAAATTGTTCCAGCTATTCGAGACATAGCTGGTGGAAATATGGATGAAATTTATTTCCAACAGGATGGAGCTCCATCTTATTATGGTGTCATTGTCCGTCAATATTTGAATGAGGTCTTTAGGACAGGTGGATAGGGCGAAGAGGTCATATTGAGTGGCCACCTCGGTCTCCGGACTTGACCCCACTTGACTTTTTTTTGTTGGGTTACTTGAAAAGTAAAGTTTATACCACCAAGCCTCAAGATTTAGATGATTTAAGAGGGAGAATAACTCGAGAGATAGAACTAATACCGCCGGAAACGTTCCGGAATGCGGTTTCAGCTGTTTATAACAGATTGGTACATTGCCAGGCTGTTGAACGGCAACAATTTGAACATTTGTTGTGAATTGTTTGGTACAATTGAATATTTTGCCCAAGCTGACCAATTGGAATGAAATTCGCCTTAACTGGCCGGAATCACACACCACTCTTGCCTTAACTGGTCAGAATCACACACCACTCTTGCCTTAACTGGCCGGAATCACACACCACTTAACAAATTGTTAACTTCAAACCTTTATAACTCAAAAAGTACTTAATGAAAAAATGTTTTATTATAGTGTTTCGGAAAGCTCTCGAGATAAGCTATAAGAGTATGCAATAAAATGTTGAAGGTTCCATTTAAGAAAATAAGGTTGACCTTGAAATGATCTTGAAGGACATGGTCAAGGTCATAGTCAAGATCATCATCTTACACCCCGCTTGAAACCATACAACTTTGCTATTGGACATTTTCTCCAAAATGCATTCTAACTGAAGATATTAGGGGGGTCCGATACTTTTCGATGACCCTGTATAATGGACGTCCAATGGACATCCTGTGCTGGCTGGGTACCTTCAACTTTAGAGGAACTTGATGAAGCGCAGGAAATATTTAACAATATTTTTTAACAAATATTTACTGATAAAATTGTCTCAGAAAATGATATTCTTGCTTTTATTTCAGACGAAATTTCTTTACAAGATATTATTACTGCAACGTTAAAACAATTTAATCAGTGTGAAGAATGTCATAACAGCTTGAGAAGTCGTGAATTTCCACTTTGCGCGCGATCAATAATATATACATTTAGTAAGTTATTAAAAACTAGAAGTCACTGATGAAATATTCTGAAAATATTCTTACGACATTATGATAATTGATATCTAAATATGGATTGGTATGAATGTATGGAACATCAAAGTGATATTTTTAAAACTATTGTTCGTATTATTGGCGTCAAAATATTAACGTGCTGGTGTAACCGTAAAAATAATATTATATAGGGTAGCCTACATAACTCTTAACAGCTGAATATTTCGGAAACTATTTGTCAAATCAAAAAGTTGTTCATAAGAAAGTTTTTTATATTCGAGTGGCGTTTCTAACTACATAAATATCAAGTTATTCCCTGCCCCCCTTAACACTAGTCCTCTGTTTGGGTCTATATGACCCGAAGCGCGTGGATAAAACGCGATTAAAGGCGTTGTATTCACTTATGTGATTCAATATTTTATGTGTACGAATTTTGGCCTTATTCACATACATGAAAAAAGAAAATAAAATCTTACATATGTGCCGAATGCCAGCACGTACACCGTTGTCTCTGTTTTGGGTCATATTGACCCACCATATATTTTTCATACATTTTGCTTTCGAGCGCGTAAATTCAACATTTCATACGTGAATATGCCATAACATTCATTTCAACACCGAAGTGAACATAACATTAGCTGCTTTGACATATTGACATATTGACACATCTATAAATATCTTATTGTTATTTTCGAGTTATGTCTATATTTCGAGGAGACGTCTCTGTTTGCGTTCGCTGAAAATCCAGATGTGACCATCACATCGTATGTACCGAAGAAAAATCGTTGCGTTGTTCTTATGAGCACCAAGTACCATGACACAACTTGTATTGCAGAGAAGAAAAACAAGCCCGAAATTATTCAATTTTACAACGATAGAAAGGCTGGTGTTGATCTTTTAGATCAAATGATCGGCTCTTACACATGCAAACGTAAAACCAACCGTTGGCCGATGGCAGTCTTGAGCGCTATTATCGATATTTCAGCATGCAATGCGCTCGTTTTATACAAAGAATGCAACGCAAATTGGGTACATGCCGGTAAGAAATACAAGCGTCGTGAGTTCCTGAAAGATTTGGGTATGAAATTGGTGGAACCAGAGATCATGCGTCGGAAGAAAATGCCAAGGTGTGAAAATCCTGCCAATTTGATAAGAGATATACGTAAACGGACGCTGGGTGAGCCGTCCATATCCGCTTCAGATAACATTTCGGCTCCAAAACGTAAAAGATGCTATATGTGCAAAACTGACAACAAACATGCAGAGATTTGCACAATCTGCAAGAAAACGATTTGCAAAATTCATTCCGATTTGTTCTGCAAAAATTGTTTGGAGTGAACTCACTCACAGAAACTCTATTTTTCAGCGATCTTATATTCTCATATAATTTTTGTTTCATGCAAAATGTTTATAAATAAATAACAAACAACAAAAAAATATGTTTTTTGCGTTTAATTATCTCGTTCTACTTGTGTACATCGATAACTCTTGAAATTCAGGTAAAAAGTCGTTTTTGAATGGAAATTTGTATGTGAGTCATATAGACCCAAACAGAGACAACGGTCACGATCGTAAACATAGGACTAGTGTTAAAGAGGGGCAGGGGGTAACTTCGCAATTCCAAATGGGATCCCTATAAAATGTTAGATGGTTGGATTCTACGGTAAAAAACAAGTTAATTTTGTCTAAAACATTTTTTTATTTGTCTAATATTTTTGAGATATTTGAGGAAAATTTGATAACTTTTTCAATATTTAACTTACGATATCTAGCTAACTATTTGTCGGAAGAAAAAGTGGTATTAAACTTTCTTACTTTATTTAGTCTCAAGGATATATTATTATAATAGCGCCCTGACTTTTGTTAACTTACTGACTTTTGGAAATTTCAAAATCAACAAATTAACAAAAATCAGAACACTATTGTAATAACATATTCTTGAGACTAAATAAAGTAAGAAAGTCTAGTACCACTTTTTTCCGACAAATAGCTAGATAACGTTAGTTAAATATTCAAAAAGTTATCAAGTTTTCCTCAAATATCTAAAAAAATATTAGACAAATAAAAAAATGTTTTAGACAAAAGTTACTTGTTTTTTACCGTAGAACCCAACCATCTAACATTTTATAGGGGGTCCCGTTTAAAATTGCGAAGTTACCTCCTGTCCCCCTTTAAGAAGGGTAGAGAGTAACTTCCCAAACAGCACCGGACATCCAATGGATATACGTTTCACGTCTAATTTATGTCCGTATGTCCGATTTACGTCCGTGGACATAAATTGGACGTAACAAGGATGTCCTTATTGGACATCGGTCCTGCAGGACATTCGATGTACGTCCATCGGGCATCCATGTCCGCCGTTGTGACAAACGTACGTCCTATGGACGTCTTTTGTAAAAAAAATGGACATATAACGGACGTCTAATGGACATCCGTGTGCTGTCTGGGTTAATATTTATGTAGTTAGAAAGGCCCCTCGAATATATAAAACTTTCTCATGAACAACATTTTGATTTGACAAATAGTCCAAAATAATTTCCAAAATATTCAGCTGTTAAGAGTTATGTGGGCCACCCTGTATATAACGATATCGAAAAATCCTTGACTTGTGAACGCAAATATACAGACAGTATTTTATAATTCAAGCGGGCGCGTGATAATTATAAAAAATACCGGGATGAACGAAAACACGCATTGCAAAGTTATCGAGAACAGATTAGGATAAAAAAATAATTGTAATAATTGTTGCTTTCGTTAAAGATATTTATTTTTTTATTATATTATTTCTGAATGAGTGTTGAATGTGTATCTTAGAAAATGGATTAGGTAGAATTCTACGTATATTCTGCGTATATACCCAGTAAGCAAAATGCTAGCAAAATGCGCGCAGATTGACGCCAATTTCGATCAGATCCTCACATCAAAACCATAGCCATTTGTGTCCTCATTAGGCTCGTGTTTTGCCGATAGGACCTGTGTGACAGGCCGTGCGAGCAGATTGTCGGCAGAAACTGCGCAGGTCCTGCTGCCAAACTACGCGTAGAGTCTGCGTGCAGAGTTTATTCGGTTTCTGCCGCCAATATGCCGTCAAATTACTGCAAGTCTTGACGTCGTTGAAGCTTGGAGCGTTCTTGGAGCGAAAATTGAAAATAGCTTTTATTTAACAAAAAACCACTTAATATAAATGTAAATACATATAAAGGATAAATTTGTATTAAATATGACATGACATTATAAGAAAGTTGTAATTCCCGCAAATTACGCACATATATAATCATTCATACAGATTATAATTATTTCCGGCACTCACAGCGCTCTGTGCCAAAAACTGACAATGCTTTCTCACTCTCTGGCATGTGGGAAAAAAGAAAAAAGTTAGTTTAATAGCAATATCGTCCCGGAACACTTTCGTTCTCCCCGAAAATGGTGAGCATACCACCACATTCAGACAGATTGTAATTATTTCCGGCAGTCACAGCGCTCTGTGCCAAAAACTGGAAATTCATCTTCACTCTCTGGCATGTGGGAAAATAGAAAAAAATTAGTTTAACAGCAATATCATCCCGGAACACTTTCGTTCTCCCCGAGAATTGTGTGCATACCACCACACTCAGACAGATTATAATTATTTCCGGCAGTCACAGCGCTCTGTGCCAAAAACTGACAACGCATTTTCACTCTCTGGCATGTGGGAAAATAGAAAAAAATTAGTTTAACAGCAATATCGTCCCGGAACATTTTCATTCTCGTCGTATTCCGGAACAAAAGAGTTCCGGGACGCGATTGCTGTTAAACAATTTTTGTTCTCTTTTCCCACATGCCAGAGAATAAAAATGCATTATCAGTTTTTGGCACAGAGTGCTATAACTGCTGAAAGTAATCATATAATCTGTCTGAGTTTGATGGTACGCACACCATTTTCGGGGAGAGCGAAAGTGTTCCGGGACGATATTGCTATTAAACTAATTTTTTTCTATTTTCCCACATGCCAGAGAGTGAAGATGAATTTCCAGTTTTTGGCACAGAGCGCTGTGACTGCCGGAAATAATTATAATCTGTCTGAGTGTGGTGGTATCCACACAATTCTCGGGGAGAACTAAAGTGTTCCGGGACGATATTGCTGTTAAACTAACGTTTTTCTTTTTTCCCACATGCCAGAGAGTGAGAAAGCATTGTCAGTTTTTGGCACAGAGCGCTGTGAGTGCCGGAAATAATTATAATCTGTATGAATGATTATATGTGCATAATTTTCGGGAATTACAACTTTCTTATAATGTCATGTCATATTTAACACAAATTTATCTTTTATATGTATTTACATTTATATTAAGTGGTTTTTTGTTAAATAAAAGCTATTTTCAATTTTCGCTCCAAGAACGCTCCAAACTTCAACGACGTAAGTTTTGCGCGGTTTTTGCTACAAATCTGCCGACAAATATCCGACAGCAGGATCAGGCGCATATTTGACGCAGATTGGTGGTATAATTTGATATAACAGATTCTGTGTTAAATTTATTGCCTATTTGCCATCAAACTATGATAGCAGGCTTTGCTCAAAATCTGTTCGCGCAGGTTTGGCTATCTGGGTAATAGTTGTAAAATTTATTTTCATTTATAACAATATCGTACAGACACTCATGTATAGTATGAATGAATGTATGAATGGTTGTGTGTACTGTCTGGGTATACATTACTCAGATAGCACATGGACGTCCACTGGACGTCCGTTATATGTCCATCTTTTTTACAAAAGACGTCCATAGGACATACGTTTGTCACAACGGCGGACATGGATGCCCGATAGACGTACATCGGATGTCCTACAGGACCGATGTCCAATAAGGACATCCTTGTTACGTCCAATTTATGTCCACGGACGTAAATCGGACATACTGACATAAGCTGGACGTGAAACGTACATTCATTGGATGTCCGGTGCTGTCTGGGTAGATATTATAAGCTGTAAGCCTTAAGAAACTAACCCTAGACTATTTTTACAATAATAATCGACTGTGGTTGATCATTTCTTTACGGTTTGACACTTACTACTCATTGTATATCTAAACGAACGATGCAGGATGGTTTGTGCATCATATTTTTTTAATCACACCAAGTATACGAAAAAGTTTATTTGATAGCCCGCAGTTTATAACTAGGACGGGAAAAATATGATGCATTTACCTCCTGATGTATTATATTATTATTATTATTATTATTATTATTATTATTCCAATGACTTGTAATGCTACATGTAATATTAGTAATAAAGAAAATTTAAATTTCATTACTTGATGTGATACTCTAATGTGTATAAAATTCTATACTATATACAGGGTGTTTGATAGGTGATCATGTAGACGAAAGTTGGAGATAGATTGGGTGTAGCCGAGAAGAAAAGTCACGTACCATAATGTCAAATTGGCAATAGTTATCGAGTTATTAATTAAAACATGTAAGCCAACGAGCGCGTAGAGAGCGGAGGGTGGCCGCAGTAAGCACGTAGACATTTGATACAGGCGGAGTCAACGAGTGGCGGTAGGCAAGCGCGCGCGGCGAGGGGCAACGTAAGCGACAAAAGGTGATCGCGCGCGACGAGGAGCGAGCGAGCTTTTTCTTTATAGGTTTTTCCTTATAGCTTGCTCGCTCCTCGTCGTTCGCGCTCGCTCGCTCTTCGTCGCGCTTGCTCGCCTCTTGTCGCTTGTGCTCGCTCGCTCCTCGTCGAGCGCGTTCGCCTCTTGTTGGTTACGTTGCCCCTCGCCGCGCGCGCTCGCCTATCGCACTCGCTGACTCCGCCTGTATCAAATGTCTATGTGCTTACTGCGGTCGCCCTCCGCTCTGTACGCGCTCGTTGGCTCACATGTTTTAATTAATAACTCGATAACTATTGGCAATTTGACATTATGGTACATGATTTTTCTTCTCGGCTACACCCAATCTATCTCCAACTTTCGTCTGCATGATCAGTTATCAAACACCCTATATAGCAGTGTGGTACACCCTACACACACATACGCATGTAGCCGCAGCCCGCTGCACGCATATATGTGTTCCATCGCGGATATAATAGTATGTGTCCGTTTTTTTGCAACTTTCGGAACGCAACCCGACTCGAGAAGAATGAGAGTCACTGCTCCGCCTGTGGGGCATGCCTGCGTAGTGACTCACAACGAAAGGCGAGAAATGAAATATACGCGGTGGGACATATTATAATAATACAGACTCAGATGAAATGAATACTCCAGCATTAAATGGAAATGAGGGAACACAGAACAGACAAGAATCATCCGATATAAGTCTTATACTCCGGGGGACATCCGAAAAAGATAGGGATAATTAAACACGTTTATGTTTTTAAAACAATACGAACTTAATTAAGAGAATTAAGCTGGATTACGATAATTACGATTCTATTATACATTTATATTTGATTTATTGTTTCAGCAACAGCCATCTTCTATAGCAGAAGCAATGGCTGCGTTCAGCAGAACAAAGTGATCAGTGAGTGCTTAGTGATTCTCGCTCCTGATTGGTAAATACTTCTGGGTCTATGAAGAATTAAAAGAATGCTCCAATCACTAAGCTCTCACTGATCATTTTGTTCTACTGAACGCAGCCATTGATATTAGATACAGAAGCAGCTGTTATATAACAGCTGCTTATTATTATAATAACCCCACCGCGTATATTTCATTTCTCGGTTTTCGTTGTGAGTCACTGCGCAGGCGTGCTCCGCAGGCGGAGCAATGACTCTCATTCTCGAGTCGGGATGCGTTCCGAAAGTTGCAAAAAAACGGGCACATACTATTATGTCCGCGACCGTTCATATACAGAGTGTTTGATAGCTGATCATGCAGACGAAAGTTGGAGATAGATCGGGTGTAGCTGGGAAGAAAAGTCATGTACCATAATGTCAAATTGGCAATAGTTATCGAGTTATTAATTGAAGCAAGAGACGAAAACAACGCAAGGTCGCCGAGATCTCTACGATTTTTTTTCGCAGAGTTATGATCATTTGAACATTGAGATTTTGCGGGGGCCCACAGCGACAACAGAAGAAAGGTCAGGCTTCACGCGGGCACGCGCGTTCCTGTGCGTGCGTGCGTGCGTGCGTGCGTGCGCGTGTGTGTGTGTGTGTGTGTGTATGTGTGTGTGTGTGTGTGTGCGTGTTCGGCCAACTAAGGCAAGACCGAGATAGGAACACTGGCGTATGTGAAGGAATAAAATCACTAATTATTTAAGCAAATGTTCTAATTGATGTCCTTCGACAACTTGGCAGTGTCTTAAACGAACGTAAAACGTTTAAATTATGTTTGTTAAAAAATCGGGTGTGATTGAATTTGAAACGGTCACTATTTTTTCCCGCAGCTCTTCTAAATTTTCGGACCTAGTCTCATAATCCTTTGTTTTCAAATACCCCCAGTAAAAGAAGTCTAATGGAGTCAGATCTGGTGATCTCGGTGGCCATTTTATTGTGCCTCTTTTACCAATCTATCGATCAGTGAAAACATCTAGAAATCTAGAAAACATATAGAATATTTCGAGCTTGCAGAGAAAAATGAGCTGGAGCCACATCCTGCTGAAACCAAACATTGTGGAAAGCTTCTCCAGCAATATCTTGAATAGCCGGTATCATTTGGTTTCTTAGCAAATTGCAATAATTTTTGAAAACAAAGATCTATGAGACTAGGTCCGAAAATTTAGAAGAGCTGCGGGAAAAAATAGTGAACGTTTCAAATTCAATCACACCCGATTTCTTAATTAACGTAATTTAAACGTTTTACGTTCGTTTAAGACACTGCCAAGTTGTCGAAGGACATCAATTTGAACATTTGATTAAATAATTAGTGTTTTTATTCCTTCACATACGCCAGTGTTCCTATTTCGGTCTTGCCTTAGTTGGCCGGACACGCTAGCGATCTTGCCTTAGTTGGCCGAACACGCACACACACATACACACGCGCACGCACGCACGCACGCACGCACAGGAACGCGCGTGCCCGCGTGAAGCCTGACCTTTCTTCTGTTGTCGCTGTGGGCCCCCGCAAAATCTCAATGTTCAAATGATCATAACTCTGCGAAAAAAAATCGTAGAGATCTCGGCGACCTCGCGTTGTTTTCGTCTCGGAAAGCCCTTTCGAACGAGCCCTCATTCAACCAACATGCTATTTGAGATTTTTTTGCTCCCCCCTCCCCCGGCCCTCGGGGGTGTAGAGGTGAGTGTTTTTTGTAGTTAAATAATAGACTTTGTGATCTCATTGAATCCTTATAAATTTCAATCCTATATCTCAAACCGTTCAAAATTATTTAGGTGGCCCCGAACTTTTGGTAGGCACTATATATCATACGCGTATCACAATCCATTTTTTTTATTTTTTAGGAAAATGCACGTGTTGCATATAACATACGCGCATCACAAGCATTGCACGTTTCGTCGATGACTCTTCTTCTATCCGTTTGAGGTCCCGCCCTCCGCTCGGCTTGTTTCGACGAGCCAAGTGAGAGAGAGGGAGAGGGGGGGAGAGAGAATATGTTCGCTCCATTTCGCTCTGTCTCGACACGCAGCCGAGGCTGATGTTTGTCTCTTGGCGTGGATTCGACGAAGGGATGATCATTTTTTTTTACGAGGAGAAAACCCATCCAGGCCCTCGGGGAAGGGTCGAGGGTTATGCCGGACTCCTACCAGCTAAAAACCTCTCCGGTTGGCACTGCGAAGGGACTGCCTCGGGGCCCCGGAGCCGCGTAACTGCAATCGGGGTTCCGAGTCCAGACGGATACTCCGTCATCTTTTCCCGAGAGGTAGAGGGAGGGGAGAGGCAAGCCGAGGCTCCCCCTCAACCGCTGCTTCCCTCCATCCCTCCGCCCGCTTATGGTGCTGGGAAGGGGGGAAGCCGGCCGAAGCCCGCTTCAATCACCGTTCCCAGCAGGTGAGGCGCCGCCATTGTGTTTGTTACGCGACTAGGTGGGCCACCGCCACCTAGTCGCTCTTACGTTTGGAGGGCTGGTTTGGGCCCGGGTCCCCGCCCGGAGCCCCACCCTCCAGCCCGACAGTTACGAGGTAAAAAATCTACTCCTCTATCCGCCGGTTAACGCTCGCCTGTAAGGCGAGGGGGTTCTACCAAAAACCCCTTCCTTAATGGCGCCCCACGCAACGCATGAGGGGTCTTACAGGCAAGGGGGAAGACATTCAGTGATGACATAACCGTCATCATACTCTCCCCCCCTTATTATCATCCAGCCTCCGTCCTGGGGTGGGAGGCTAGGGGGCGGTTGGGCAGCCCCTCGCCTGGCTGCGCCGGGTATGGGTGGCGCCGGAGGCGGGGAGGTGTTACACCTCCCCTTAGCCCTCCTCTCATGGCGCCACGAGGCCTCACTGGGCCTCGAGATCTCGCGGCTCCGGCCTAATGTCTCCCCCACCGGTGTGGTGCGGGTGGGGTGGTGGAGCCATCATTATGGCCACTGCTCTCCCCCTCTTCCTTTGAGGAGCCGCCGCCGCCGCTGCTGCTTCCCGACCTACGTCGTTGGCAAGCGGCGACGACGACGGCGCCTATTGCGATTCCAACCGCGCTCATCTTGCGCTTGGCGGAATATTTCAGCCCTTCTTTTCTGGCCATCACGGCTTCGCAAAACGTGGCAAATGCCTACCACTTCCTCTCACTCCCGAGAATGGCGGCGACTACCGCCGACGAAGGGATGATCAATAGCAATCGATTCTACCAAACTCATTGCGTTGATGACGAATTAACATGACATACAGATCGGCGTTACCTTTTTCCTTCTTTTTCTTCTTTTTTTATATGGGGAAATCCTCATGAACACCCCCTGGCTGCTTGCCAAGGTAGTGCCGGAATCTTACCGGCTAAAACCCCACGGTGATTTATCTCTGGTGCGATGTTTGGGAGACCCTCCCGTCCCGCGCCTGTCGATGCATAACTTTTTCTTTGAGTAGGACCTTAATTTTTTTTCTGTAACTATTACACATACAATTACAGTTATAAATTGAAAATATATTTACACATATTCCTGAAAAAGAAATTATTATTAACGTCAATAATAATCAGCTATTGTTTGCATCTTATAGTTTACGTCACTTACGGCGATTGAAAAATGTTTAAGCATATGCCCTGAGATTCTATCTGTGGCGTATGACACGTATGTGTGTGTGTGTTGTGAGTGAGTGCGTGTATGCACACGTACGTCACGCACATTTAAATGCAACACACGTACACGAACACACACGCTAGAAAACGCTTGCCGGAGTTTATAATAAATACTAACGTAACGCTAAAATATTTAGGGAAAATAATTTTGGGTACAAAAATATCATCTTATTACCATACCATTTATATATCGATATAAATCGTATATTATTTCTTGATCGTCATTCGCGCTGATCGTGCGGCGCGGTATTCTCGTTCGCGATCGTGGAATAAATAAAAAAACTCTCTCTGTTCTTTTTCATATTTCGTATTTTAGTTTATATATATACTCAGTTTTTACAAAATCTATTTGTACACAGCTGCTGCTTGACGTCTTACCCGGATCTCTGTTTATATGTGTGCATATATATTTTTTTTTCACTCTGTACAACTCTCGATGCTGCTACAGCTTAGCGGCGAAGGACGAGGAGAGGAAACAAGAGAAACTAAAAGAGGCGATAGGAGTGGCAGAGGCGGCAGAGCAGAAGAGGCAGAAGAGGCGGAATATATTGTTATATATAATAAATAAAAATATTTTATTAAGATAGACACATACAATCGTACGCACACACACACACACACAACACATACACACACACATACACACAGATTTTTTGTAAAAAAAAATTTGAGAAATAAATATGAAATTATATAATAATAATTTATTTATTTCTGTAAATTCATAACCTCATCCTTGCGACTTTGATTATGAATAGATAATATTCTACCATAAAATGTATTCAAAATATTTATTTCCCATTTCACCGCGAGTGTCGTGTTAAGACGCAGCT